>NC_142537.1:12748125-13121250 GCF_056151865.1 Erythranthe guttata
GTCGGGAAGCTCCAACTAAGCCGGATTGGAGATTGGTGATTACGAAGCAGTTAACGGAATATAAAGGTAGAGAGAGTTTAGGAGAAGATGAATATTATTGATTTAAAACTTGACCCTCCTTAGGGTAATTACAAGCACTATAATAGGCAGACTAACCTTTCTTGTATCCTTAACCTTGAGGAACAACTATTCTATTCAAACTTCTATTCCCAAATTCCCTAGGTCTCTCTAAGCGACTCGCCTTCCTACCCTCATCCCCTCTTAATCAGGGCGAGCTGATCTTTAGTAGTCCCCGATGATTTCTCTTCCTTGCCTCCTCTTGACTGCTTTTTAGCAAGCTCATCCAATCTGGCTTGAGGCCCTATTTCCATCAAACCGGAGATCCTTCAAGCCCAATAAGTCCTTTACTATTTAGCTCAACTTTCTGGGGCGGCCCAGCCTTTGCGAAAATGGGTCCCATCATCAGGAAATAAATATGTGATTAAATTCTTGAAATTGAGAAATTTAAATTTTCATCCGAAGACCGTTTTTCTTTCATACAGTAAATATGCATCAAACCATACTGGAACTTTAGTACGAACAAAACAATGTACCGTCTACCCTATCGAACTATTCAGTTCAGTACAGTTTTTTACCGAATAATTCAGTTTTTTCAGTTCGGTACCGGTAAAATCCGAAAATATATTTTCTTATTTTAAAAAGGGTGAAAACATAAACATTTAAGCTAGTTAATTCTTGAATATGACATGCAAGTTTCAATAATCGGTCCTAAAAAAAAAAAAAAAAAAAAGAAAAAAAAAAAAAAAGTGATTATCAATAAAGGCTAATTTGTAAATAATCGAAAAAATATCAATCTATAAGCATTTTATAATTTGTTAACCTTAGAGGATTTCAAATAAAAGATTTTGTTTTTTAAATAATTATGTATTCGGTACGGGACGGTATAACGGACATCAAAACCGTATACCGTACCGAATACCGGAATTCAAAAGATAAATTACCGAATACCGAACCAAATTTTTGGTTCGGTACGGTTCAGTCAGTTTATTGACCGAGTGAACACCCTGACGTTTTTTCCTGACATAGGGACGATTACAGCTATTCGTGAGTCCAAAAAATACCAATTGAACAGAACACCTAAATTTTGAAACTACTCCACACAAGATCTTTAATACCAAAAATATCACCCGACCTGTACATGGGTAGAATTTGGCAACATGAACGTCAGATATATTAGAAAATATTGACGTCGAAAATTTTCAGAAAATTAAAATAAATCAAAATAAATCCTAAAACTTACTCTAAATTTTCATCTTCCCGCAAGTAAGTATACCAATTAATGGGGAGATAAAGTGAGAAATAAAGAGCATATACGAATATTGTGATTTGTGATTTAGGATCATCAAAGTATAGAATAAAGTGACCCATTTGGTTGACAAGATAAGATTAGTTAAGATAAGATTAAATAGTCTATGGAAACTCAATTATTTTATTGGAGCTCGGGACGTCCAACGAAAAAAACACGCTAGAAGGCAAGATAAGCCACGATAAGACAAAATAAGCTATGATTACATAATTTTGGCGGGTCGTCCCGACAATTTATTGGGATACCAAACATCAAATTAAGTCCAACTATTTAGTTAATCTAACTTATCTTGGCAACCAAACTGGGCCTTAGATGATATGGTAGTACAAGAAACATAATATAATTATGCATAGAATACAAGTTCATATTTGGTTATTTATGATAAGGAACAGCAATGAGTGGTGTTTCTTTCCTCATGACAATCCCAAATTTCTCCGACAAGTCAATCGTTTGTCCCTCCGGCAACCCCCACTCGTACGTATGAACGAGTGTAGCCAACAAATACATTACCATCTTCTCAGCCAACGGAATACCAGGGCACACCCTTCTCCCCGACCCGAACGGAAGATACTCAACGTTGTTTCCAATGAAATCAAATTTTTCGGAGTTATGATTCAAAAATCTCTCGGGTCGAAATTGTAAAGGATTCTCCCAAACATGCGGGTCCATATGGATTGACCACATGTTCAAGAAGACCCTTGAGCCCTTTGGGATTGTGTGCTCTCCGATAGTGCAAGATTCACTCGGATACCTTGGAACGAGGAGTGGCAATGGAGGATGTAGGCGGAATGTTTCCTTTACAACCGCTTCGAGATAATGTAGTTTCGATGCGTGGGATTCTTCAACGACGTTGTTTGCTCCTACAACATTTGTTACTTCTTGCTGCACTTTTTGCATTATACTCGGGTTGTGCAAAAGCTCGGTCATCACCCACTCGACCATCGTTGCCGTAGTATCGCTCCCGCCGGCAACAATATCCTATTATTATCAAAGAGCATATTTTATTTCATTTCAATGAAAGAGAATCACAAAGAGAGTTATATTTGTCTTGACTTTGGATCACAATGGTTAGCGGTTTTTATTCTTCAAATTTGAACACAAAAACTAATTCTCCTATATATTCAAGAAACAACAGAACTAGGGGCACACGCATAAGCGCATTGAGTATATATATATATGTGTCTGAGCTTGGATTAATAAGCATTAGAGGTTAGCACGAATTAATCAAACTCGAGTAGTTTGATTTTAAAAAAATTTCCCGACTCAAAAAGATCGAGTTTCAAACATTATCAATAACAAAAGTATATACGTGTTGAAGTTTGCTTCGTTATGTTAACAAATCGAGTCCAAACAAGCTTTTACTGAACGGTGTCAAATCTAGCATCAAGTAACATATTAAATCAACAAGAAAATGAAATGAAGGATAAAGTGGAGAAAATTACCATCAAAATTGCTTTGATTTGAGTTAAACCGAAAGTTGAGGTTTCGCCGAGTTGCTTATCCTTGAGCTCCAAAAGAATTCCCACAAAGTCCTTACACCCTTCCATAGCACCACCAGCCGCCATGATCTTCAATTTTGCATCAATAATACAATCCAAAATCCGTTCCACCTCCACTACCACAGCTCTCGTTTCTTTTGCGATTCCCTGAAAATCAAACTTGGCGAGAACCGGAAAAAAATCGGAAACATTAGGCTTTCCAAACAAATCAACCAATTTCGAAATATGAAGCCGAAACTCAACTCCGAGCCTGCTACGCTCCGTGGGGTCCATCTCACCGCCCCAGAGCAAGCTCGTCAGTACGTGGAGCTCCGTCAGGAAAATGAGTTCGCCAATTTGAACCGGACTCCCGATTTTCGTATCGAGATTCCCGATAAGCTTCCGCACTTCATCCGTGCGGAAAACGTTCGACGCCAGGAGGTTGGTGTTGCTCATCATCTCACGAACGAACAGCTTCCGCATGTCGCGCCAGTAGCGACCGTTTGCCGTCCACACGATGTTGTACCCGCCCGTGGCGATTAGGGCCGAAACCGGCGGGTCCCGGTTCGCGAATACCGAGTCGTGATCGCGAACTATCTGCTTTATCAACGAAGGCGAACTCACAACGACGTAGAGTTTGCTGCCGAGCCAGAGGCGGTAAATGGGGCCGTACTTGTGAGACAATTGTGTGAACTGGTGGTGCAAGTTGTGTTTGAGAAACGGGAGGTATCCGAGAATCGGAAGGCCGTATGGCCCGGGCGGAAGTGGTGGCTCGGTTCCGGTTTTTAAGTTGCCAAGTACTACTATCCATGAGTAACTAAATAGGGACGCTAGAAGAAAAAAGGTGAGAGCAGCAAGTCCAAACTCATATTCCATTATGTCTTTTTTTCTTTGTTGCGCCAAATTAGTATTTTTAGTGAAAGGAATATTATTATAACAAAATATGAGAGATATGTTTTTCCACTGTCGGCAGCCGCAGGAATTATTATACCAAAATGGGAAAGATTTCTTTTTCCCTGTATTGGATATGAAAGACTAAATATGTGGCTTGGAAAGCAAACGTGAGAAGATAGAAGACGTCCAGAGCAGCAAGTCAAAGGGTTCATTATTATGCTACATTTAGGGTTTAAACCAGATTCATTATTACACTAACCACTAGATCATTTATGTCTTTTTTTTTTTTATTATAATTAATAGAAGGGTTAATGAGATATAAGCCCTTCAGGTAAAAAAAATATTAGGACTAACTACCCCAATCATATTTTGTGTTAGAAAAAGACCCCCAATCTTACCAGAAAACAGATACATTTATAGAAGTTAACTATCTTCTAAACCACTGCAATTACTTTGAAAACATTCCAAAATTTTCACTAAACTGAATTAAAGTAAAAAAGACTTAAAGTTTTCTCTCTCTTCCCAATACACATTAATTTGTTTATGTTTAATAAATAATAAGAACCCACTTCTTGTTCATTGGTAAATGTAATCCATCTTTACTCTGGAAGGAGGTGTGGTTGAGTTTTCATATAACTGGGGTCGCCATAAAATTCTTATCAAGAAATTTGAAAATATCTCATAAATTCTTATGAGAGAAACAGTCTGTATATCTTTGGATTCGATAATATCTTTGATGGGGCCACCGGAGGCCGCCAGATATAGTGGTGGTGCAAGAAATGACGACGTAAGAGTAAATTTGATCAAACCTTCGATCTGTGAAAATTTATGTCCATTTTTACTTTAATTCAATTTACTGATAAGAAGAGTTATAATTAGCAAAATCGGTTCTTTGAGAAAACCCATCACTATTTTTTTTAATGGATGGAGGCCCAAAATATTTTAGTACATTTGAGAAAAACTCACATCCATTTTCATCCATTATGTTTTCCAGCGTTACCCCCGCCCGCAACATCATCACTGGGTCACGCGCTCAGCAAATTTTTTTTTTTGTTCCGGTTTTTTTTTCCGTTTTTTCTGTATCAGTTTCTTTAATGGACTATGAAGCATAGTCGATTAACCTTAATCGACTATGCTTCATAGTCGATTAAGGAAATTATTTATTTTTTTAATTTTTTTTTGTTTTTTAAATTTTTTTCTATATCATGTATATTAATCGACTATGATGTGAAGCATAGTCGATTAAGAATCTGCTACTAAAAATAACAAATCAAAACTGCGAAAAAAATATAAAATCAACTATATATTACAAAAACAAAAAATATACAAATATTATAAATGATTTATACAATTGGAATAAATAAACAGAAAGTTCAAAAAAAAAATAAAAAAATTGGAGTCGATCAACCTTAATCAACTGCCAGAGCATAGTCGATTAGCTTAATCGACTATGAACATGTACATAGTCGATTAAGGTTTCAGCATGCGCAAAATTCTCTACCGGCGCCGTCCTCCGCTCGATCCACCAAAAAACCTTTAATCTGCCTCCCATCGTCACCACACCGCCGCCACAACACACCATCATCACCTTACTTTGACATTATGACGTTTTTTTTGTTACAAATAAATAAATAAAATCACAACTCGCACCACCAACCAAAGTAGAACCACCACCCATCAAAATTAGATTCCGGCGACAAATCGACAATCTTATCTCTATTCAACTCCGATGTAGCATTCGTGGCATTTGAATTCAAAATTGCTATCAGAATCATTTATAATGTTTGATGGGTGCTTCATCTTCTTTCTTTCTCCATCTCCTAGCGACGGCGGCGGCGACGACAGTGGCGGAAAAGTCACGGAGAAAATAGAGGAAAAAAAACAAAGAAGAAGAGAAAAGAGAGAAGAAGAGAGACGTTGGAGCGTGAAAACGGCGGATGAAAAAATAAAAATAAGATTAGGGTTTTAAAAGAGTATAATAGACAATTAAGGGTAATTTTGGAATTATGAAAATATCACATGAGTTGAATATTAGTTAAAGGGGTTTTCTCTAATTATTTTTTGGATGAGGTGTTTTGTTAACTCATTTTCCTAGATGAGGGGGTTCTTGCTAATTATCCCTTAGAAAAAGGCTTCTAAGAGGGGTACTTAATTAAAAAAATAATTTCCAACTCTTTTGTCTTTTAAATATTTCCATCTCATTCAATCTTATTTGCAAATAAAAAAAGTCCTTTTACGTATACCAAAATTACCCTCAATTGATTGAAACTCAATTCAACTCCAATTTCATAATTTACAACTTAATTTAGCCAATTTCACCAATTAACCAATTTATCTATATCTATCTACTTATTATAAAAGGATGAAGGATGAATATAGGTATTTGTTACTTCCATGTTTTCTTCTCACGGGGCAACAAAGTCATATTGGTTAATTTTATCAGTTTTAATTGGGATGATTATAAATAAGCCCATCAATGGGTACTTATTCATAAAGAGATCTAGACAAAATTTTTTTTACCAATAAGTCGACACATGGTTCAGATTTTGTAAAGGACTAAAATAACACCTCATACTTTAATATGTTCCAATTTCTTCCTTAACTTAATTTAACCTCAATTTGACCCCAAATTTCACAAATTATTCAATTTTTACTCAAAACGTTTTTTTTTTAAATTTCAGAATTTTTTTTTTCCGCCAGATTCCGGCGTTAACTTTTCAAAACTTTTTTTTCTTCCGGATTTTTTCGCCGGTTTCCGGCGTTGACTTTTTCGATTTTTTTTTTCTTTCTTTCTGTAACTTTTTTTTTCGTTTAAGCAACAATATTGTTGTGACAGTAATATTAATTATATTACTGTTAAACACAGTAAAATTAACTAAATTACAGTTTAACACAGTAATATTCCTATATTAATCTCTAACACAGTAATATTAACACAACAAAATTCAATATTATTGTGTAATAGAGTAATATTACTATGTTGACCGTTCAACAAATTTAAACATAATAAAAAGCCAAAAGAATTAATATTACTATGAGTGACAATAATATTACTATAACAACAGTAATATTACCGTCAACCACAGTAATATTACAATAATAGACAGTAATATTATTACGTTACTCCGTGAATAACTCAAACAAACAAAAAATCCAAACAAAATAATAATATTGATGTGGTTGACAACAATATTACTGTAACAACAGTAATATTACCGTCAACCACAGTAATATTATTGTGTTTACAGTAATATTACAATAATAGACAGTAATATTATTGTGTTTACAGTTATTTTACTGTCGACGACAGTAATATAATTACGTTGACTTGTCAACAAATAAAAAAATAATAATATTACATTAATTTACTGTCAACGATAGAACAATTACATAAATGTATTGCCAACGCCTCAACGGCAGTACAATTACGTTAATTAACTGTCATTGACAGTATAATTACGTTAATTTACTGTCTGTGTCAGCACAATTACGGTCAATGTTTAGCGGCGGACGTAAAAAAAAAAAAAAAAAAAAAAAACACTAAAAAAAATCAACGCCAGAGACCGCCGGTCAACGCCGAAAACCGGCGAAAAAAAGAAAAGAAAAATGAAAAAAAAAATAAAAATAATAAAAAAGTCAATGCCGGAGACCGACGAAAAATACGAAAGAAAGAAAAAAATGAAAATTAAAGTATGAAATTGGAGCATATTAAAGTATCCTCCAAAAAAAGTCAATATTGAATTTTTGTGGTCAAAATTGGATTTTTGTGGACAAAATTGATTAAATTGGAGTTACATTGGGTATAAAATGTTGAGGGTAATATTGGGATATGCTTGAATGTTTCCTTTATTTATAAATAATATTAAAGAGATGAGCTTATTGGTGAAAGAGATATAGCCCCTAAACCTAGAATAATAAAGATGCTTGGTTGGGGACTTATGCACAAAAATCCCCATTTTAATTAAGTGAACACACTACGCCAAAACACATTTCAGGCGACGTTTTTTTGCGACGTAAAAACCCCGTTTGCGACGGAATCTGTAATTTGCGACGTTTATTTTGCGACGAAATTTGCCGGGAAAAAGTCAAAAAAGTGCCGTCGCAAATATGTGCGACGCTTTTCCTTTAAGTCGCAACTGTTTGCGACGATTTAGTGTAACCGTCGCAATGTTGTAATTTTTTCGTCTGCTAATTTATTGCGACGAATTTATCTATACGTTGCACATTTCGTCCACCAACCGCGACACATATATATTGTCGCAAAGTTTTTGCGACTATATTTTCCGAAACGATTTCGTCGCAATTGTTTTTAACTTTGCGTCATTTTTTTAATAAAGTCGCACAGTTTTGTTACGACATTGCGACGAATATATAACTATTGCGACTAATATCCAAAAAACGTCGCAAATATATAAATATTTTTATTTAATATTTTACTGATTTTTATTTTAATTGTTATTTGACCTGTAATAATAAACAATTCCAATATAATTAAATACACAAAAATATTAAACAACTCGCTTAAATTAAATAATCCAAAACATTCTTCCAAAACATAAAATCTTCGAAAAATTCCAAAACACAAAATCATCAAACACAAATTCATCCAAAAATTCTATCAAAACACAAGATAATCCAAATAACAACTTAAATCATCCAAACATGAAATAAAAGTACCCAAAACCAATGTTGTAGAGGAAACTAGTTGTCGTCGCCGGGTGGATTCTGGGGATTGAACTCGACACGTTTAGCCCTAAAATATTCGACCATGGCTTTCATAGTACTCTGCATTTGATTCATCTCGTCCTTTAAAGTCTGATTGTCTTCTTTAAAAGCCGCTATTTCTTCATCTCTAGCAACACATGCAAGATAAGTTGGACCTCGCCCCTTTCTTTGAACTTGAGCAACCAAGTCCTAGTCTTTTAGTTTTTCCTAGTACTCGTTCGCAAGCAATCATGTTAGCGGTGCTTTCATCACTCCCATCATTCATACATTCTTGATAGACTCTGTCCAAATCCGCCTGAGTAATATAAAAAAGTGTATTCACACTAATTACTTGATACGATGTATAAAATAAAATAATAATTCAAATAAAAATATACCAACTAATTTGCTCAACCCAAACATTTTCAAGTAAACAAAAACACAATAATTCATATATAAAGATCGACCAACTACATTAAACAACCAATATATATAAATACACCAACTACATTGGTCAACCCAAAGATGTTCAAGTAAACAAAGACACAATAATTCATACATAAAGATCGACCAACTACATTAAACAACCAACATATATAAATATACCAACTACATTGCTCAACCCAAAGATGTTCAAGTAAACAAAAACACAAGATTTCATATATAAAGATCGACCAACTACATTAAACAACCAACATATGCTCAACTAGGAAATAAAATAACAATTCAACAAAAATAAGCATCAACTTCATTAGAGAACCTAATAGACACAATTACTCAATTCACGTAAAGATCCACCAACTACATTACACAATTCATCGATACCTAAGTACGAAATAAATCCATAATCCATCAACTACAATACAACCCAAACATGTTCAAAATAGCAAATAAAGCATCGATACAACTAAAATATTAACTTACCGCAATGGCACGTAGTTCAGGCTTTCCTCTTTGATCTACTTGTCGCTCACCATCACCCCCACCAATCTCACTATCACTACCATCAACAGGCAAAGACATCATCGTAAAAGAACGCTGCATGCACATATTTGGTGGTAAGTTGTAAGTCATTAGAATAACCGGCCACGTGCTATACTTACTACTCAATGATCCAAATAGATTGAATCCATTTGTAGCCAAGCCGAGCCTTACATTTCGGGGGTCTGAAGCAAATGAATCATGCTTCTTATCAAATTCTTTCACCCATCAGAATTGGCAGGGTGCCTTAAACAACCATCGTTACACCGAGACTCAGCATGTCATCTCATGTGAATTGATGTTTTCTCACATATGAACAAATGTCTAAGTCTAGGAATTAACGGGAAGTGTCGGAGGACTTTCTTAGGTACTCTTTTGTGATGAGAGGTTGAACAACTGGTTCATTTTCTGTGGGACTCTTCCATCTTGAAGCATTACACACTTTGCATTTGTCCAAGTCTTTGTCATTCTTCCACAACAACATACAATCATTCTCACATGCATCAATTTTGACATAACCGGATCGCAACTTCCCGATAAGCTTCTTAACTTCATAGAAGGAATCGGGAATATTTAGGGAAGGAATCTTTTTCATAAGTTGGAGGGTTTCTGAAAATGTCTTATCACTCATTTTACCCCGAGATTTGATTTTGTAAAAATCCATCATGAAGGAAAGTTTAGAATTATCTGTGCAACCTTCATATAAGGGGATACACCACTCTTCAATGAGTTTGCGGAGATCATCACTTTCTGAGCTCTAGGATTGAGACATGCTTGCAATAATTCATCCATTGTGGGATTAATATCGGCACTCATGTCATCGTCTTCATTCACATGTACAACACCAAACCCCCCTACTTCACTAGCTTCTTCTTCGGGTACTTCGCAGAGATCTGGATGGTACTCTTCATCAGACTCCAAATGCATTACCCATTGTCCTTCGCCATAGGATTTATCCCAACCCCTCCAAAGTAAATGCTCATGAACGAATTTACGATCCCCGACTTTTCGACATTTGCAGTCTCTACATGGACACCTTATTTTGTCATCAATGGCCGCCTTATCGAAAGCAAAGTTGAGAAATTCTAAACAACCATTTTGAAATGCGTCTAATCGATGATCATCTAGCAAAACCCAACTCCTATCCTTCGGCATTATTATTTAGAAAATATTCGCAACTGAGGAACATAGAAGGTAACGAGAGAGTTAAATTTATATATTCGCCTCTCTCGGAATTATTTAATTTCGGAGTATATATATAGTAGGGAAAAAATATTTTTAAAATAATATTGTGATCTCTTTCAAGTGTAAGTTTTGTATCTTATGGGACCCATTTTTTTAACTATTTAATTGACACCATATTAACTATTAATTACTGAAATTAATTTAAATTTTAATATATTTTACACAATTAAAAATATAGGAAACAGATTAAACTGAATATTTGAAATTATGTGTGTTAAATGCCCATATCTTACTTATACTTAGCCTGATGAAAGTTAATAAAATATTGTTAGCATATAAAGAGTATTTGAAACTGTTATGGGTTTAGAGAGAGATTGAAAATTGTGATCACTGTTATGGATTTACCATTATATTAATCATTCCCATTAAAATCACTGCTTAGTATCATCATCATCAACAATTAATAAACAAAATTCTAAATTAACTCAGGATTTAGAAAGAAAGAGATCTTAGATCAGATGTGATGTTTAGGGGAATAATGAGTACATAATTTAACAAAGCAAATATATATAAAATAATTTAACAAAGATTTTATATACATAAAATAATTTAACTTACCCTCTACAAATTCGTGCAGTGCCTTGTTCAAATCCTTGGGATTTATGAAGTTTGTGATCCCAATTGCTTTACCTATTAAAACAAAATTTCATAATTTATTGATTATTAATTACTCCAAGTGGATGAATATACTATAGTACAATAAATTAAATGGCGAGTTTATTTATTTATTAATTTAATTTGATACCTTTAATAATTTTATCAGGATTAATGTCAACTCCAATAATTATTGATGCTCCTCAGGTTCTTGCCCCTTCAACCACCTTCACATTAATTCAATGAAATTCCAGCTGTCAACCTTATTTCGATTTTTTTTTATTTTTTTTAAAGAAATAATTTTTCTTTTGTTTTCTAATAATAATAATTCATGAATCATTGATAATAAAAATATATAAAATATAATTATGCAGAATAAATAAAAAACTTACGGCAAGTCCCACGGCTCCGACGGCGGGAACGGGAGCGGCAGCGGCGGTGTGAAACAGGGAGGAGGAGCGGGAGAAGAAGGCTTCGGTGGTGGCTCGGCCTTAGTAACCGGTGATGTCGTCGGCACGATGGGGGTGGATTTCTGTGGAGAATATTGAAGCGGCGGCGGCGGCGGCGGTGTGGAAGACTCAGGAGGAGCTGAGATAGAGGGATTTTGGCGGTGGCTATCACAAGGCCTTATGCCGTCAGCCGCGACACCGACGGCGGACTGATTTGCTTCGGCGGAGGAGGGGTGTGGGAGCAGTTGTGATTTGGGAAGAGACGGACTTGGGCAAACGTGTTCTGAAATTAGGGTGGGGAAAGGGGTTTTAATTTGGTTTCGCGACGTTTATACTTAATAGTCGCAGGACCGAAAATTTCCTTGCGACGTTTTCCTATATTTTAGTCGCCACAACAAACTTATGGAAATAAAATAGCGACTTTACTTAATTAAACGTCGCAACAGAAAAATTGTGAAAAAAAAAACCAATTATATTGCGACGTTTCAATCCATTACATTATTTACGTCGCAAAACAAATTTAAAAATTTTTAATTGGAAAACCATTGCGACGCAATAGTATATAAACGTCGTCAATTTTCCAATCACCTTGCGTCGTTTCATAATTATCTCGCAAATATTATTAATTAAAAAAAATAAAAAATATTTTTTTCTCTTGCGACGACTATTTACAATAACGTCGCAAAATTGCGACGTATATAACCGATTAGTCACCTTTTCTTCAGGGAACTTTTCGTTTAAAAGTTTGCGATGATTCCTACGGCGTAATTTAGAAGCGTCGCAATATTTACTCATTTTTTAGAATTTGAATTTAAATTATGCATTATTGCGACGATATGTTAAGAAACGTCGCAATATGAGCGACGTTTACAATATCGTCGCAACGAAAACGTCGCCTTAAAATGGTACACAATTTAATTTCCAATATTGATTAGTATTTAATGATTAACAGTGAATCTTAACCAACAAACTACTTCGGTCATTTCAAAGATGGGCAATTGAAACAATTTCTCAAATAACTTAAGAGTCATAGAAAGACTCAAAATCCAAAACCCTTGATATTCGTCTTCATTCAATCCATTGGAAGACTTTAATATCCTTAAATAGTATTTAAGGAGTGTGCTAAACAACCTAAACCAAGCTTAGTTTTATGGGACATTATATAGTATTATTATTGTGTTTAATGCAATATAATTTATTTATAGGGCAAATGGCAAAAAGGCCCATCACATGGGACTTAAATGCATTTTAGTCCACAAAAAAAACAGTCTCTCAATTAAGCCCATCCCAATGTCTTTAGTCTAAAATACCCTCAATAATATAATTCTTAACAATTCCACCCATTATGCTCTAACTTCCTTAATATTACACATTGACCCCGGATTTAAACAAATATATCACATTAACCCCCAAAACTTTTTTTTTTCAGAAAATAATTTTTTTTTCTGAAATGTTTATTTCCGGCCAGATTCCGGCGTTGACTTTTTTTTTTTTTTTGAAATTTTTTTTTCCTGAATTTTTTTTCCGGCAGGTCAACCACCGTAGACCGCCGGTCTCCGGCGTTGACTTTTTTTTTTTTTTTGAATTGTTTTTTCTTAGAAAAAAAATATTTTAATTAATATTACTGTCTTGACTACTAAATTACTGTCTCAGACAGTAATATTACTGTTTGGGACAGTAATATTATGAATATTATTTTTCCGAACAGTAATATTATTAATATTATTGTATAAGACAGTTAAATTACTGTTGGATACAGTAATTTAACATCCAAGACAGTAATATTACCTACCTGAACTATACCCAAGGTATAAAATACCCCCCTGAACTTCAAAATGCATCAAAATAGCCCTTCCGTTTAAAATCTGTGTGCCTTTGGTGACATGGCACTTTGACTTTGCTTTTATAATTATTTTTACATATTTTGCATTGGATTTGACATTTTCACCCCTTAAATCTATTTTATCTATTTGTGTGTGCGTGTGTGTGTGTATATATATATATATATATATATATATATATATATATATATATATATATATATATATATATATATATATATATATATATATATATTCTTCTGTTTCTTTTATTTTGCCAGAAATTGAATACAGCAAACGTTCATAAACTTGATTGAAGAATAATAAATTGGATTGTAGTCTGTAGACTTTAATGTCTGGGTACTTCCATTTTTTCCATTCTCATGGCTTGGCTAATTCAAGGTGACAAACAGAGTAATCAAAACCCTGATTTTTTTCTCCCCAACTCACAAATGGAAGGGTTTCAGATTTGGGACTTTGTTGAAATCGCCTCATCTTTTTTGCGTTTCTTCTTGAATTTCTTGGAGGTTTTGGTTGCGAGAAAAGAAGTTGAAAGAGGAGATGGAAAGACCCATGACGGTGGTGGTGGTGGTGAAAGAAAGGTGGTGCCGCCGTGGATTCGAGGGTAATCTTTTTTGACCCGTTTGTGGAGACGATTGCGCAATAGATTAGTCCAACCCATTGATTCGAATCTGAAAACGGTTGGTGTTAAATAGGTTTTCAGGTGATTCAGAGATAGAGAAGGAAGTTATGATTTTTTTATGATGGGTATTGCTGGTCCGAAGAACAGAGGGGGGTGGGAGAAAAAAAGAAAAAAGGAAAGAGGAAAAGAAGAGAAGGGAGGAAGAAGATGCTAAGGGTAAATATGTAAAATCACCTTAAAACTAACGGTTTTACTCTAAAACTAACGGTGTCAATTTTTTTGCTCTATTTAACGTTGACCAATAAATGGGAGGGGCTGTTTTGATTCATTTTGAAGTTTAGGGGGGTATTTTACACGTTGGATATAGTTCAGGTAGGTAAAATGAACTTTACCCTAAATGTTTTTTAAGGAAAAAAAAAATCAATTAACAGTTAAATTACTGTCTCCGACAGTTAAATAACTGCTCGAGACATTAATTTAGCAACGAATACAGTAATATTAATTAGAAATATTTTTTTTAAGAATAAAAAAGTCAATTAACAGTTAAATTACTGTCTCCGACAGTTAAATAACTGCTGGAGACAGTAATTTAGCAACGAATACAGTAATATTAATTAAAAATATTTTTTTTAAGAATATAAAGTCAATTAACAGTTAAATTACTGTCTCCGACAGTTAAATAACTGCTGGAGACAGTAATTTAGCAACGAATACAGTAATATTAATTAAAATATTTTTTTTAAGAATAAAAAAGTCAATTAACAGTTAAATTACTGTCTCCGACAGTTAAATAACTGCTGGAGACAGTAATTTAGCAACGAATACAGTAATATTAATTAAAAATATTTTTTTTAAGAATATAAAGTCAATTAACAGTTAAATTACTGTCTCCGACAGTTAAATAACTGCTGGAGACAGTAATTTAGCAACGAGTACAGTAATATTAATTAAAATATTTTTGAAGAAAAAAAAAACAGTCAATTAACAGTTAAATTACTGTCTCCGACAGTTAAATAGCTGCCGGAGACAGTAATTTAGCAGCCAAGATAGTAAAATTAATTAAAATATTTTTTTAAGAAAAAAAAAAAAAGTCAACGCCGGAGACCCGGCGGTCAACGGCCGTTGACCGGCCGGAAAAAAATTTCAGGAAAACAAAAGAAAAAAAAAAAAAAAAAGTCAACGCCGGAATCTGGCCGGAAAAAAAATATTTCAGAAAAAAAATTATTTTCTGAAAAAAAAAAGTTTTGGGGGTTAATGTGATATATTTGTTAAAATCTGGGGTCAATGTGTAATATTAAAGAAGTTAGAGCAGAATGGGTGGAATTGATACGAATTAGGGTTAAAATTGGGGTCAAATTTGAAATTAGGGTTAAAATTGGTTAATTGATGAAATTGGGCTAAATTGGGGTGTAAATCATGAAATTGGAGTTGAATTGGGTTTCAATGAATTGGGGGTAATTTTGGTATATATAAAATGATTTTCCTTATTTGCAAATAAGTTTGAATGGGGTGAATTTATTTGAAAGACATAAAAGTTGGATGTCCTTCTTTTAATTAAGTGCCCTTGTCATGGGCTTTTTTGTGATTACCCCTTATTTAAAAGATGTAGTTATCCCAAAATTTACAAAATAAAGATATCCGGGATTTTAAAAAAAACAAAGATATAAACTTACTGAAATGTTAAATGTCATTTTAATTTTACTAATATCATGTTGACTTCTAACATGATTTTGACTAGGGGTGTGCGCGGGCCATAAACCCGCGGGTTCTATCAAAACCCGCCCTCGTCCCGTCAAACAACGGTTCTTGATTTTGAAGAACCAAACTTGTGGGTTTTTAACGGGTTTACGATAGACGGGTTCATGGCGGGTTTGTAGTAGGACCCAACCTTTACGGGTCGAAACCCGTTATCGTCTAAACTATTTTTTTTTATATATAATTTATAAGTTTTACGGGAGAATAATTAGAAACTAAAATGAATAACCTAAAATTTTAAATTGAAACCAAACATAAATAATGTAAATGTCAAGAGTAAATAAAAATTAATATAAAACTAAAAATAACTTAAAAGATAAAATTTAAATAAAATAAATATAGTTTTTTCAAGCATAATCAACGCTATTCAGCTCCATTCAACACCATTTTCTTCCTTTTTTTTTATGTCGTGTGTTGAGCGTTGTATATATATATATATATATATGCTTTTTTTCCTACATTTTCTTAGAATTTACATAATCTTTATAGCTATTACTTCCACAATTATAGTTTAGTTGATTTATGTATTTGATACACTAGAGATACTTTATTTATTCATTAATATTATTAATTTATTATTACTATATAATGTAAACAAAACGACGTCGTTTTGTATGGCGGGGCGGGACGGGTTTCACGGGTATTAAAAAAATTGAACCCGTCTAAGACCCAAACCCACGGTTCTTCACCATTTTAGGACCCAATCCTATGGATGGATCTATCCGTTCGGTCCTAACGGGGCGGTTTTTCGCGGGTTTGACGGGTGTAGCGGGTTGATGGGTCCGACTTGCTCACCCCTAATTTTGACCATGTTTTATGCTGAATTATGCAACTTGAATAAACTAGATTGAACATCGGATGAGACAATTATGCATGAATGGATTACAATTTGAATTTTAGACGATGTTCATTGGTTCATTCATATCGTTTTCATCCAACATCCAATCTTGGTGATTCAAGTTGGATTAGAAAGTTAACTCATTAAAGAACTAAACATTCAGTTTGAGTTTTGTCAAATTCAACCTTAAAACGAGTCAAAATTACGTTTGAAGTATTATTAAAAGTGAACTACGACATTTATCACATCGCCATAAAATAATCATATGATTATTTTATAACTCAACTATTTCATTTATATTTGCAGTCAACCAAACTAACAAATAAATTATTATAACTAACGTAACTTTCGCATTTCAATAAGTTATCATTAGTATATATAATTAAGAATATATAACTTTTAGAACACTTTTATTTAGTCACAGACTATTTTATATTCTAATTAGTATTATTTCTATTACTTTCTAACAAAATTCTTAAAATATTTCAAATTAAATTGTAAAATAGGAACAAATATCTTAGTATTGTTATCGTTTAATGGAAAAAAAATATATTTATACAAATTTTCTAATTTTCAAGAAAGTACGTCCTAGGCTGACGGCCGACCCAATTCCCTGATGAAGTTAAAACTCAAAAGTCGACCTTGCCAGACCAGGGTTCCTTCGATGCTACACCCGGTGAAAAACACCGGGTGGGTCTTCTGCTGCCACGTGTTCTTTTTTTTATTTTTCTAAAACCCCTAAAGGTAAACCCTAGCGGGGAATCTATTATAAAATACAAAAAAGAGACACGTGGCAGCAGAAGACCCACCCGGTGTTTTTCACCGGGTGTAGCATCGAACAAATCCCAGACCAGGCTGACGTCACGACCCTCGTCATCACCACGAGAAAACGGAGTCGGATCACTATTAAACACATTGAAGCTCAATCCATTAACCTTATACTACAGTCTTGCAACACATTATATTTAACATATAGAGTTAATTGCATTTACTACCCATGTCAAAATCGCAACTGCGCGATTCCCCCTGTCATAAAACAATTAACAAAGACCCCCTATACTTACATTTAGACTGCACACTCAACCCATTTATCTTTTCCTCTTTTACCGGCCATAAAAAGACCAAAATACCCCAAGGAGATTTGTTATATTACATGTTCAAAATGTTTTCATTATGTTTAATTTTAATTCTATTTCATTTTTATTTAAATAAAATACACAAAAATATTATTGAAATAAATATAAGAAAAAAATAAATAAATAAAGAATGTTTTAGCTTGTCTTCATCTTCCCCACACCCCCCACCCTCATCCACCCATTCAAAACCGTAACTCTTCACCCACCGTCATTGTCTCATTGTGTGTCATTTTTCCCTCTTCAAATCCAAAGCCCAGTAGTTCTACTTTCAAGCCCAAACTCTAGACAAATACTAACCCATCCCTAACTCAAGACCAGCTGCTTATGTCGCAGCCGCCCGCCGAGCAATAATCTAGGTCAAGCGAGTGAGCCTCACGATCTGCCCTGATGGGGGCTTTTGCCTTTGACTAATAAACATAGGGGGGTATTTGCTAATTTTTTTATGACATGGGGGAATCGCGCAGTTGCGATTTTACAGGGGTAGTAAATGCAATTAACTCTTAACATATAAGTCCAACCTTTGAATTAATGATTGTTGAGTGTAGATTTTACGCTCAATACGTTTACTTTACGTGGATATGTTGTTTAGATTTAATTATATTTGTGCTTTAATTGATTGATTTTGTGGTTTATAGGTGAAAACGAGAATTAGGTGTCCATGAAGGAAAAAAAGATCAAAAAGAAAGGAAAAAATTGCTAATAAGGAAACAAATCAAATTGGAATAAGGAATCTCGCCACAGCTTTAGCAGTGTCCACCATTTCGAGCATATCTCTCTCATACGAACTCCAAATTATCTGATTTTGGCAGCATTGGAAAGCTAATTTCAAGGGCTACAATTCTTATTCACGCAACATTCCAAAGTTCGCACTCCAACATAGCGAAAATCGAAGAACAAGTCCTGATGGGGGAAAGTGACGGAAATTGATATATTTCTATTAGGTTTCCACTACTTCCTTATCAAGAAAAGCCTATAAAAGCAACAAGTCTCTACACCATAAGCACGAAATTATACACCACAAAACGTGAGGAACGAAGATCAACAAAGACTCAAGCATAGTTTTTCTTATTTAATTTATTTATTTTATTTTCTTTGTCATAAGAATCACGAGTAGTTAAGTCTTTATTTCTAGGATTTTATTTTGAACCCTATGTGGGATTTATGAACCATTTTCGATGATTTTATGCAAGTTTTAATTCCGAATTATTTCTTCTACTTGTTTTATTAAGTTCATGAAATTGGCCACTTTATGTGCTTTTATGTTATTGTTAATCGCATGAATCGGAAGATCGGGTTAATAATTAGAACTGTGGTACAAGAGCCTTTGTGGTATTAACATAGGAATATAGTTAATCTCTTAGGTAGCCATTATTGAGATTTGTGCTTAATGCCATGTTCTAGAAGTAATTGCATAGGAATATAGTAATTGAATCTAGAGTATTAGACTCGTAATACACTACGCGGAAGCGGGTTATGATTATTTTAGCATCTCAGGTTAATAATCTGGGTTAATTACTTGCATACTTGAAGGAATTGGCGGAATAATAATCACATAGGGGGAAGAATAAAATCCTAGGCTTGTTTACTCTGATTAAACCTTCGTTTTTAATTGCTTTCGTGCTTTTGTCTTTCTAATTTGCTTTAATTTAGTTAATTCTCTCTAAATTCGACAGTGTAGGGTGAGCTTGAAAATAATTGGTAGAATTTAGCGTCTAAGATTAGATAATTAAATATTCTCTGTGGGATCGATACTTGGACTTAAAAAATTCACTTTATTACTTGTACGATACGTGCACTTGCGTGTAGGTATTACAACCAACAATGATATAAACTTTCTAAAATATATGAACTTAAGTATCATTGAATTAGGGGGCAATTTTTTTTTTACCGTACTTTGACTTTTTTATTATTGAAATAGGGCACTTTTTGGGGCAATTTCATTTCTACAACAACACACATTTGAGAAATGCGCGTCATAAGGAGATGACACATGGCAGCGTACTATTTGCTTCGAAGAAGGGATTTTGGTAGTTGCGTGTTATAAGGAGTTGACACCTGGCAGATGGCAAATATTTTTTAAAAAACAAGTTTCCTAACTGCGTGTCATAAGAAATCGACACGTGTCCTCAGCCCAGTTTGTATATGCAGTTTTTTAGTTTCTTTATTTAATTTATTTTATATTAAAAAAATAATAAAGAGATCATATAATTAATTAAAAAATTATTTTAAAAAAAATATTATTTTGTACATTCATTTTTTTAATAACTAAAAATTACAAAAAACAATTTAATTAATAAAAAGTTTTTTTTTAAATTAAACTTGTTTTTATTTGAATAACTAAAAACAATAATAAAACATTTAATTAATTAAACAACATTATAAATAAACACAAGAAAACGAAATTTTATGTTTCAACAATATTTTTGGTCAAATATGCGGCATATGGCTTCCGGTGCCACATCCTCGAGGCCTTCTAATTATGTGCCCTCTACCAAGATGTCCACTCTCATCTGCAACGATAATACTTGATGGATTTGTGGTATGAAATATGTTGGTATCGAATGGAATAGGTGTCAGTTGACGATCTACAAATGGTGATGATAAAGAGCCCAAGTGAAGCTGTAAAATCGTGTCTTCAGAACCCATATTAGGCTCATAATACGAGGGGGTGTATTGAGTTTCCATCATATGATCGTTTGTAGGATGTTCTCCATTATCGAATATAGGATTATATCCTGCAGAAGTACACATAGGTGTCGTAGAAGTTCCTACCTCCCCGTCGAACATCCCCGTAAATCTAGGCATCTGAGACTCGGGTAACTGCGTCTGTGATTGAGGCATTTGTGACTGAGGCATCTGAGTCTGATATTGAGGCCTTTGGGACTGAGGCATATGTGCAGGGCCATGTCGATTTTCGAGTGTGGAAAGAGCCGTTATGAGCGTAGGGAGATACGAACGAAAGCCATCCTCATGTATGGCTCCATCATCGATAGAAATGATTAATGATCGAAGCTGCTGACTCTGAGATAAACCAAAATATTATAAGTTGTGTAAAATATATTATCTCGACATAAAAAAAATAAATAAATGCATACCACTGTATCCATAGAAATATGTCCTCCAACCTGAAAACCTGTACTCTCAACTGTGGTAATCGGTGATATGAACCGACGAGTGTGCAAGTCATACCACTCAAAATAACCATCCTCTGTAGTAGGTCCGTCATTGGCAGACGGATAACGAACACTATAGTTCAATCTCTGCTCCCATGCAAGAATATAAGAAGCATGTGTTGATCTCCAGTCTCGGTTAGTGGTACCTCTACGTTGTCTAGAGACATGCCTCTGAAAGTCAAGTTCGCGGTTTTCAGGATCTGTCGTACCACCCTCTCTGGTCGATGCATCTCTACAACTGCGTAGCATATTAAAGGGACTCTCGCTGTCCAGATACTCTCGCAATAGATCATAGGATCCTGCCCTAAAAATCCAAACTCGGGATCGTTAACAGAATACGGCATCCATATAAACTGTCCTGGGAGCATCTGGTCCAACATCATCCTGAAAAGACACACAGAGTGTGCACCAGACTCGATGAAGCTAGCGTGGTTGATCCACCTACAACGTATTATGATCATTATATATTTATATTTATGTCTAATATACTTATTATAAAAGTGTGAGCCATAGGATGTAAATTAATTCATAATGAACATTATTTGCTACTTTAAACATGATATATTTGTTCTAATTTTCTATTAATTAATTATTATATAATCTATAACAATTCTATCGATATATGATATAATATATTATATGCTAATTGAAAATCACATACTGCAAGTTAAAATGTTTTATAAAGAAAAAATAAGCTTTAATTTAGCATTAAATAATTATTCTAATTAACATAATAATTGAAAGGAAAAAAATCATGGCACTTTTAATAACACTAGGAAGGTGCACGTGCGTTGCACGTGTCGGGACATTATTTTATACGAAAATCAACTTGCTAGGTGAAAAACTAAAAAGAATAATTTAAATGTAGGGAAAATTGCACATCACCCCTTATAAATTTCCAATTTTTGCACTTTACCCCCTTAAATTTTTTAAAAGTGAATGCCCCCTTCAAAATGTTATTCTTGTTGCACATTGCCCCGATAGCAAAACTCCGATGGATTATTCATCGGCATTGAGTATTTTTGTTGCACGTTGCCCCTTTAAATATTATTTTTATTGCACATTGTCCCTTAAAAACACTATTTTTTTTGTACGTTGGCCCTTTAAAATGTTATTTTTGTTGCACCATGCCCTCCAAAAATTGACTTATGTGCAAAGTGCAACCAAAATAATATTTCGAAGGGGGAGTATCCCTTTTTGTTAATTTCTAGGGGGGAAAGTGCCAAAATGAGACATTTATAGGGGTGAAGTACATTTTGTCCTTGGAAAGTGCCAAAATGAGACATTTATAGGGGTGAAGTACATTTTGTCCTTAAATGTATGACGACAACAATTAAGAGTAGATAATTATGCGTTGAATATTCACTCAGTTTGGAAACTAAAAATGCCCAAAATAATAAAGTACATTACAAAAGGGTAGAATATGAAGAAAAAAATCGACGAAGAAACGAATATTGTGTTCCATAACATAAGACTAAAAAAGTTGGTGCTGAAAAGCATAAACTTAAATGGAACCATTTATATTGAACTAAAACCCTGGTGTTAAAACCACAATCCTTAATTACAAACTTTTTGACATTTCCGAAACTGTGAAGCTTCACTCTAAAAAAGCAGATTTCACATTATTTACTGTTTACAAAACAAACATAATATAGAAGAGAGAGGAAATAATAATGATAGGGAATCAAAGATGTATATTCCATAAACATGGAAATATTGTTTATATTAAGCACAACATGAAAAGTAAACGCATATGTCAAGAATATTGTTTATATTAAATGGTAGTCTAGGTACGAACACATGCTTGCCGGTCTGCTGACTAAATACACTCTCCGCATGACTTGAATTGTCTTTAAAATTCTTACATACCATTCGTGTGCCATGACTTAAGTCATTTGATGGATACAAAATCCTTATGTGACTTATTGGACAGTTTCTCTTGAATAACAACTTATGTGAAGGCAACCATTTGGAATCAAAGAATTGAGAAACCCATCATAATTATTATTTGTATCATCGATAACTTCATCAAAACTCATGAATGTTCTTGCTTCTCCCGAAAATGTAGAAATCAAAATTTCATTCAATCTATAACATCGGAATCAACCTTAAATTTTCCTTTGGATATTTTTTTTATTCGAAATACCTCTGTTAAAAAAAACAAATTTACATATATAAATTAGTTTGTTTGTATATCAAAAATGTTAATGAAGTAATAGAAAATATACATACCAATTGACTCTTTATCATGGTCTTTGATATCTCTGCCTTTGAAGTATCTCAAGTTGTAGCTGACATTATCTTCGGTAACTGGGCTTAACGATTCTTTTATGATGGTACC
The DNA here is from genome assembly GCF_056151865.1 of Erythranthe guttata. Classification (NCBI taxonomy): domain Eukaryota; kingdom Viridiplantae; phylum Streptophyta; class Magnoliopsida; order Lamiales; family Phrymaceae; genus Erythranthe; species Erythranthe guttata. The sequence goes on from NC_142537.1 coordinate 12,771,543, forward strand.
ATTTTTAAGTACCACTTCAAACTTTGGATATGGACAACTCCACAATTTATTGTATTTGCATTGGTGACGACCATGCATTAAATTTTTTTGGAATGTTCCCAAAATTCAGTAGTACATGATAATTAATGGTAAATTGTAATTGTTAGTTTGAGCAACTTCTTCATGCTTTTATAAACAACCCCATTATAAATCATGTATGTCTTATGCAGTGAAAAGCAACGGTCTAAATATTGAAGATCCTCGTCGAATATTACTACCCCAATTCTTACCCTTGCCATCAATTTTTGGTTGATTAGATTTTCTAACATGGCAAAAAAAAAAAAAAAAATTATACTAATAATAATAATAATAGTAAAAATAATAATAATAATAATAATAATAATAATAATAATAATAATAATAATAATAATAATAATAATAATAATAATAATAATAATAATAATAATAATAATAATAATAATAATAATAATTATAATAATAATAATTATAATAATAATAATTATAATAATAATAATAATAATAATAATAATAATAATAATAATAATAATAATATTAATAATAATAATAATAATAATAATAATAATAATAATAATAATAATAATAATAATAATAATAATAATAATAATAATAATAATAATAATAATAACAATAATAATAATAATAATAATAACAATAATAATAATAATAATAATAATAATAATAATAATAATAATAATAACAATAATAATAATAATAATAATAACAATAATAACAATAATAATAATAATAATAATAATAATAATAATAATAATAATAATAATAATAATAATAATAATAATAATAATAATAATAATAATAATAATAATAATAATAATAATAATAATAATAATAATAATAATAATAATAATAATAATAATAATAATAATAATAATAATAATAATAATAATAATAATAATAATAATAATAATAATAATAATAATAATAATAATAATAATAATAATAATAATAATAATAATAATAATAATAATAATAATAATAATAATAATAATAATAATAATAATAATAATAATAATAATAATAATAATAATAATAATAATAATAATAATAATAATAATAATAATAATAATAATAATAATAATAATAATAATAATAATAATAATAATAATAATAATAATAATAATAATAATAATAATAATAATAATAATAATAATAATAATAATAATAATAATAATAATAATAATAATAATAATAATAATAATAATAATAATAATAATAATAATAATAATAATAATAATAATAATAATAATAATAATAATAATAATAATAATAATAATAATAATAATAATAATAATAATAATAATAATAATAATAATAGTAATGTTTGTGTACTAACTTCTTCATCAATCATAATCAGCTTCCAAACCTTAGTACAAAAATTTGGCCACCAACTTATCTCAATTCCAACCCGGACAACTGTTAGTTGTGTTGAAATGTTGATTGACTTGTAATTCTTAAAGGGGCACAACTGAATCATTCTTTTGGATTCACAGTTTATCTGTACGATAGGAACTGAACTTTTTAAGAAGAATGGTAGCCTAGGCAAAAATTAATGAAGGAGGAGGGTCAGCAAAATATGAAGAAGCATTGTAAACCTAAAATGGGAAATTTTAGTTAGGGTATGTGAAAGGACATTTCTTTAGATGTTGCAGGTCCTATATTTGAACGGTCCTTCATTTTTTTTTGGGTAAATTACAATCAACCCCTGAAGTTTGCAACTTTAAGGTCCCTATGATATTCATAATTACAGTCATCCCCTAAAACTAACGGATCGGAATGTTAGAAACTCGAATGTCGGAGGGTGGTTGTCATTACGAATACCACAAGGACTTTAATTTTTTTATATCATAACTCAGGGTAATGTAACATCTTGAATATTGTTTAACAATAAATAATTCTATTATCTTTTTTACCATTTTTTTATAGTCATTGTCCCTTGGGGGTAATTGTAATGAATGAAAACAAAATTAGGTTGAAATCTGGAAAATCCAAGTAAAAGTGGGACACTTCAAATTTGGAAATTAAAAACCCTAAATCAAGTATGCTATAATAAATTTAAGTAAAAGGTGGACCAATATTTTTTTCTTTTTTTAGTTGTATTCATTATATTCTCCCTATGGCACCAACCATCTACTAAATAAAGCATAAATTTTTTTTTTTTTATTTATTTAAATAGAACCAAAATATTACATTTACCCCATGAGTTATGATAAAACAACTTTAAAGTCTCTGTGATATTCACAATTATAACCAATCCCTGATGTTAGGGTTAATAACATTCCGTTAGTTTTGGGAGGGTAGTTGCAATTATCAATGCCACAAGGATTTTAAAGTTGTTTTGACATACCTCAGAGAGTAGTACCGTAGTAGGGTGTAGGGTTTTATTATGCTTGATTGTTTTCATTTATTTTTGGTCCTTTATTCTATAATTTTTTTCATTTTTAAATTTTTTTTAACAAGCAGAGAACCCGAATATATATTACGATTACCGAGAATCCTAACCAAAATATATTCAGACGGAATAGAATTGTCAACCGATTTTGAGCAAAATATTACGAACAACACTACCCTTTTTTTCCCCTTTCGTTCCTGCAGCTGTCAACCCTTTGCTCAATGTTTTACTGTCGGTAAGAGATGTCGAATCACGATGTAGTAGAGTAGTTGAACTAAGAAATTTTTATTATACTATAGAACAATTAAGGGTAAACTCCATAAAACCCCCCTGTGTTATGGAAAACCTGCACCAAACCCCCCATGTGTTAGTTTTATTGAGTAGAATTCCCATGTGTTTTATTTTATCTAGCATGAAATCCTCCATTCCGTTAACAATTAGCACCGCTAACTATTTAGGGGATTTCATGCCAATTTTTCATAACGCAAAGGGGTTTGGTGCAGGTTTTTTTCAATATATGGGGGATTTATGCAAAAATATTTTATTTATTTAAATTTTGAATTATTTTTTGAAATTAAGTCTAACACGTATATTCAATTGCAATATAAATTTTAAGACTAATAATACTAAGGATGAAATTTCTAACAATTTTTTTTCTCTCATTTGGATTTCCAAAATTTGATTCCATCTTTTTACGAAAAATAATTGCATAAAAAATGAAACTAAATAACATTTTGGAAATTTCCAATTTTGAATAAATAAATTATTTATCAATGTATTTAGAAAAATCAAAACTATATATTTATTATATAAAAATTGTTATATATTAATATAAATGTATTATATATCAAAGATTATAAATAATATGACAAATTCAAATTTAGTTTTGATATAAATATTTATATTAATAATTTGAAAATTCGACTTTCAAAGATAGAATAAATGTGTTTGACTTGATTTCAAAAAATAATTCAAGTTTTAAATAAATAGATAAATTTTACATAAATCCCACTTGTACTGTAAATAATATGCAACAAACCCCGTTGTGTTATGAAAAACTTGCATGGAATCCCCTAAATAGTTAACGGTGTTAATTGTTAACGGAATGGGAGATTTCATACAAGATAAACTAAAACACATGGGGATTCTACACAATAATATTAACACTTGGGGTTTGGTGCATGTTTTCTATAACACAGGGGGTTTCTTGCAGTTTACCCGAACAGTTAACAAATTAAATCTTCAAAATATATAACTAAAATCGTGAATATACTCCAACAATTTAAAAAAATATATGAAAACATGAAACCATATGTATCATCGTAAAATATAACAAAAGACATATGTGAGAAAATTACCTCCACATTATAGAACCATATATACACAATATAAAAGAAAGAAAAACTCACAAGAAGTTTGTCCGTAATCTAAGAGACATTACGAGGAAATAAACGGAACACAGTAACCAATTCAAAAGCATCCCGAAACTTTTTAATGTCCTCGACTCCAATTGACGCCATCTTAGAATCAATGCAAACTTTGAAACATTTATCATTCATCTTCCGTGTTTCTGGAAAATCGTAGAATACTTGTTTGTGTGTTTATCACATTTTTCCTAAATTGTACATGTAGATCCCCGCATCCTCTCTGGCAACTGCTAATTCTGATCTCCAGCCATCGTTTCAATTAGGTAAACAATTTTTTGGTTATTTTAAAAGGAAAAGAAGTGTTAGTATCTTGGCCTCGTAAGTTTTCATTAAATATTACCCATCTTGTAAGATCATTAATAGACACCTCAATTCCTAAGAGTAATTAAGACCCTTAAATTTCTTTGATGATGTACCGTTTTTAGTTTGCATAACTATGATGGCAAAATAAAAGAAACTTCCCTGTCATTCAAGAGGAGAAAACCAATGGTCAATATCACGATTTGGTTACAATTCCTGTACATGCACGCATGACTTTTCATGTTATTCATTACGTAATATAATACTATTATTTAATTCTAATTGTTAATTTACCTATTTGTGCTCCCTATTCTTCATATGAGAAGGTTACTTTTGTCCATACAATAAAGGGAAGAAACCTTACCAATTATTCATACTTTTATAGATAGTATGGGCATCTTTGGTTGGGTGGTTTGGATAGATAGCTATGGATGGGATATGGTATACTGGGACTAAATTGTTGATTCACAGTGAGTAATTCATTATTTGGTTGGAGTTATGGGGGAGAAACTAATAATACCTGCAATAATAATATCATGTTTTGTTTGGGTGATACCACTGTTTACTATGGATTTTTTAGGTAAATTACTGGTTTACCCCTTTTAATACATTTATTAATTAATCGATTCTCTCTCTACCAATACATCTCCGTCTTCTTCATTTATATTTGGGTACAATCTTCTACGATGTATGTGATTGCGGCAATTTAAAAGATCTTCAATTTAAAAGCCGCTGAGGAATTCGAGCAAATAATTATCCCAAAAAATTGTATGATCGAATTTAAAAGAAAAAAAAAATTGAATGGAATTTTAAATCAGTAAACTGTAAACATACACATGAGAATCAATTACATTCCCGGAAATCTTCATCTTCCGAGTAGAACCAGCATACAATTCCTCCAAGCTACACATGAGCGCGTTCTCCACCGGCGTCGCCTTCCTGGATCCTCCACCGCCGCCGCCGACAGGAAATTCTCTACCTCCACCGCCGTTCATCTAAGAGAAGTAGCTCACAATACCAAATAGAATTATTGATCAAATTCAATTCCTGACGTACAGAATAGGTAATCAATTCCACAACACAAACAAGATCAAGAAAACACACACACACACACACACACACACACACAAAAGAAACCAATTGCAACGATAATGTAACAAGAAAACGAACCTGCTTAAACGAGGCGACGTCCATCCATGAATTATTGAATTCCTCGTCCAACAATTCGACATCTTCCAGGAAATAAAACGAATACTACAAATCGAAGAAAAGAGTCGTCATTTCATTTCATGCAAATTAAAATTTGAATTCAGAAGGTCGAAGAAAGATAATGTAGTTTCGATAAGTAACCCATTAGAAAATATTCGCTGGTTTTCTTTCTCAGATATTGCACCTGCTTCTTTCGGGATTTTTTCGAATTCTCGTCTCTCTCATTAACTGTCTCACTAATGCAGATTCCTTCCAATCTCCAGTAGACGCCATTACACCCGATAACTATACAAGAGCACCGGAATTTAGAAGATCGAGCTCGATAATTCTCTTGGCAACTTTCAAAGAGCGACTTTTCACCGTTTTCGATGCAACCTCTCAAAACCGCTGACCACATAGTTGCATCGGACTGAAAAGGAATCTCAACGATAAGATCAATTGCTTCTTTCAGACAACTCACTCTAGCAAAAAGATCGATCATGCAAGAGTAATGTTCAATACCAGGATCGATGCAAATTGCAATACTCGTTTTTCATTATGTAAAACCATTTTTTCCCTTCTTCGACTAATCCACAAAGATCGCAAGACGATAAAACTGCAGTAAAAGTAACTTCACTAGGTGTAACATTCACTCCTCTCATTTCTTGAAACAGAGCCAAAGCTTCGACTCCGAATCCATTTGTAGCGTAACCCACCAACATTGAATTCCATACAACCTCGTCGAATTTCGTCATTTGGTCAAATAATTTCTGACCGTTTCTTACGAGACCGCACTTACAGTAGAGTCTATAAGGAAAGTTGCTATGACCTGGTCGGAATCTACACCAATCGAACGGCTCGATTTTTCGGTTTTTCGTTTCGGTTTTTCGATTTTTCGGTTTTTTTGCTCACCCCTTATTCTGACTCAGATGCTGCTGATGGTTGTTGTAGTATAAATGATACGATATATATTTAATATATCGTATATTTATTCATTAGTTATTATTTAATTATTTAATATATATTATTTAAGTATTAATTTAGTTAGAGCCGTAGGCTAAATGATTATAGGATAGATATTAAGTATTTTATTAGTTTAGGAAATTATCTTTCCTAGTTAGATTAAGATTCTAGGGTTTTATTCTCTTTAAATAGTCGTCTTGTGCTAGGGTTTTATTATGAAGAGAAATAATAAAGAAGAGTTTTCTTACGTTTAGTAAAGAAATCTTATGATACTCAAGAGATCGTATCAATTGGTATCAGAGCGAAGTTGCGATTAACACCAACGCTTCGTTAGCAAGGCAGCGATTACATCAAAGCTACGCTGGAGCAAAGTTGAGATCACATCAAAACTTTGTGAAAATCATGATGTCAGAAACAAGACGGTTGGAGCGATTGGAGAAATCCGTAGAGAGATTACGGATTAATTTTCAGAAATTGCTCGAACAAAGTCAAAGACGACGTCAACGCCATCACAAAAGTCGAAGGGACTGCTGCCGAAGGGACCGCTGTCCGTCACCGCCAGGGCCATCACCACCACCGCCGCTGCCGAGTCTATCGTCGGAGGGAGAGGAAGAGGACGACGATGACTTTTTCGAAGAGCCCCAAATATTTGTGAGTTCGCCCAAAGAAGAAGAATCAAATTCCACTGAGATAAAGTGGGACGAAGAGCCGAAAGAAGAAGAATCGGAGTCAACCGAGATAAAGTGGGACGAAGACGAGAAATTAACCAGAGAGGAGAGCGAAGAGTTACTATGGATATTGGGAGATTTCCATGGTGTTCAAAAGAAAGGAGACGAAGAACCGATGGTCAGTTTGGAGGAGACAAAATCTACAAAGACGATTGAAAAAGTTTATTTATCGGGAAAAAGATTGAATATTTTCGCTAAAGTAGCCTTTGGAATTTCGTTGGATCAGCATGAACAATGTATTAAAAAGCTCGGTCGTTCATCGTGTTTTTCGGAGTCAATCGGGAAGCAAGTCAATGAAGTCAAACATAGGTGGAAGCGCAAAGGAGAGGGATCAAATTAACTCGAACCTTGAGGACAAGGTTCATTTCAAGAGGGGTGGTTTGATACGATATATATTTAATATATCGTATATTTATTCATTAGTTATTATTTAATTATTTAATATATATTATTTAAGTATTAATTTAGTTAGAGCCGTAGGCTTAATGATTATAGGATAGATATTAAGTATTTTATTAGTTTAGGAAATTATCTTTCCTAGTTAGATTAAGATTCTAGGGTTTTATTCTCTTTAAATAGTCGTCTTGTGCTAGGGTTTTATTATGAAGAGAAATAATAAAGAAGAGTTTTCTTACGTTTAGTAAAGAAATCTTATGATACTCAAGAGATCGCATCAATAAACTCTTGTTCTGGGCGCGATAGCTGCGGGGGGAGGGGGAATTGGCCCGATTTGAGGCCCTCTTCGCCGTAGAGATCGTAGATCTGGCGCAGGTCGATGAGTACATCGTAGGCTTCGGAAATCTGCTTGAATTTGGCCTCGGCCTCCTGCTTGTTGGTGTTTTTGTCGGGATGCCAAATCATGGCGAGGAGGCGGTAGGTTTTCTTCAAGTCTTCGTCGTTGGAGTTGCGGTTCACTCTCAGGATGTTGTAGTAATCAATCCCCATATCTGTGTTCCGATTCCGATTGTTGAAATTGGGGCTCTTTTTTTTTTTTCTTAATTCCTGTTACGGGAAGTGATTGATTGCAGATGTGAGAGGAAGAAGGCGGTGGTGGTGGGCGGGGTTGCGGTGGTTGAAATTGAGAGTAGTAGAGAAATTGGGTTTGAACAAGGAAGGTGGTGACGATGTGTGAGATTGGGAAGGAGGAAGAAGGTGGGGTTATTTTTTTTAATTTTGTTCATACGAGTTTTTACCTGGAAAAAAACTAGGGCACAATGCAAGAAAGGGGAAGATGAAGATTGTAGTATTTATACCTATTAATTTCGTAATTTATGTATTTTCGAAGGATATTTTCGACATTACACATGTGTTACAAAAGGGGATTCAATATTTGATAACTAGTCAAGCCAATTTTGGCTTGACTAACAATAATTCGAATGGGGTATTAAATAGGTGGGCCCAACAGTCAAGGATGGTAACTCAAGCAAACCAAACATTGTACAAAGCGGTACAACCCATCCCATCCCTTGTAATACCCCCAACCAAAGATGCCCTATAGATATAGATAATCAAGGTATTTAACAGAACAACAATTCGATTGTACACAAGTCATGTAACTTGAATTTTAATATTTGAATTTAATAATAACACTTGAAACTATTACTGTGCACCATAAGAAGGTACGGGAACTGATAACCGCTTATCTCAAGAGTAGTGCCCCATTTTCCAGGAAGTTGTCTGGGTCTCGATGGAGGAATCCGCATCCATGCCCACATCTAAAAAACAACACAATAGTAGAGACTTAGACTATTAATTGCATAGAGAAAGTTTTAATGAAATGTATTATAAAAACAATTCACATGTTACCTGTAATAGTTGAATTGGACCACTAATTTCTTTTGCTCCTTTTGTCGACGCTTTGCACAACTCACTGTAGAGGATTGATAGAACACAAGAACCCCAACTGTAATTTCTTACTTCGTTAAGATCCTCTAGATGTCTCAAATACATCATCGGAATAGTATCTCCAGTGTGGTCGGGACACATAACCCCCCCAAGTATGAGAAAAGCAAGCCCTCGAGTGTATAACATAACATGTTGTTCCGTACTACCTTCAACAACGGGATTCTTCGATAAATGCTTGCTAACGGCTTTCCAACACATTCGAGTTAATCATATTAATCATATTTTTCCAACAATAAATTTACTTCTACAAATAAATAAATCATGTTTACCTCGAGTTAATGCTAGCACCAAAAATCTCCAGCGATGTACCCACGAATTCAGACTTTTAAAACCCTAATACACTCAAAACCAAAATGTAGATTAAACTACGAATTAACATTTTTTCAAAAACATTAAAAAATACAAACAATTTAAACATTATTCTAGAAATAACAAAAAAAAAAATTACACTTACCTGACATGCATGTCGGCAGAAAACCTCTCATAACACACCACAATTTTCGAAATTTGTAAACCCTAACACACTCAAAACCAAATCACAAGTAACATTTTCCCAAAAACATTCAAAATTACAAACAATTTAAAAATGAAAATCGCATTTACCTCGAATAATGCTACCACAAAAAACCTCTCACAATGCACCACATTTTTCGAATTCAAGCTACAATTATAAAGTGTGAATTAAAAAAAAAACAGTGTTAATAAATAATACAATACAAATTAAATGAAAAATAAAAACTGTCACAAAAAAATATAACAAAAAAATACCTGTTGAGAAATTCCAAAATTATGAGAAATTATCTACATAAATAAAAAAACAAGAAATTATTAGTAATTGATGGGAAAAAACAAAAACAGAAAAAGAAAAAAAAAAGGCTGAGAAAATAAGGAAAAAATTAAATGTTGGTTGGACAAAATTGCTCTTTATGGAGCAATTTCAATATTCATCTCAGCCCTTGAAATTAAATCAACGGCTGGCATAACACAACTTTGAAAAAAGTGAGTCATGCAATAAAGTGGGCTGGTCAAAAAGCAGATTTCTTCAACTGCACATTCCCTATCCGTTGGATTGAAACCGACGGCTTAGATGAAGGCTTTTGGAGCAGAAATTTCTGACACGTGGCGGATTCTTATAACGCGCAATTCGAATAGCGCAATATAGTAAATCCGAAACAACCACCCCAACTGCCCTATTTCTGAAATAAATTAGTCAAACTATGCTTAAAAAAAAATTGCCCCTGGAATTAGACGTCAGATCAATAATACAGCACAAATTAATGACTGGTCATAAATGAATGTCATACAAATTATTGACCAATGGCTTATAAAATCTCAACTACGAGATGCTCATCATCTTGAGATTGCCAAGTTTAATTTATAAATAATTTATTAGAAGTTGATGATTCAAAACCATATAAATAATAAATATTCAATATAGATATAATATTTTTCCATGTTTAACAAGTCATGATGTATTACAAGTTTTCTTTGACTTTATATCCGATATATATATATATATATATATATATATATATATATATATATATATATATATATATATATATATATATATATATATATATATATATATATATATATATATATATATATATATATGGGGAAATGTGGGATAACCCCCTAGTTTTGAAAATATATAAGGATAGGTCCTATGTATTTTTCTTGTCTAGTCAAAAACCCAAATTCTAAACTTAATTTGATAGACCCCCTAGACAAATTAAGATACCCGTTTTGCCCTTTAGTTATAATTTAAAACCCTAACCCCTAATCTCTTTCTCCCAATCCCTCCCCCATTTTTTTTGCCGTCAATTCCCTCACCCATTCTCTCTCTTCATGTCTCTCTCTCTAACTCTCTCTCTTCTCTTTCTTTCTGTCTCTTCATTTCTCTCTCTAACTCTCTCTCTCTCTTCTCTTTCTTTCTCACTCTTCATTTCTCTCTCTCTCTATGGCTGCCCACAACCGTCCGCCGTCGCGGCTAGCTCCCCCACCTTCTTACGCCGCCGTCGTCGCTCCTCCCCTCACCTCCTTGGGTTGTCGCTGCTCCACCACCGCCTTGCGCCGCTGCTCCGCCGCCGCCTTGCGTCGTTGCTCCGCCACGGCCTTGTGCCGGCCGTCGTTGCTCCTCCCACCGCCTTGAACTCGGTACTAAACCATTCACTTCACTTTTTTAAGTGATTTTTTTAATTTATGAATGTCCATCCATTTTTAATTTATTTTTTAAGATCTGAATTATTTTCACCTTTTCACCTTATTTTATTGTTTTTTTTATTTATGAAAATCAACTAAATTCGAAAATTTTAAATTGTGATCCGACGATGTGTAGTCAGATCTAGAATTTCACATCTGGAATTGGTGGTGTTCGATTTGTATATATTTACTGCATTTATAAAAAAAAAAAAAAAACACAGATCTACTATGTTTTTGAAGATCTGTGAACAATTAATATTAAAATATTTTTCTTTGGATTAATTTGATTTTTTATTATAAATTATATGTAATTTATTTTTTGTATTTATTTGAAGATGATTCGAAATGCCTAAAGTGTGAGAGCTTTGTTTGTCTGTAATGAAAATGTAACCAGTAGTGGTTACTTACATGGGTGATTTGAGTCAGGTGAATATACAGTTATATTTAGTCATATACAGTCATATATAGTCAGTCAGTCACATGTAGTCATGTATAGTCATGACTACATGTAACTATACATGACTATATATAGAACTTGTATAATATAGTCATTTGTAGTTGATTTTAGTTCAGTAAATTTATCAACAAAAACAATCATGTTTTTTTTGTATTTTTCATGTAATTTGATTTTTTATTATAAACCATATGTATTTTTTTTTTTTTTTGTATTTATTTGAAGATGATTTGAAATGCCTAATGTGTGAGAGATTTGTTTGTTTGTAATAGAAATCTAACCAGTAGTGGTTACTTACATGTGTGATTTGAGTCAGATGAATATACAGTTATACTTAGTCATATACAGTCATATATAGTCAGTCACATGTAGTCATGTATAGTCATGACTACATGTAACTATACATGACTGTATATAGGACTTGTAGTATACTATAGTCATTTGTAGTCGATTTTAGTTCAGTAAATTTATCAACAAAAAAATCATGTTTTTTTTTGTATTTTTCATGTAATCTAACTCGCATGTTCCATTTTGCTATTTAACTCGTATTTTTTTGTCGCAGGTTTTGCTTTTATTGTAGTATTATGACATGCAGATAATAAAATTCGATGAAGTGCCTTTGTGAAGTTGGATTCGTGCTACAGTACTCCAGACTTATGCCACTTACATAACTATAGATAATTGTATATAACTATAGTCACCTGTAGTAACATAGATTTATATGTATGTTATGTGTTTTTTAATGTATAGTAATGCGTTTTCATGTTTTGAAGATTATATGCATGTGATTGTGTTTTTTCATTTTTTTTTTGGGTTAGTTGATTTATAATATCAAGATTAAATTATGAATTTTGTTGTTGGTTTAGATTAATTTTGGGGTAAAAAGACAGTATATGATTACATATTACATGACTGTGGTATAATGTAGTCATATATAGTCAATTCAGTACAGTAAATTTATCAAAAAAAATTAAAATATTAAAAATTTAAAAAAAATCAAAAAAAGTAGCAAAATTCAAAAAATTAAAAAAATTAAAAAAATTAAAAAAATTAAAAAATTAAAAAAATTAAAAAAATTAAAAATTTAAAAAATTAAAAAAATAAAAAATTAAAAAAAACTAAAAGTTTAAAAAAATACAAAATACGATTTATATAAAAAATAATAAAAAAATAATAATTTATATTTTTTATTAAAATAATCTATAAAAATGATAAATGCAGGCCCAAAAAGCTAAATGTAGTTCAGCATTATGCTGAATGTAGGGGCGGAAATACTGAATGCAGTTGGGCGAAAATTGCACTTAAGGGCACAACAGTACTTTTGCATCTCCAGGGGGGTATCTCAAAGGAAGAATTTTAGGGGTGGACCTATCCCTATATATTTTGCATTCTAGGGGTGTATATCAAATGGACCCTATATATATATATATATATATATAACCCAAGCAGTTAGAGAAGTAGCCCAAAAGAAGAAAAAAAGAAGTAACAAATAATGGATGGGCTGTATGTAGTAGCAACCTTCTCAATCTCAATTTTGTTCATGTCCATTTTATGGTACATCAAAACCTCACAAGGTAGAAGAACAAATCCTCCCCTGCCACCTGGTCCCCTCGGGCTTCCGATCCTCGGATATTTGCCGTTTCTCGGCAACAATTTATTCCAAAAATTCACGGAATTGGGACACAAATATGGTTCGATATACAGTATCTCTCTCGGGAAAAAATTCTGTGTCGTAATAAACTCACCATCACTCGTAAAAGAGGTAGTCCGCGATCAAGACTCTGTTTTCGCAAATCGAGACATTCCTGCTGTAGGAATCGTTGCGACTTACGGTGCGAACGACATCGTCTTCTCCGAGCTCAATTCAAAGTGGCGTGCGATGAGAAAAATATTCGTTCAAGAGATGATGAACGCCAAAAGTCTCGATGCATCCTATAATCTTCGCAAGGATCAGGTTAGAACGGCAGTTAGACAAGTGCATGATAAGATTGGAAATCCCGTCGAAATCGGACCGTTGATTTTTCGCACCGAGCTAAAGGTCATGATGAGCATGTTGTGGGGCGGGAAATTTGAAGGGGAAGAGGGCGAAAGAATTGCGTCTGAGTTTCTGGCCGTGGCACCGAAACTTGTTGATTTGTTCGGAAAGCCGAATATTTCTGATTTCTTTCCACTTCTTGCTTGGCTTGACATTCAAGGAGTAAAAAAACAGATGGAGACTTATATGCAAATTGTCGACAAGATTTTCGAAACCGTTATCACCCAACACGAAATGAATTTATCCGGAGAAATCAAAGAAGGGAAGAAAGATCTTCTCCAAATCTTGTTGGAGATTCAAAATAAGCAAGATTCAGAGATTTCAATCAGTCGCAAACAAATTAAGGCAATATTTATGGTACGTGCCTTACTCTAAAGTTACAATTCAGGTAGAAATTAATCTTAGATCAGTATATATAACATTTATTTGAGAAAACCCGTGAACTAAGTTCATTTTACAGCAAGAAAAAAAAAAGAACATAAAGCATCCATAATTCCCAAAAACCCCCCACTGCATTTAGTTTTCGTATTACATTGTCCCCTCGCGGTGCGAATTCTGGCATAGCATATTCTTCACAAAATACCAACTTTACCCTAGGCGGCTATTGTAATATTTATTTCATGACAAGAGTAATTGTTGACTTTATTGCAACTAGTAATCGTGCCCATGCGTTGCATGAGGTCGCATTCAAAAAGGAAAAAAAACTAATTGTTTTGAATAAATAATAGTATAAATTGTAATAAACAACCTATTAAATAATATTGAAATGACATTGCTATTACCTTATTTAACTGTAGCATATATTTTTCATCCAACAATATATATATACCGAGTGTCAATGCATAATATATTCTTCTTCTTCTTCTTCTTCTTCTTCTTCTTCTTCTTCTTCTTCTTCTTCTTCTTCTTCTTCTTCTTCTTCTTCTTCTTCTTCTTCTTCTTCTTCTTCTTCTTCTTCTTCTTCTTCTTCTTCTTCTTCTTCTTCTTCTTCTTCTTCTTCCTCTTCCTCTTCCTCTTCCTCTTCTTCGTCTTCTTCTTCTTCCTCTTCCTCTTCTTCCTCTTCCTCTTCCTCTTCCTCGTCTTCCTCTTCCTCGTCTTCTTCCTCGTCTTCTTCCTCGTCTTCTTCTTCTTCTTCTTCTTCTTCTTCTTCTTCTTCTTCATCTTCTTCTTCTTCTTCCTCTTCTTCATCTTCATATTATTCCTCCTCTTCTTCCTCTTATTCTTCTTCCTCTTCTTCTTCTTCTTCTTCCTCTTCCTCTTCTTCTTCTTCTTCTTCTTCCTCTTCCTCTTCTTCTTCCTCGTCTTCCTCTTCCTCTTCTTCTTCCTCGTCTTCTTCCTCGTCTTCTTCCTCGTCTTCTTCTTCTTCTTCTTCTTCTTCTTCTTCTTCTTCTTCTTCTTCTTCTTCTTCTTCTTCCTCTTCTTCATCTTCATATTATTCCTCCTCTTCTTCCTCTTATTCTTCTTCCTCCTCCTCCTCCTCCTCCTCCTCCTCCTCCTCCTCCTCCTCCTCCTCCTCCTCCTCCTCCTCCTCCTCCTCCTCCTCCTTCTTTTTCTTCTTCTTCTTCTTCTTTTTAAGGAGCTTCTACAATAACATGCAAAGTGGAGAACGCAAAAAGAACACGATGTTGTGTATGTTCCAAAACAAACCTATACTGTTTTTAAAAATTTAAAAAGAGAGAACCTACCCGGAAGTCCATTTGTTCAAAAAAAAAATATACCCTTTTTTGGAGGAAGAAGAAGCAACAAATTTCGGTGCTTCAAAAAACGTACACGAAAGCAAAATACATTCCACAAACATGAAACCGCTACAACAAAAAATTGCATATTAAAAAAAGGGCAGCTATGGAAAATGTATCAATTACATGTCTCATGTTAGTGTTCCATTTGAGTTAGGCATATCATAAGTTATTGGGGCAATTACTTCAGAGTTCAATATATACTATGACATTATTATTTCTCGCATAGATGGTCGATCACATGCACCTTTTTTGCCTCTTACTTCTCTCTATGTTTGGGCTGAACATAATTCTATAAAATCGTGATCAAGAATAAATAATTTGAAGGACAGTATAACAATTTATGGATACTGAGTGAATTCAGGAATGATGATCTTGGATTTTGCTTCGTGTTTTATGTGAAATTTATTAACCTAAAAAAAGTCTCTTTGATGCATGAAAATATCACCAAACACTGTTCTTTTTGTGGAAAGTCATATTAAAAATAACAAGCACAATAATCCCAAAAGATAATTAGTAAAAGATACATAAGCATTGTCCCAAAATATTGTGACACTCGCTGGACTCAGAAGCTCATAGATAATTATAGATCAGAAATAAAAATAATTTTCAGATTGTTTACCGACTCTGCTCTTAGAGTTTGTATTGAACTTGAGACCGGAGGCTATAGAACTTCAGGCCTATACTAACCCTTTTCCGAATCACCAATGCAAGTAATAACACGTTTCTCGAGGACTAACTATGCGTACGCAAGTGTAGCACCAACAGACCATTCAATTGATCAATATTACATCTGAAACTCATATCTGGAACACCTACATATTACTTTGAGTATGCCCATGAAGATTTACTAACAAAAAATAAATAAATAATAGACAATCAAAGTGAAAGCCAATTACTATAACAACAATAGCAGTTCTGCAGATCCTGCAGATCTCTGATCGTTTGTTGCTATTCATCCGAATTTATGAAGAAAGTTAATAGAAAGAATAAGATAGGATATATTAGGTTTTGAATTTTTAAATAAAGTATCTGCCTTTAGTAAAACTCTTCATGTGTATTCTGCCAAAATAATATCGTTAAAAACTTCTAAACAAAAGAGATTTGACAAAATAAGATGTGATATATATGGGGTCTTTACAAATAAGAACATCAATGGGTACTTATTCGTAAAGAGATCCAGACAATAAACTCCTTTACAAAAAAGTCCACACATGGTCCCGATTTTTGTAAAAGACTAAAATAGCCCCTCATACTTTAATATGCTTCAATTGCATCATTTAATTTAATTTAATTTAACCTCAATTTGACCTCAAATTTCACAAATTATTCAATTATGACCCAGAACACATTTTTATGCACAATTTCGCCCGTCACCGCCAGTCAACCGCCGTTGACTTTTTTTTTTTTTTTCTTCCGGATTTTTTGGCCGGTTTCCGGTGTTGACTTTTCCGAATATTTTCTTTCTTTCTTTCTTTCTTTAACATCTTTTTTTTTCGTTTAGACAACAATATTGCTGTGATTGACAGTAATATTAACTATATTACTGTTAAACACAGTAAAATTAACTATACTACAGTTTAACACAATAATATTGTTATATTAATCTCTAGCACATTAATATTAACACAACAAAACTCATTATTATTGTGTAATAACGTAATATTACTATGTTGACCGTTCAACAAATGTAAACATAATAAAAAACCAAAAGAATTAATACTACGGTGAGTGACAGTAATATTACTATAACAACAGTAAATATTACTGTCAACCACAGTAATATTACAATAATAGACAGTAATGTTATCACGTCACTTCGTGAATAACTCAAACAAACAAAAAAACTCAAACAAAATAATAATATCGATGTGGTTGACAGCAATATTACTATAACAACAGTAATATTACAGTCAACCGCAGTAATATTATTGTGTTTACCGTAATATTACAATAATAGACAGTAATATTATTACGTTAATCCGTGAATAACTCAAACAACACAAAAAACCCAAAAAAATAATAATATTGATGTGGTTGACAGTAATATAATTGTGTTTGCAGTTATTTTACTGTCAACGACAGTAATATAATTACGTTGACTTGTCAACAAATCAAACAAAATTAAAAAAAGTAACAAAAAAATTCAGAATAATATCACGTTAATTTACTGTGAACGGCAGAACAATCACATAAATGTATTGTCAACGGCAGTACAATTACGTTAATGTACTGTCGTTGACAGTATAATTGCGTTAATTTATTGTCAGTGATAGTATAATTACGGTCAACGTTTAGCGGCGGACGTAAAAAAAATAATAAAAATACACACAAACACACACACAAACACACACACACACACACACACACACACCACTAAAAAGACACTAAAAAAAGTCAAGGTCGGAATCCGGCGGCGGAAAAAACCAGACAAAAAAAAATGTCAACGCCAGAGACTGGCGTAAAAATCCGGAAGAAAAAATAAATAAATAAATTCGAAAAGTCAATGCCGGAATCCTGCAACAAAAAAAAAAATTGAAAAAAAAAATCAAAATTGGATTTTTGTGGTCAAAATTGGATTTTTGTGAACAAAATTGATTAAATTGGGGTTACAATTAAGAATTGAGTATAAAGGGTTGAGGGTAATATTGTCATATACATATTTCCTTTATTTATAATATATATTAAAGGGATGGGCTTATTGGTGAAAGAGATACAACTGAATAATAAAGATGCTTGGTTAGAGACCTATATATGCACAAAAACTCCAATATATATTAGCTTTTGATGTTTTAAAATAAAATATCCTACATTTAATAAAATACGTCCTGCATTTATCACCACTCTTTCTTAAATCCCATTGAAATTTTCACCACCACCACCATCGGCAATCACCTCGTTATGCCTCCAACTCCAACCTGATATAAGAACATGTCTTCCCTTAATTTGTTTTTATTCTCCATTGAAGTCGTCACCACCACCACCTCCGGCAATCACCTCTTCACGCCGCCACCTCCGCCGGCCCCACCTCTTTCCTTCCACAACATGTTTCCTCCACTCTTCTTGCCGCAAACACCAGTCCACCGCCAACTTCACCTCGCTGCCGTCTCCCATTCCACCTCCCACTGTCACCAGAATTACCTCCTCTCCGTCGTCGCCTACGGTGGCGAGGAGCTGCAGAAATTGTGGCAATTTTGTCATTTCCTGCAACAAAAAAAAAAGAAAAAAAAAAAAAGAAGATGGTGGCAATTTTGTCATTTCCTGCAACAAAAGGAAGAAAAATCGCAGAAACCGTACGTGAGACACACGATTTGCGACGAGAGGGGTTTTCGTCTTTGACTAATAAATACAGGGGTAAATTACACACACCCCCCTGAGGTAAGCTTAAATAACTGTAAGGTCCCTGTGGTATCGATAATTACACTTAGCCCCCTGAAACGTAGTCAGAAACTCTAATGGGATAATGAATTGGATACGTTATTCCAATAGGGTTCTAACGGACTATTGGTTTCAGAAAGTGGTGAAGACAACAAAGAGCTATGGCGTGACATGGCACCCCGAACATTCCCGAACATTTCTTAAATCACCCATAGCTCTTTGTTGTCTTCACCACTTTCTGAAACCAATAGTCCGTTAGAACCCTATCGGAATAACGTATCCAATTCATTATCCCATTAGAGTTTCTGACTACGTTTCAGGGGGCTGAGTGTAATTATCGATACCACAGGGACCTTACAGTTATTTAAGCTTACCTCAGGGATGTGTGTGTAATTTACCCTAAATACAGGGGTTTATTTGCTAATTTTTTTACCTCATTCTTACGATTTTCTTTGTCGAATTTTAGGATACAGTGACAGGAGGAACCGACACTACGGCTATAACACTTGAATGGGCAATGGCCGAACTTATGAATAACCCGGATGCAATGAGCAGGGCGCAGAAAGAATTATCGGAAGTAGTGGGATTGAACGACATTGTTGAAGAGCTTCACATTCCAAAATTGAAATATTTGGAAGCAGTTATAAAAGAAACAATGAGGTTACATCCAGCAATACCTCTCTTGATTCCAAGGTCTACTTCGCAATCTTCCACCATCGGAGGATATACAATCCCGAAGGGTACTACGGTCTTTATAAATGTTCGGTCTATCCAAAGAGATCCTTCGATTTGGGACAAGCCATTGGAATTTCGGCCGGAGAGATTTCTTGACGACACGATTGAGAAATGTGATTATAGAGGTAACCATTTTCATTATCTACCGTTTGGATTGGGAAGAAGGATTTGTGCCGGGATGCCCCTTGCGGAGAGAATGCTGATGTATTTGCTGGCTTCATTTTTGCATTCCTTCGATTGGAAATTAGGACAAGGGGAAATACTTGATATGTCGGAGGCGTTTGGGATTGTCCTAAGGAAAGGTACACCGTTGATTGGTGTTCCAAGTCCTCGGTTATCTGTTTCAGACCTATATGATTAGTCACACGTACGTTGGTTAGGAGTAATAATTGTTGCGGTACTTTCGTTCCGTTTCTGTGATCTTATTGCTAAGTACTGTGTTATTGTTATGTAATTTTACTATGAAGTTTGACTTCACCGATGCACATGTACGTGTGTTGGTGCAGATATGGCTAGTGCCTACTTGTTTATCATCTACGTGTGATGTTGTTGGTAATTGTCACCTATCAAAATTGAGTCCTATAAAGTTTCTACTACTTCCTTATCAAGAAAGACCCATGAAACCAACAATTTCTTACAACATTATGGGGGACAAAAATTGGGCACAAAAGAACAAGAAGACAACTACGAACAAGGCGGAGATCCGACAAATCTCCATCATCATTTTCTTCTCTTCTTTAAAACTATGCTCTTTTATATTTTTTTGATGTTTTCAGTGGGATTAAGTCGTAGCTAATTTTTCATCTGGATTTTGTCGAAACCCTATCATGTGATTTTGAACCTACTTTTCTAATACTAGATAGATGCACTTGCATTGCAGGTGTCGTGTTAATTGAATCTAATTCGATAACCTTTTATATATACTTATTCACTACAAGAAAACAAATATTTTGCGAGGATAAAATTCATCGTGAAATCGTTTTGTAACGATTTTGTTTCGTTACCTTGTTTGTCCTCTAAAGCCCAACGCTAGAAGTATTAGAAACAAGTATCCCTAATTCGTTACGAATACTAGTGACAAAGAACCATTCGTTACAATAGGTCCATTACAAATAACAAAGTTATCCTCGCTAAACATTTTTTTATTCTTACAAAAGACTCATTCGTCACCACTACTTGTTTTTAATATTCGTGTTTTTTGCAAGGACCACCCTTGTGTACTCTCGAATTGCCGAAAAAACCTCTGTGTTAAAAAAAATTAGAACAAACCCCCCTATGGAAATTAGTCAAAGGCAATAAAGACCCTTCGAGCTCGACGTGCGATACACTCACGGTTTGTGCGAGTGGGTGTGCGGTTTTTGGACATGAAATGACCCAAATAACCTTTACATTCATTTAAATTAGAAATTTTGAAAATTACGAAATCACCCCAAAGTGTTCATATGCCCAGAACAAAGTTTTCAAAAAGTTTAATTCAGTCCCTAGTGTTTTCAGAATTGCCCTCTTCAACATCAAGATTCCGCCTTTCCTTTCTGGCCCCAAAAAAATCGTCTTTGCCACACCATTAATTCAGAAGATTTGGACCATAAACATCTCAGGCCCACATCTGCAGCTATAGAATTATCCATATTATCAGGAATCACAACTCACCGCACTGAATTTCTCCCTCGACATTCTGTAAAGTCTCAACTGTGTTTTGCCTGAATTTAGCACACACTTGGGTGTCCCACTTTTTGTAGCTCTGAATAACTCAAAACCAATTTGAATTAGTTTTCTAAATGAAGAAGTTTATTGGTATTGGTGCGGACTGCGGCGGTAGAGGTCTAAATAGGGGTGCAAGTTGGAACGAAATTTTCAATTTTCGTCGATTCCGATCCGAAAAGTTCCGATTCTGGAACAACTTTTTTCATTCCGGCTTCCGATTTCCGAATTTTTTCGATTTTTTTGGATTGTAATTGGAATTATATAAAATATATTTGGAATTTCCGATTTCCGATCCGATTCAATTCCGAAATTAATTCCGATTTTTTCCGAAAAATACACCTATAAATAATATATATTATATAATACTTATTTTCCAAAAATACACCTATAAGTTTTGTTTAGGATTTTGACATAATGAATTTTTGTTAGAAGTTTTATTGGATATTATGCTGTGTTTATTTTTAGGGATATGATAAATGTCGTTCGAGCTTTAATAGTACCGTTTCGACTTCAAACGTGATTTTGATCATTTTTAATTCCAAAATTTGCAAAACTCGAAAAATAGAATTTGTAGTATTCTAAATTAGTTTTCTAATCCAACTTAAATCACCAAAATTGGATGTCGGACGAGAAAGATATACATGAATCAATGGATACTGCCCACAACTTTGATGTATTGAGGTATCTAAAATTTAAAATGTGACTCATTCATGCATAACTTTGGCACACGGCATCCAATCTAGCGGATTTAAGTTGGATTAGAAAGCTAACCCAAAGGACTACAATTTTCGTGTTTCGAATTTTACCAAAATCAAAATAGATATATGTCAAAATCAAATTCGAAGTCAAAACGACATTAGGTAAATTGAAACGACATTTAACATTTCCGTTATTTGGGTTTTTTTAACTGAAATTTAGTAGTTATTAGTTTTATTTTTATCGACGTGAATGTTTTATTTTTGAAAAAGTATGAACATTTTACAAAATTTCGCAATTATAACTTGGCACAATTCCATTAAATAATTAAATAAACATATTGAAAATAAAAATATTATGATTCATTATATCAATTTAATTTTTCCGATCCCAGTAAAAGAACTGCCCCACGGATAACAAAAATGATTGGTAACAATTTGTCTAATTTAATTTTATAAAATATCATTTTTTGGGATGTTTTGTTTTTCTTTTCCTAACAGTTTGTAGCCTAGAAATTGGATTGAAGGGTTTAAAAAAATCATGTTTCACTTTGAAAAAAAAGTATAAAGAAGAACGTATTCTCATTAACTTATAAAAATTCAATATGTGGTGCATTTTGAATGATTTATAGTGTTTCAAGGATGCAAATTATTATTAATTTGTTTTTAGGGTGTAAAGGGCCAAAAACCTATATTTCAGGGTGCAAATTAGAATGAAGCCTTTAGTTATCGCGTACACAGTATATGTTATCATGTATTAAACTTGTCAGTATAAACATAACGTAAAGTATAGTAAAAGATGAATATATGCAATGGAGTTTGTGGTATTCCGCTCGGCTTCAAGCAAGATGGCAAGCATTTCGAACCGAATAGTGCCACATAAGTTTATATTGATTACATGGTTGGTTCATCACTTTAACTCTTATTCCTCGAGTCGACTTATCGGAAATTAATTTGGCACGGTCTTGAGTTTAATGAGATCGATAATTCAAAATTAAAAGTTTTCAAGCTACTGATATTATTATGATGATGCGTCTCGTTCAGTCTACATCGTCAACTATTACTTTATATTCTATAAGAGCCGATAAGTTCTTCAATGTGTTAGTTGAACTCAACACACCAATTTATTTAGGAATAAAATAAACGACAATCTATATGCATTAACAAATAAATTACGGCCACCATCTGAGGCAATGTTAAATTACAAAAAAAAAAAAACCTTTTGTTTGGGTAATTACAACCACCCATGAATTATAAATCTTCTCACATGTCCATCATTGCGTTGTAGTGGAATCTTCTAGATTATATGGAATATTCTCCAATTCGTACCCGTTTTATCCCATTCGAGCTCTACATTTTGAAACAAGATGATCATAAGATGTGTCTCTTGGCTTGTAAATATTAGATTGTGGTGCATCAGAAACTGCATTTTTGCACAAAACAAGTACAAACTAGAGAACATTCCACGCAAACTAGAAGATTATGTTGAATTTGAAATCGTAAGGGTGAATTTGTATAAAAACATTCATAGTTAAGGGGGTGATTGTAATTATTCAAACATGAAGGTTTTTTTTTCTCGTAATCTGATCTTAGCTCAGGGTTGGTCGTAATTTACCCTTTATTATTGGATGAATTCCACTACCTCCATTGTACTTTGGGTCGATATCCCTTACTCCGATCCATTCTACATTTGATTCGATTTGTTCCCCTGTACTTGAAAAATTGTCTTAATGTAGCCCTCGTCGTTAGTTTTCATACCTTTGAAATCAACACTCTTTGATCTAAGTCTGAAAATTACAAAAAAACCACCCCTCACAGTTTAAATAATTATTAAAATAAAAATTGTGTCTGGCGTCGTGGACTATGTTTTCTTGTTATCTTATTTTTTTATTTTTTTATTTTTTGTTTTTTATATTTATTTTTTTGTTTTTTTTTAATAATTATTTATTCTGGGAGAGGTGGCGTTTTTGTAATATCAAATTTAGATCAGACGGTGTTAAAGTCAAATGTTTGACAACTAACAACAAGGATCACATTGAGATAATTTATGATCAGGCAATCAATGAAACCGAGAGTTGAATAGGTTAAAGTGATACCGATCCAAAGTAAAAGGGGAAAATAGAATTTACACTTTATTATTTACACACGATATTAAACCCCAAACCCCTTTGATACAGATACTACTCGATTTTTAAACCGACTCTTCCCTCCCTCACAAGCGAAGTCGCTGTATTCCCCCAATTCCAAATTCCATTAACCGTAATCCAAGACCCTAATCTCTCACACACACACACACACACACACACACACACACACACACACACACACACACACACACACACACACACACACACAGAGAGAGAGAGAGAGAGAGAGAGAGAGAGAGAGAGAGAGAGAGAGAGAGAGAAGCGGAATAAAGCCAGGAAATCGAAGCTGTTTTTACTTTTCAGGTTGCTCTTTGATTCAAGAAATTTTGTATCTATCTATTATACGTAAATCTACTTTGCATGTCAGTTGACTTGTTCAAGCATTTCGACTCAATTTTAACATGTGCATTTGATTTTCGATGTTTCGTCTATTTGTTTCTTGTGATTAAGATACTTTATTGACGATTCTTTAATTTGTTTCTGTATTTTGCTATTATTTATTAATTTCAAAAGGAAATTGTTGTTTGTAGGAGATGGTATGTATAATCTCGTTCGTGAATTTCCTTGATTAATGTGATGGGAAATCAAGATTTGGATTTTTCGTATATTCGTTTCTAACTTTATCCCGCTGCGTAACAGGGTTCAGTATCTGCATGTTGTTTTGCCATGTAGAGAAAAAATGGCATTAGAGATTACTGTGTACTTTTAATGAATTATATATTATTGTTGTTTTCATTTTGG
The DNA here is from genome assembly GCF_056151865.1 of Erythranthe guttata. Lineage (NCBI taxonomy): Eukaryota > Viridiplantae > Streptophyta > Magnoliopsida > Lamiales > Phrymaceae > Erythranthe > Erythranthe guttata. Next base: position 12,796,312 of record NC_142537.1, read on the forward strand.
GTTTTAAAAGATAAAGATTTTTGTGAACACTAATTGAAGTTCAGATTCGTAGTCACTGTTTGCATTTCATGTTTCATCTGTTAGTTATTTTGGTAAAATCATGAAATTTTACGGTAGTCTAGAAAATTGTGTTAGCTTCATTTTGATATCAATTATGCATAAATCGGATTTATATTGATTAAGTTATGGATCGTTTTCTGAAACTGCACAGTTTCTGAGTCATTTATGAATTATGTGTTTAATACGACTTTATACTAATTTGACTTGCGTGATTTACTTGGATATGATTATAGACTTGTCAAACGTCTTCTCTGCAAAATTTCAAAGTGATTGGTTAAAGGTATGAATTAATTGGCTGCACTAAATTAATTATTTCTCTTAAACGGCTAAGTTTCTTACTAAATTGTTTTAACAAGCTAGAATATACTTATAGGTGAACATTTTGTGATACTTTCAGGTTGTTTGGATGTATGTTCTAAGAGATATGAATTTTCAAAGTTAAAATACCGAAACTGTCAGATTTTCTAAAATGAATTATTTTGAACTAGAAAATATGTTTAGAAGTATGGTTTTAAATTCTTCATCCTTAGTTAATAGAAGAATTAAGGTAACAAATATTAAGATAATAGGATAGAATTAACTATAGTTATGGTCATGAAGTATTCATTTAAGTCATTATGTGCTACTATCTATACGTTTTGATTGATTTAGGTATATTGGTTTGAGATTCATTATGTGCGTGCCGTATGTGTGCAAGTATTGGAAACGATTGAGATTAATTAATTGGGGACTTATTGGTTAATTACACTCGTTAATGCTATATAGTATATACTATATGTCATTCTTTATATATATGTTTATATATCCTAGCATGCGTGGTCGTAGGAATAATTCCCAATCCATGGCTTATATATGTATACTATGCTATATTATCTCTCTATAGCAACCTACGTGGTCGTCGAGTGAAAACTCCGATCCATGGTTTATGTAAATATAAACTATACTATTATAAATATGTGTGTGTGTGTGTGTGTACAGCCGTGTATGTATTTGTGTCATATGTGTGATTTAATTAGTCTTGTGATAATATGTGGTATGTGGTTGATAATCTTTGTGTTATTATATTGTGACCCATTTGTGTGTTAATTGTGATGTCTAAATGGCGATTGAATTATAGTCTTAACATTCATGTTCATGCATATCACGGATTTTTTAAAGTATGGAAAATTAATGGAATGCTTGATTAAATAAACGGGATACGGTGGGCCGGTATCCAGATATTGTTAAAGAGTGGTTTGATCCCACTAAAGAAACGGGCTCGTAAAGAATTATTGTCCAAGTATGGACATTAATTTTCACGGATCCGGTAATCAAAAATGGGTTTTTACACAATTTTTATGGTAAACCAAAATGCGTTTTACACGATTTTTTTTTATAGTAAACGAAAATGAGTTTTTACACGACTTTTATGTATTGATGCACATGATTAAGTTATCATGTATATCATGTTTTCTTTTGAAAGTTTGAAAAATTAACGAAATACTTGCTGAATAAACAACGGATACGGTGGGCTGGTATCCATCTAAAGTTTAAAAGGAGTGGTTTGTTCCACAATAGAGACGGGCTCAAAACGCTTTATAGTTTATTGCTTGAGTACATAAATTAATTTTTCGCGGATCCGATAAAGTGAAAAAAAAAATTTCCATGCATTGCATGCACGTGCATTTTGGTCATTTTGCATATTAAAGTGATTTATGTGGAAATGATGTGCTTTTGTGATTGGTGTGCTGTCGTATATTACCGATGTTTAGATGGTCACGTTGGGGTTCTCATGAGGATCCTGTCGCATTGCATTTATATGCGTAAAGTGTTAAATTGATACATTTATATGCGTAAAGTGTTTAGATGGCCGGTCAAGTTGGGGTTCTCACTTTGGCATGAAAATTCCATTAATTTTACAAATACAGTTGCCGATGATCTTCTGTTTCATGTAAGAATCACGAAACCCCTCTTCTAATTTCACGATGTTAGGGTTTGTTCTGAATTCAATTTCTAATTGGTGTTTCTGTTTTTGGCAGGAGAAATTGATCGACAGAGAAAATCAACAACTCCCACAGTTTAATTCAGTTTTTCATTAATGGGGAACGCAACCGGTTCATTTTTCGCTGGATTAGGTCAAGTTGTCGGCAACATCCTCGGTCACCCCCTCGATTTCCTCTCCGGAAAATCCTGCGAGTAATTTCTTCTTACATCTGTGTTTTACTATCATATATATATATATATATAGTAAAACCTCGATAAATTAATAACCTCGTTTAAATAATACTTTATTCCGGTCCCAACTCGATAACAACGTATTAAAGTATTAGTTCGATAATTTAATATTTCGCTAAATTAATAGAATTTTGTTAGTCCCGACTGTATTAATTTAAAGAATTTTAATTTAAAGAAGTTTAACTGTATATATACAAGTCATTAGTAATTTCCATTTTTCTTGCATGCAGCTCCGTATGTGCGTCGACATGGGATTTCATCTGTTTCGTCGAAAACTTCTGCGTTTCGCATTTGCTCAAGTTCGCCTTCGTGGCAACATTGCTCTACTTTGGTATAACCTATTCGAATTTCCCGAAAAAAAAAAAAAATCATTTTTTTTCTTCTTTTTGACGACAAAAAATAAAAATGCAGTGCTCTTATTCGTCTACCTAATATTCCAACTGGGAATCTGCCAATGCATTTTTCGCTCCCTCTGTCGAATCACATGGGCTTGTTTCGCAATGTGTTTCTCCGCATTCGAATTCTCTTGCACCTACTTATGCTTCAAGCTTCGATCTGTCAAGAGAAAACGAAGTAGGAGAAAAAGGGACATTGAAGAATTCAGTACAAGCGAAGACGAGTACGAGTTAGGAGAAACTTCGAGATTAAGACAACCTAGCACGAATCTTGAACATAGGAGGAGATCACGGTTTGATAAACGGAAAAACTGCAAAAACGAGCGTCTAAGGAGGTCGTTGAAACCTACTACTACCCATCGAGCAAGTGTGGGGTCCGCTAGGAATTCCGTTTATATAAATAGGAGAAAGATTTTGAAGAATATTGGTGATTGTACAAGCCCGCTTCACCATCATATTCGGGTGAGTAGGAGTTCCAAGTTCTTGAATAAAGGATCGAGGCGCAGAAGAAGCGGGGTTCGTCGTAGGAGGAAACAAGTTTAATTATAAATTTATTGTAATCAAAATTACAGTTTTTGATTGTATTGAGTAAAAAAATACTAATTAGATAGTAGTTTAAAATTTGATTGCATTTGTGACAATTTTTTAAATTAATTGATACCCAAATCTTTTGTATTAGAAAATGAAATGAGATTAGTTGTTCTTTTGTATCAAATATCCAGGAAGCTGAGGAATTGTTCGAGACGATATCACAAGCTCTAATATCTTCTATAGACCGTGATTGTCTGAGTGGTTGGGGTGGCCACGTTTATCTTGTGTAAGTTTTTTTCCGCCTCGTTTCTCTTTACTAAAATCCTTTTCTTTTCTTTAATAGAGTCTCAATTCCTTGAAAAAACTGCTAAATTGGTAATATTAACACAACAAAAGTCATTATTATTGTGTTATAGAGTACTATTAATATGTTAACCGTTCAACAAAGGTAAACATAATAAAAAACCAAAAGAATTAATATTGATGTGGTTGACAGTAATACTATTATCCAAAGTAATATTATTGTAACAACCGTAATATTACCGTTAACCACAATAATATTATTGTGTTTACAGTAATATGACAATAGTAGACAGTAATATTATTATGTTAATCCGTTAATAACTCAAACAAAACAAAAACCATATATATATATATATATATATATATATATATATATATATATATATATATATATATATATATATATATATATATATATATATATATATATATATAATTGTGTGTGTGTGTGTGGTTGACAGTAATATTATTGTGTTTACAGTTATTTCCTATTAACGAGAGTAATATAATTACGTTCACTTGTTAACAAATCAAACGAAAAAAAATTAAAAAGATAAAAAAATAAAAAAAATAAAAAATAATAATATTGTCGTTGACTGTAATTATACAATCAACGACAATACAATTACATAAATGTACTATCAACGACAGTACAATTACGTTAATCTATTGTCAACAACATTACAATTACTGGCCGCGACAGTGTAAATACTGTTGATGACAGTACAATTACGGTCAACGTTTAGCGGCGAGCGTAAAAAATGGATAAAAATTTTAGGAAAAAAATTCACGAAATAAAGTCAACGCCGGAGACCGGCGGTCAACGCCGGAAACCGGCGGCGGAAATAGCATAATGAAAAAAAAATCTAAAAAAGTCAATGCCCGAAACCGGCGGTAAACAAATAATTTCAAGAAAAAAAAGTTAAAATTAGATTTTTGTGGTCAAAATTGATCAAATTGAGATTACAAATGAGAATTTGATGTAAATGGTTGGGGGTAATTTTGTCATATACATTAATTTTTCTTTTATTTATAATACATTTTAAATGGATGATTTTATTAGTGTAAAGATGGTTCGTCAAGGACTTGTGTACAAAGAACTCCCAAAAAAAGTTATTGTTGTATGAAATGGGACATCCTGAAGACCGAGTTTGACGTAACAAGGATAAAAGTACTCCTATTTATTTACAAAATTGGAATTCATCGGAGGATAATAACATAGCCATAATCGATCAATATGGATTACATGTACATTCACTACTCAACATTTGAATAATAATCTTAGCTAATTAATTTTTAAATATGTAACTCATAATTTGGCGGAACAACAATGCAAGACTTTCTATTTTTAGATTAGCAAAAGATGATATTTTGTTTTATGGATTTCAAATTTCCTCCAGCAAGAATCATATATTTATAGCTTCGCATGACTTCCACAAAAACAACATTTTATTTTCACACAAAATTTGGTTGGACACACCGGCACCGCACTTGCGCAGTGCTCAAAACTACTATATATATATATATATATATATATATATATATATATATATATATATATATTTACTCAAAAAAAAAAAAAAACTACTATATATATAATATAATTAAATTTAAAGAAAAAAAAATTGGAGAAAATAAAATTTGAGTTATACAAAAATAAAGGACTATCAACAAAGATAATATTAGCAAATACCACAATCATAGTAATGTCATATTTTCATTTATGACTGTTGTTGAAAACTTGTAGAATCATTACGCAGCAAGGCTACAGAACCGGTTGATTCGGATTCAGTTCCCCAAGTCTGATCATCATAGCTTGGAATCTCAGATGATTGCGAAGGTTGAGGAGGAATCATCATATTTCCATCTTCACCTTCTAACATTTTCAAAACTTCACTCATTGACGGGCGATCGGTTGGACTCATCTGTATGCACCACAATCCAACTATTGTCATCTTTCTCCTCATTTTTCGCGCATCATCATCGTCATCCTTTTCCTCATCATCATTATTTTCATAAACATTTCCGATTTCAATGTCTTCGCCTTTATTCAAGTGGTCATAAATCCAACACGGAAAATATTGGCTCGATTTGTTTTCAATATTAGGCCCCGTCCCTCTGTTTAGCCCCAACATTTCCATCAACAACATCCCAAAGCTATAAACATCGGCCTTGTAAGACACCCCACCAATGCTTCTATTCATTAGTTCAGGAGCTACATAGCCTATCGTTCCCCTAACTGCAGTGAGAGTCACTGTAGTATTATCTGTTGAATAAAACTTTGCCAGACCAAAATCGGATATTTTAGGTGTGAAATTTTCGTCAAGAAGTATGTTGTGAGGCTTTATGTCGAAATGCAGGATTTGTATGTCGCATCCTCTGTGCAAATACTCAATTCCACGAGCCACTCCAATTGCAATCTCGTACTTCCTCTTCAAATTAAGTGAATCACCTTTTTCCTTATTAAATATGTACTTCTCGAGCGAACCATTAGGCATGAAGTCGTAGACAAGGGCACGTTTGGATCTTTCTGCACAATACCCGACAAGTTTGACCACATTTACATGATGGATCCTTCCAATCGTGGCTACTTCATTGATGAAATCTTGCCCATTTGAGCTAGGCTTGGCAAGTACTTTGACAGCTACATCATGGCCGCTTCGAAGTTTTCCTTTGTAAACAGAACCGTAGCCTCCTTGGCCTAGTTTTTCTCGAAAGCCTTTTGTGATTTTCTTCATGTCCGAATAGGAATAGCGAATTGTTTTGAGGTTGTTGTTGCTTCGAAGAAAGCATTCTATTGCATCGAAAACCGACAAATGCCGTCTCCGAAATGTATAGATCAGAAGCACAAACACGCACGGCATTCCAACTACGATCTTCAGTGCTAGATTTAGTAGAAATAGATAAGCTGTAAGCACCAAACCTTGAACATATTAGTGCCAGCTGGACAGTAACGTAATACACGAAAAAAAAAACTTAAAACCACGGATCTTGATCAGATGCTAATGCATGCCTCACAGCTCCATGAAATAAAAATGAAAACTCGAAAAATGTACAGTTAAGGAAGGTTAACAATACTAAGGAAGTGCTCAATGTTATAGGCTTGTCACAAACACTTGTCTCGTAGGATGTAGTCCTTGAAATCTATTATTATTCGAGGTACGGACAATTTATATATTTTCCCGATTAAAGTCCCTCCCGAGTGGTTTCTTACAAAAACACCCTCGTATTTTTATTCGTTAAAAATCCCCCACCTTCTCAAACGCAACATTTAAAGCGCCAACAATAATTATGAATTCAAGACTTAGATTAAATGAAAAACACAAGGGAGTTAAAGAAATCTTACTGAAAAAAATACTGAAGATCTGAATTGGCACTCTGAGTCGACCTGCATTTTTCAAGAATTCAGTTAGAAGAACAAGAATTTAAAATTGAAACAATTAATTTATATTACTTATGACAATTATGTAGTTGATGAGTGAAAACTAACGAATAATCTTACCAATCAAACGTTGCTCAAAACACGTAGCACGATCGCCATCAAACCAACAATTAAGACAGTCGTCGCCACAGAGCACATTGAACCACGTAAGTTCAAACCCGTACGTCAAACAGCTATGGACTTGCGAGAGACTAGACAACGTGCTACGTTTCATATTCAACGAAGTCATCACCATGAGATCTACTCTGCACGAATCCATTAAGAACGAACCGTTCAACGCACCGAACTTTACGTACGTACTACGCCCCTTAAATCTTCCGTCCCCACAATTACGACCATGTTCATCAATTCGATAAAGAACAAGTGAATTATTATTATTATTATTACTGATGGTATTGATTGTGCCGTTAGGACAGCTCATGAAAGTAATAGCTGATGTTATATCGGGGATTCCTCCGGCACTATACCACAGACTACCCGAGTATTTTTTGATGCCGTAAGCACCCCCGACACTAAAGTTTGAACCCGATAGAGAGTAGTTGGGGAAAGAGCAAGTGTTGTTTTCGACTACGGAAGCATCGGTAATGCGGATTGTGTAGTTGGCGTAGTTGATCGATTGTACGAGGTATTTTTGAGAGTTGAGGTATAGTGAAGTTGTATTGTTTTCGCATGAAAGTTCGTATTTGGGACGACCGCAGCGTTTTGGATCGGTGTTGAGCCTGAAAGGATAGCTAATATTGGGAATTTCGCCACATGAAGAAGGGGTGCAGTTGATTTGGTTTCCATGGGATTTTTGGATGAAATATAATTGGGTTGTGATGAACAAATAAATGAATTTGACGATATACATCTATGTATGAAATTTTTGGTGATTAATTTGAAGAGAGAGAGCTAAGTTTAGGGATGATTGTTTGAGTTTGCAGAATATGATGAATCACTCATCATATGATGGGGGAGAGAAGACTATAGTGTGAATAGTCGAATTCTGTTTTTCTTTTTTCTTTTTCTTTTTTTTTTTCTTTTTTTTTTTTGTCTTCTTACAATAATTGAGAAAATAATTAATTCACTACTAGGACCACACCACACCCATCGTCTTCGTTGTTTCCTTTTATTAAATGCAGTCAATTTTGTCTTGATTGATTTTTCTAAAAGAATTTATGTATACTTTTGAAAATCCAATGCAGTTAATTTTAGAAGGTGTTGTAAATGCTATATTAAATAGGGGTTAGGTAAATGAGGATGGACTATCCGGTAAGAGATGACCTATTAGTTGGAGTAAGTGAATCTATATCGATTGACCTTGTAGGTTTATTCAGTTCACCTATATAGTTGACTACAAGTTTTTTCATTAAAAAAAAATGAGGATTGACACATCCTGTTTCGCATTTTAATGAGAACCCTCAATTTATTTAGTTAAATAAACATTTAGCAAAAAAATCAACAAAAAAAAGTTCAACATCGGAGACCAGCGGACCAGTCGAAAAAAATATATAAAAATCAAAGTCGGAGCCCGGCGGTCAATCTCGGTCAGTGGTCGGAAAAAAAGTTCATAATCTTTTTCAAGAAATTATGAAAATGAGGATTAATATAATATATTTGTTAAAAAGGTTTATTACAAATAAGCCCTTCATGGGCTACTTATTCATAAATGGATCAGACCAAAAACTATTTTACAAAAAAGTCCAGACAATGTCCAGAGGTGTGTAAATGACTAAAATATCTCTCCATTTTAATATGTTCCAATTTCATCACGTAATCCAATTTAACATCAATTTGACCCCAAATTTTACCAATTATTCAATTTTTACCCCTATTCCAATTTCGACGCCCGCCGCCGTTGACGGCCGGTCTCCGGCCTTTACTCTTTTTTTTTTTTTTTGTAATGTTTGTTTTTTCCCATATGGTTGACAATAATATTAACTATACTACTGTTTAACACAATAATATTACTATATTACTCTTTAGCACAACAATATTAACACAAAAAGAATAACTATTATTGTTTAATATAGTAAAATTAATATGTTGACCGTTCAACTACAGTAGCATTACTGCAACGACACTAATATTATTAGGTTGACCGGTCAACAAATCAAACAAAATAAAAAATTAAAAAAAATAATATTGACGTAGTTGACAGTAATATTATTATATATTTACAATGATTGTACTATCAAATTATTTATTTGAGGGGTATCATTTTTCCAATTGAGAGGGTGCTGCTAATTCCCAGAATATTAACTTGATGCGCGTAAAAACTTTGAATGCTTGACTTTTCTTTGCAATGATTGAGGAAAAATAAAATACTGAAGAATGTAAAATGAAATCAGAAATACATTTATGGAAAGAAAATAGTTGAATTAATATCCAAAGGTGGGGACCACCAAAGTTCCGTTAAAGTCTTCCTAGTTGCTTCTCCTATTAAATTCAGTCCACCAAACTAAAGAGAACCAAAATAAGGCCAATGTAAAAAAAAATACACAATTATTCAAATGTCTCTCTATACTTACATTCTTGTGTTCTTCATCCAACTTGTTGTACTAGCATTCGCAAACAATGATTGTACGCCGACGAGATGCAGAGGAAACGGCCCGGCGATTCGGTTTCCGTTCCGACACAAACATCGGCAGCCTCAGAGCTGCGGCTACCCGGGTTTCGACGTCGATTGCGACCGTAACAACAACACCTTGCTCGTGCTTCCGTCCTCGATTAACGTCAATGTTATGAATATAAACTACGCATCCCAAACGATCCTCGTCTCTGTCCAGGAACATTGTTTTCCACAAAAGCTACCTCGTCTCAACTTATCTGCCTCCCCTTTCCATTTCTCTAACCAAGAATACTTAGCTGATTACATTGTTTTTAATTGTTCTACTCCCGAACGAAGAATTTTAGGTATGGTGATTACTTGCCTCAGCGATTCTAAATACAAATTCTATGCCTTTAATTCTAACTTTTCAATGGAATCACTTCCTTTGACTTCTTGCACAAGAACTTATGAAATTTCATCTGTTCCTTGGTATGTTTTTCATAAGAATGAGTTTTACTTGGAGTGGTCTGATCCAAGTTGTAACTATACGAAATTAGATAGTATTCAGTGTCCCGACAAACTACCGACCGAAACTCGAGGTAATTAATTGTCTCGCCTCCTCCATCGTTTAATTGGATATTATTACACATTGTAAAAGGGAGCTGAATATTTATATTTTGCTCCTGTTTGTTAATTACAGGAGCACCAAAGAAGCAACCAAAGAAGCAACTGATTACAGGTGAACTTTTTTCGTCGGTTTTCGATTTGTTTTTTTGTTTATTTTTAAATGGGTTTGGCTTGAATTCTGACTTATGAATTATGTTTTAAAGTTTTTGGCTGCTTTCTTGCCGCGATACTACTCGCAGCTCTCGTTTATCTTGGTATCAGATTTAGAATTGGCAGAGAGAATCAAATCAAGATTGAAAAGTTTTTGCATGATTACAGAGCTCTTAAGCCGAGTAGATTCTCTTACTCTGATATAACAAGGATGACTCGTCAGTTTCGCGATAAATTAGGTGAAGGGTGTTATGGAATTGTGTACAAAGGAAAGTTGAACAATGAAATAAACGTTGCAGTAAAAGTACTCAACAATTCCAAGGGAAATGGGGAAGAGTTTGTGAATGAAGTAAGTACGATTGGGAGAATACACCACGTCAACGTCGTCCGCCTTGTTGGCTTCTGTGCCGACGGATTTCGAAGAGCTCTTGTTTATGAATTCTTGCCAAACGGTTCTTTAGAAAAGTCCATTTTCAAAGCGGGTTCGAATAGAGTTTCTCTTGATTGGGAAAAGCTAAAGGATATTGCATTGGGTGTAGCAAAAGGCCTAGAATATCTACACGAAGGATGTGATCAACAAATACTCCATTTCGACATAAAGCCGCAAAACGTCTTGTTAGACCACAACTTCAACCCGAAGATATGCGATTTTGGTCTTGCGAAATTGTGCTCAAAGGAACAAAGTGCAGTGACAATGACCGCGGCTAGAGGAACAATGGGCTATATTGCACCTGAAGTACTCTCCAGGACTTTCGGGAGGGTTTCGTACAAGTCCGATGTTTATAGCTTCGGAATGTTGTTGCTCGAAATAGTTGAAGGGACGAAAAATGTAGATACTAAAGAAGATAATACTAGCAAGGTATATTTTCCTCAATGGATTTACAATCATATAAGTGTTGGGGATAATCATTTCTGGGCACAAGTTGACGATGATGGAAACAGTATAGCAAGGAAACTTAGTATAGTAGGGTTGTGGTGCATACAATGGTGTCCGACAGATCGTCCGTCAATGAAAGTTGTGGTTCAAATGCTGGAAGGAGAATGTAACGATCTCACAATGCCTCCGAATCCATTTCCAGCTGCAAATTCTGTTCCGGAAAGTTATCACGAATCGGAGTTGCCGATCATATTAGAATTGGAGTGAAGACAAGTTATACCGAAACTTAGGAGCCATGTAGAAAAATCATATTTATCACGTGCTTCTTATTATTTTTTTTTCAATGTTGCGATATTTCTTATGTAGCGGCTTATTTCAATCATTAAACATGTCTTGGTGCTCAGTCATAATTGAAATCATAAAATCTTTTGGCATACAGTCTTGTGAGTTATATTTTGATGGATCTACTGTTACTGTATTAGCAATGATCTATTCTATACTTGGGAGTAGGGTGATATGCTAAAATGCCAATGACATGTAATTCATTAGTACTAAACATAACTTTTTTTTTTTCCAGATAAAAAGTTTCTCTCCTTTACTTAAAAAAATGGCAAATTACGAAAAAACTCCAGATGTAAAGTCTAATTACGAAAATCGTCCTCATGTTTGTGTGATTATGAAAACCCCCCTCTAACTGGTGTTTGACAGTTTAAATTTACAAAAAATGCGTTCTGTCAGTTTTACCCAATTGTGTTGAAATGAAGCAGCTGACTTCGTTTTTGTTTGTATTCGATGAACGGCTGCGATTTAGAGGAGGAAACCAACAGTGTCTACCTCATCACCAACTCCCACTACATATCACCAAGCCCTTCTTAATCCAAACTGGCGTATGGTCATGTTTGACGAATATACTGCATTGATTAAAAATAACAAATTGAATATTGTGCCCCACCCCTCTACTACTAATGTCATCACTGGCAAGTAGTTGTATAAATCGAAATTGCAGGCTAATGGTTCATTGGAACGGTATAAAGCGCGACGGGTTGTTCGTGGTTTTGATCAACGTCCTGGTATTGATTTCAACAAAACATTCATCCCAGTGGGTAAATCAGCAACTGTTCGGACAGCTCTCAGCATTGCTACCTCTCGCTCCTGGCCAGTCCATCAACTCGACATTAAGAATGCATTCCTCGACGGCAAACTCTCTAAAACAGTGTACTGCAAGTAGCCACCAGGTTTTGTTGACCCTACTAGTCCCACTCATGTATGTCGTCTCCCAAAGGCTCTCTATGGGCTCAAACAGGCACCACGTGCGTGGTACGAGCGGTTTGCCTGCTACATACCTCTCTCGGGTTTATCGAGTGCAAATCGGACATCTCCCCCTTTATTTATCGCACTGGTTCTTCAGTTTCTTATCTTCTACTGTATGTTGACGCCATTGTTCTAACAACTTCTAGTACAGTCACTCTTAAGTCCATCATTACCAAACTCCACCAAGAATTTGCTATGAAGTATCTCCGCCCGCTACGTTACTTTCTTGGCATATCTGTTGCGCGCTCATCCCAGGGGATGGTCCTCTCACAACGTAAATATGCCGAGGAGATCCTTGAACGCGCTAAGATGACTTAATGCAACCCGATGGCACGATGTGAGTCCAGGATTACTTCGCTACGGGAATTTACTCTTGATGGGCTCAAACAACCCATGGCCCCATATAGCGAGGAAGAGATAGCTATGGGGGAGGCATCTCGCCTTGACGTATTGAAGCATTGTTACATACGCAATGTGGATAAGGGTGTTTTATTGGCATTTGTCAAGATGTGGCAGCTCGACACGAACAATTCCACATTCATTTTTGGCAAAATGACGATCACGCTGCATGATATACAGATGATCCTGGGTTTGCGTGTGGACAGGCTGGTAGTCGATAGTAATTTTGCGAGCGAGAGAGCGCACTGTGAGCTGCAGTTAGCAGAACTTCTAAATCCCGATCTAGATGATGCCTATGAGTATTTTAGGGGTGCTGAATTCCTTGGACGGAGATTCGCGAACGGGTGCAAGGAAGATGGGACCAGCAAACAGAAGGTCATTCGCGAACGGGGGCCTCATGAAAATATATGTTCTCGATATAAATGTAACACCCCGTAGTTTATTCTTATGTTATATATATACACAAGAGTTTATTGTACTTTATAATGAGATTTGGGGCTGATGTGTTATTAATAGAAAAGTTGGGGGATAAGTGTAATAATAATTTCATAAACTTGGCAATCAAGTTTATGAATTGGATATGATTGAACCGATGCTGTGCAATTAATTGGAATTGCAGAGAGAGCCTCGTAGATAAATTGCTGAGTCGGCTTATTCGTCATCTTTATCCGATGAATTTCTCTTCTCTTCGTTTCTTTATATACTCACTAACTCCTCACTCTCTCATCATCTCTCTTGCCTGCTCTCTCCTCTCTCTCTCTATCGATTCTTGAATGGAATCATAGAAATTGTTGGAAAAATCAAGTTCTATGAGAGGATTTTGAGTAATTAAGTTTAGGTTGAAGGATTGGGAGATTAAAGAAGAAAGCCCCTAATTGATTCTTCAGAGAAAGGGGCTGCAAGAAGGTTTTATCAATGGAGTCTTGACGATCCGAAAGTATTGTTGGGAAACTTGAGAAGCAAGCTTCCCGATGGTGAAGTATTTCGCCGGCGGAGGTCACCGGTGGTCGGAAGACGGCAAGAAGTGGAGCCTGCCCCTGAACTTTAGGAGTCGATTTGAGGTACTTAGGCTTTGAATTTCGGATTTGTTTCTTCTCAAAAGTTGTAGAGCAGCTCGAATACTATAGCAATATCATCTTTTCCCCAAATTTCGACTATCATATATAACCGAATTAAACCCGACAGTTATGTCGGCAAAATTCAGAGAAATGAAGAACTGCTGCCGCACCTGTTTTCGGAGCAGAATTTGGAGAGTTTGGAGTGCGAATTTGGGAATCATTCCTTGACGAAACTCGTAGAGGACCGCGAGAAATATTAGTAAGTGTTAAATTGCTTCTAATTTGAGCAAGGTTTATAGACTTTTAGAGATGAGAATTAGACGGCTGTAAATCTGTTAAAACAGGGCAGTTTTGAGTATTCTTCTTACGGGGCCGTGTTTGCTATGTTGAGCTAATAATTTGAGTTGTGTGTCTTCTGAGAACTTGTAGTTTACATTGTAAGGTTCAATTTGGTGTATTATTTGGACGATTTGGATAACTTTACTAATTGTTATGATTTGTCAAACAAACTGTGCCAACAACGAATTTTCCAAAAACAAAACCTGGCAGTTTCATGTACTCATCTTCCGAGGCTGTTATTACTGTGTTAGGTCGATAATTTGGGCTCAGGGTCTTCAGTAAACCTGTAGATACTGATGTTAGCTTTAATTCGATATATTGTTTAGGTTATTCGGATAAGTAAGGTGATCGTAACGATTGTTCGAATAAGCTGTGGCAGCAAGACATTCGTAACAAATGTTTCAAGAAATTGACTATGTGATATAGTGGAATAATACGATTATATTAGCATTTGGAATCTTGTTAAGTCATGAATATGTTTATAGGTGTCGAGCGTACTAAAGCTCTCATTCAAGACTTGAGCATGACTCGAGAGTAAGGTGTTCTTATAGCACTTGCATTGGACTTCAGGTGAGGATCTCTATTTCTTCACTATTATTCATTGGAAAAATAGAATGCACACTGAGAATAACACATTTTATTGCTTCTTGATCACTTAAATATGATATATATTACTTGTTGCCTATCGTATTATATTTAGATTCTTGAATTATTGAAAATAATGATTTATTCGGAATTCTCTTAATGGTTCGTATCTTCTTCCTCGAACTATTCAAATAAGTTCTCATCTTGATTCGAGACTTATTTCAATAATTTATTATCCATATTTTTTGACTACTCAATCGAGCTCTTTTATCGATTCTTTATCAATTGTGAATCGTTTCACATATTTACTTGTATACTAGTTGGAACCACTTCTATTATGATTCACTAAATCCTTTGATTTGTTTCTACAGTGGTTCAATAAACGTAAATCGTTGTTTTCCCGACTCTTGGACCATTTAGGATTATTCTGTTTATCCTTTAAATCATCCGTTTCGTACCTACTGTGAATTGATGGATCGTTCATATGTTGACTTCTCATTGATCCTTTAAAACCACTTGTCATTCGAGCTATACAACTACGGATTCGATTTTAACCGTGTTGATTGAGATCCATCTTCATCAAATTGTTATACGATCTTGAATTGTGGTCACTCTCTTATTGAAACCATTAATCGTACCCTTCTTGACTTGTGATTTTGTGACCACAAGATATTATCACTTGTTATTGGAATCCCACAATTGTTGAAATGTGATATTGGTTCTTTCCAAAGTGGAATTCATTATTGGGATTCAAAATGTAAATTGAGATAGTCGGAAGCATATCCGTATCTCTATATTATTGATTCCTTTGGGGACGCCCTAAGGATAATTGAACAGTGGGCCCGGGGTTGTTCGAAAAAGACTGCTGGGCGGTATTGGACCGACGGTGGATGGTCTCTTCGACAGTACCCATATTGGATTCAGACCATTGGCATAGTTGGAGGTTAACTGTGCTGATGGCTGAATCGGCATGCGCCCGGGCATGCCTATTGATCGATTAGCAGGGTATGACCCTGATCGGTGTTATAAGGTAGTAACGGCTAAGGGAGTTACAAGGCAGGTACAGGTACATGAACAAAATTGTTACCATGGGAATCTCCATGGTCTCATGTTTGATACCGAAATTGTTATCGTGGGAATCTCCACGAAATTCATAATTGATATCCGGGAATTACCCGTTGAATATTGTTCTTTACCTGTATATATTGATTGTATTGTTTATTCTGATCGTACTGTTGTGCCTTATACTTTGGCCTCTTATTCCTTATCGAACGATCATTCTCTAGATGGTCCAATTCCAACTCCAATTCCTTGAACGCTTATATTGTGATTATTATTTGATTCGACTGTTTTTCCCTCGTACTCCTCACTAAGTCCACTTGGACTTACTCCTCCTTTATTTTCCTTCTTATTCTCAGTGGCAGGTGCATTAGTGGACGATTATGTTGAAGGCTCTTAGGAGTAAAAGTTATTCAAAGATTTTAGAGAGTTTAATCTAGTGTTGTGTTTAAGAATGATTGTAATTGGAGAACTATGAATACGAGATTAGTTGTGGCATTTGGTTGTCACGTGTATTTGATATTATTGTTGAGAAATTAAGTAGGAGACATTGTATTTATCGGAAGTCATTGTATTTATTTATTGTAAAAAAAAAAAAAAAAAGTACAGTGTATTTCGGTAGTGGGCGTCACAATAAATATCCGGAAACCTCACAATCAAAGGTACGGAATTCATAACTCCTGAGCAGTCTCTTGAATTCTCTGAATTCTTCTATCATACAAAGCTGACTTCAGCGTCAGAGGGCTTTCGCCGGGACCAATCCCGACACCCTAACGACTTTTTTTGATATAGGTAGTGCCCACGAGAGAGATCAAGAAGTGCGAGGGAGAAATTGCAAAACGTGACATGGAATGGTACCACATCACACCCATTGATGAATTACAGCAGAATACACTAACTAAATGCGTACCATACATATCTAGAATTAAGAGATTAAAGTAATTATATGATAAGACCTCGTTTGATTGTCAAGATAAGATTAGCCAAAAGATAAGATTAGCCAAGATAAGATTAAATAATTTAATGGAATTCGATTATATTATTGGACCTTCGATGATCCAAAAAACATACCTAGAAGGCAAGATAAACCATGATAACATAATATTTGCTAGTCGATCCGGCAAGTTATTGGGGATACCAAACATCAAACAAAGTCCTATTACTTAGTTAATGATGGCTAATCTCCCCAACCAAACGAGGCATAAATAGTATAAATAATAGTCTAATTTTGTTCCTAATAAAACAATTATGTGTGTTTCAGTAGATACTAAATGTGCTAGCACAGTAATTAAAACAATAAACTCAATATTTTAGCCATAAAGATCTCTCGGTTAGATGCAAAACCAATATTGTTTCGAAAACACAAAGTTATTTCAAAAATCAAGGTTATGAGCACATGCATTGTGTGAAATACATTCACATGAATGTTTCAACGCAGAAAAAAACAAAATTAAAATTACATATGACTTAAGAGGGAGGAAGTTTTAGGGGTGTATGAATCATTAACCTCATATCCTCCATCATTTGTTGTGGAGAAGTGAACTCATCACCACCACCAGACGAGTACAAATAATAACCGATTTTGCACGTCTCCGAGAACAAATCTTTGCATCTTCTAGGAAGAACACTTCCTCTTTGATAAACCATTCTCAACAGTTTTCTCCTGTTGTACTCTACCAATTTTCCTATCTCCGAAACGACCATCTCTTCATCTTTATCACGAGCTTCGTTTAGAATGCTCACTGCATTTAACTTCTTTTCTTCTTTCTCCTTCTGTCGGTTAAAGCAATTTTACATTACTCAAGTTCCGAATTACAACCACTTTAATTTTTAACTTTTTTTATTCCCCGAGAATTTCTCTAGTAAACATATTAAGTAATGATATTGTCGCAACTAGTATGTACCTGAAAAGATTGAAGATCGTTCAATAGACGGTTGACCGTGCTAACATGTATGCACAAGTTAGTACATTCTTCACCCAAAATCATGTCGTCGGATAATCTTATACCCATGAAATGGATGGAAGTGAGAATGCAGATTCTGCAACCGATTGACACCCAAGCAAAAGACAAGTACTCGTCCAAGGTCATTGCAGCATCGTCGCACCATGTGTCCAATTCTCTAACGAAGCTTGTAAGAATTTGAACCCACTGCTCAAATTAGAAAAAAAACATTACATTAGTAACTCCATAATCACTTCAGCCTCATTTGGTTGGGGAGATTAGCCATGATTAACTAAATAATTGGACTTTGTTTGATTTTTGGTACACACAATAACTTCCAGGGTCGACCCGCAAATATTCTGTTATCATGGTTTATCTTTGTCTTTTAGTGAGTTTCTTTGTTGGACCTTCCACCGTCCAATAATACAACTGGGTTTAGTTAGATTATTTAATCTTATCTTGGCTACCAGACGAGGCCTTAATAAAGTAGACTGTTTAAATAATGCAATTAGTACCAGGTTAATTAGATGATGTTTAACACAACGGCCTTGCTCGACAGAAGCCTTTTCTGCCAACTCGTTTACGGTTCGGTACACCGCGGAAAAGAGTATCTCAACTTCTTGCGAACCATAATCTACAGCTGGCTTCTCCTTCCACCTATTATTCTTCCGTGAGATTTGTACGATATAGTGTGTACTCGAAATATACAGTTAACCTATTAAAAAAAGAAAAGAAAAAAAAACATAAGGAAAAACATAAGGAATAAGAAACATACTCTTTTACTAATTCTAGGATCTTGTGTGATTCTTCTCTAGAACCGTGATGATCGAAAAAATCATCGATACGTGTTACAAGCACAACATGTTTGGCGTAGGACATTCGAGCATCAACCAATTGCGGATCGCCAATAACTGTTGATGCGATAAAATGAGCAACATGTAGTACATTTCGTCCGTAGTTCAACCGGTCCAACCCACAATCTTTGTACCACCTGTATACATATATAGTTGATATTTTTTTGTTGAATAATAAATTAATGTATTTTGCCCTTATTGTGGAGGTACCTCTCTAATTGCTGAAACTCTTTCTGGTGTAAAGCTTGGCAATGATTAAAATCTTGCCGCGCGAATACGAGAAAGTCTTGGTTATATATTGTGGGGCACCTATTTCGCGGAGAGGAAACAAATATTTTGTTAAAAAAAAAAACCGAGACGTGTGCATGACAATGTTGGAATGTTTCTTTTTACCTATACGCGGTTTTCATAATTTGGTAATTATCCACGTCGTATAGATCAAGGCTTCGTCTATTTCCAACTCGTCCTAGTATGCCGTGGAAGTTCTTCAACTCGTATTCCACCTTATAATATTGACAACAGCTATTACATTTTGATAATTACTAAACGGTGAGTACGTACGCAAACACAAACGTAGCTATTACCTTTTTTTGCAATTTCTTGTCAAAAATGGTTTCACTACGCAACTGCTGCTTCAGAAATTTGCTGGTCCAATCATTTATAGCGTCGAGAGTTGTTTCTTCTTCGTGTATTGATATATGCGATGCTCGGTAAAGCTCAAGAACCGTACTCACGCCGGTCGTTTCTAGGTTAACGTGATCTTGCTCGGCATATGGAGCCAATTCATCTGAACCAATTAATTAACTTTATTATTCGGTGCACATATATCAGACTGAAAAACCAACAACACGTACGCCACATGCAAAAGTACCCGACGAGACTTCAAATCCTTTGATCCGCAATAGTCTAAATGCCACGGCACAACAAGTAATGTCTGTGAAGATCTCTTCTTCTTTCCGTTTCCATAGTCTGAGCGATCACACACCGGTATTTTATTGTACACGGGAGGAGCATTAATTGTTGTTATAATACGTATCAAATATATATTAATATATATGTTACAGTGATGTCTTCTTTTATTTTTGGTTACGTCATCCGTTCCACAGTATCTGTCACTTTTGAGGATTTTTTTTCTTCATATTATCTGTTACTTTAGAATTACAATACTGCATTAACTCCGTAATTATAAAATGTATCCCTATTATATATGTCCAACACCCTATCTTATAAATTAGTGGCAAGGGCATTTTAGTCTAAGGTGGTGTTTGCAAATGATTATTTAAAAGCAGAAGTTAGTGATTGTGCTTTAAGTTAGTTTTAAGTGCTTATTTCTAAAAGTTGGGGTGTTTGCAAATATTTCGAAAAATGAACTAAAATTGAAAAAGCAGGTTAGGGGTGCTTTTAAAAAAATAGCTTAAAGCAGATAAGTTTAAGAGTACAATATTAGTGAACCGTTAAAGCAGACAATATATATATACTAACCTTATAATTTGGGAGTAAGGACTTTGAAATATAGAATCAAGTAAATGTTGGTCAAAAGGCAGAGTAAGGTCCATTTCATTAGCATAGGTGATCATCATAGGGAAAATAATATTGAAACCAATTGGAGAAATTTGATCCTTGTCGCTAGCTGCCCAACTATTCGCTCTTATGAATTCCAATCCTGGAAAACAATTAATAAACAATCAATTTCACAACTAAGCTTGCTTATTATTTAGTTGGGTGAATTGCAACTACCTCCCTGAGTAACATCTATTTACAAAAAAACCCTTCATTTTTCAAAAATTACGTCCAACTCCATGCAGTTTGTAAATTCTTATATCCACACCCTACAAAAGGGTGTTAACATTGTAAGAAATATACAAATTGTAGGGGTATAAGTAATTATGGAAACATGAAGGAGTTTTCGTAAATAGCCGTTATCTCGGCCAGATTCCGGCGTTGACTTTTTTTTTTCTTTTTTTTTTTTTTGAAAACCTTTTTTTTTCCTGAATTTTTTTTCCGGCCGGTCAACAACCGTTGACCGCCGACGTTGACTCCTTTTTTTTTTCTTAGAAAAAAAATATTTTAATTAATATTATTGTCTTGGCTACTAAATTACTGTCTCAGACAGTAATATTACTGTTTGGGACAGTAATATTATGAATATTATTTTTTCGAACAGTAATATTATTAATATTATTGTCTAAGACATTGAAATTACTGTCGGAGACAGTAATTTAGCAGCCAAGGCAGTAATATTACTTAAAATAATTTTCTTTAGGAAATTAAAAAAAATAAATAAATCAAATAACAGTTAAATTACTGTATCCGACAGTTAAATAACTGCTGGAGACAGTAATTTAGCAACAGATACAGTAATATTAATTAAAAATATTTTTTTAAGAATAAAAAAGTCAATTAACAGTTAAATTACCGTCTCCGACAGTTAAATAACTACTGGAGACAGTAATTTAGCAACGAATACAGTAATATTAATAAAAAATATTTTTGTAAGAATAAAAAAGTCAATTAACAGTTAAATTACTGTCTCCGACAGTTAAATAACTGCTGGAGACAGTAATTTAGCAACGAATACATTAATATTAATTAAAATAATTAAAATATTTTTTTCAGAAAAAAAAAAAAAAAAAAAAGTCAACGCCGGTGGTCAACGGCGGCGACCGGCAGTCTCCGGTAGTGGCGGGTCAAAATTGAAATTATGGTTAAAATTGGTTAATTGATGAAATTGGGCTAAATTGGGGTGTAAATCATGAAATTGGAGTTGAATTGGGTTTCAATGAATTGAGGGTAATTTTGGTATATATAAAATGATTTTCCTTATTTGCAAATAAGTTTGAATGGGCTGGATTTATTTGAAAGACAAAAAAGTTGGATGTCGCTCTTTTAATTAAATGCCCTTGTCATAGGCCTATTTGCCATTTACCCTAATGTTTTTTCTGAATTTTTTTTTCCATCTAGTTTTTGACATTAACATTTTTTTAATGATTTTTTTAAAAAGTATTTTGTTCCTAAATTATTGTGTTAACAACAATATTACTGTTTCAGACAGTAAATATTGAAGGCCAAAACTGTAATATAATATTAACACAATAATATTACTAATATTAATGTCTTGGACAAGACCGAGACGATAAAATTAATTAATACATTATAATATTGTTCTGTTAACAACAATATGACTGTCTTGGACAATAATATTGCAGTTAGAACGATAATATTAATACTGACACAGTAATTACTGTCTTTGACACCAATATTAATATTTGAGACAGTAATATTGCACGCCAAGATAGTAATATTGATGAAAATAGTTTTTCGAAAAAAAGAAAGAAAAAAAGTCAATGTGGCGGGAAAAAAAATTCACAAAAAACACCAGTTTTCGAAAAAAAAGAAGAAGAAGAAAAAAAGTCAATGCCGTAGACCGGCGGTGACGGTCAAAATTGGTTAATTGGTGAAACAAGTACTAAATTAGAGTTTAAATCATGAAATTGAAATTGAATTAGAGTTCAAGGTGGTGGGGGTAATTTTAATTTATATAAAAGATTTTTCCTTATTAAGAAATAAGTTTAAATATGATGTATATATTTACAGGGTCTTTCTAGGGTGAGATACCCCATGTTCTAAACTTTTATGAGATATGCATTAATCACCATTAATTTTCTAAGATTAAATCTGGACCCTAGGAAAATAACATGGCTTATGTTCTAAAAAATGAAGTACTTTACCAAATTATCCTTCGATTATTTTTTTATTAAATTAATATAAAATTGATTAACATTGAATTGTCTAATTTACCCCCTACTATATTTTAATTAAATAATTAATTTAAATTCATTGTGACCGAGATTTATTTGATAAATAATCGAAAAAAATAAATTCATTAGGAATAGAACTTGTGACCTCTTAATACATTTATCACTCCTAACCATCCAAGCACATTAACTTATTATGATATATTTAACCATAATTGTATACATACTGTTAATTCAAATATTAATTGCAACATTCATTATTATTAAATGATATTAAATAAATAATTAACAAATTTAATAAAATAAAGTTTTAAAAATATAAAGAATTGCAGTTCAATACGCCAAACATCTATCATTAATTATATAATATTAGAAGTATTAATAAACTCCACCATTTAAAAATGTAAAGAATGCTCAATTAAATATAAAAAATGCATAACTTAATTCAAACTCACTTATGTTATTAAATCGATAGTGTGACAAATCCAAATAAAAAATAAAATAATATGTTTGTTTAGAAGAAGAAAAAATTATAACTCATTCCAATTAGTAGTTTTCTTACTTTAAAATAAAATTATATACTACAAATACTATATTGTGAATTTTCTTTTAATATTTAATTTAATCAACTAGAAAGATTTGAATCGATGAAGTACAAATCCTTTCAATTAGTAAACATTATTCAAATATTTTAATCGGTTGCTTAACTATTGACATAACATGTTACATAATTGATTTAACTATTTATAAGTAATGTCTAATATCTTTTTAATTCAATTTTGTCATAAAAAATAGTAAATTTAATTCATAACACATGTAAGAACCTAATCGTAAATCATAATATTTTATCAAAGCGTAATATTTGAACCAATTAAGCTCAAGTCCTTTCAATTCGTAAAAAATATTCAAATATTTGAATCGATTCATTAGCGCGCTCAACTATTGACAAGAACGTCTTAATCAAATTAACTATTATTAATTAAAGTGTAATACATTTTTAATTCAATTTTATCATAAAAAAATAATTCCTAAATTACGCAAGAATCAAATCATAAGATTAATTAAAGCGTATGATTTGAATCAATTAAGCGCAAATCCTTTTAATTTGTAAATATTATTCAAAAATTTGAATCGATTAAGTTCAACCACTGACAAGAACGTATTAATCGAGTTAACTATTTATAATTAAAGTCTACTATCCTTTTAATTCAATTTTAACAACAAAATAATAATTTAATTCGTAAAATCGTAAAAATCATATCGTAAATCGTAAGATTTAATCTAACCATGAACCGATTAAATCTTACGATTTTTGCGAATTAAATTTTATTATTTTTTATGATAAAATTCAATAAAAAAAGGTTACTAAACTTTAACTATACACAGATTGATTAATACGCTATTGTAAATTATTGAGTTTAACCGATTCAAATATTTGAATATTGTATACGAATTGAAATGAGTTGAGCTTAATCGATCAAATCTTTGAATATTGTTTTTGAATTGAAAACACATGAGTTTAATTGATTCAAATATTACGATTTAATTAAATCTTCCAATTTACGATTCAATTCAAACTTCAAATTCTTTCGAAACTCATTTTTTAATTACACGAGTTGAACAACATTTCCTTAGATTTTTAAATTATATTTTATAAAGATTTGTTAGTATGGGATATTTTTAATATATAATAATAATAATTATATGAGAATTAATATTTTATTTAACATTATTTATATAAGTTTTATAACCATTATAAATTGTAGCTTTGTGATATATATCCGTATTGTTAGTTTATTGTCAATTATGTGTCGTGTCTTAATGGTAAGTATTCTTATGTGTTTTCAGATGGTCACGAGTTCGAATTCAGGTTGATGCAATTTTTGGATGGGTGGTTTAATGATTTTTACGAATAATGATATAATTGACATTATAAATTTTAATTCAGCAATAAATATATATTTAAAATTGCATTAAAAATATAGAGGGTAAAATTGATATTACATTAATAATATATAATGGTCGATTTTTTGAAAATATTAATTATACGAAGGGTATTTACGACAATACGTAAATGAGGAAAAATTTGATTTTTTGGCAGGGACACGTGGCGCAATATAAAGGGGGTATCTCATAAAAGTTTAGAACATGGGATCTCACCCTAGAAAGACCCATATTTACAAGATAAAAAAGTAGGATGTCCCAAAATTTAATATATTTATTTTGATATGCACTAGTTCTAATTTATGTATTAAAAAATGTTATAATGGAATAAATACAAAAATTATTTAAATATACCTTTGTGGAGTTGTTGGTGGGCGACGTTCCATTTGCGGAGGGCAAGCAAGCATGCGAGTGTGCAAGAAAGAGAGTGTTTGACCAGAGATGGATGACCCGGATCCATACCCCATGACCCATCCGGGTTCTGGTTTTCAAAGATCCAATCCAAGCACTGCGGGAAACAGCCGGAATATTCCCTCGCCGGCACCATAGCCACCCACGCCGTGTCGTATGCAGACGGAGATATCTCAACCTTTCCATTTGTAATCCTCTCTCTTATTTTTCCAATTGATTTTTGTAAACTCTACATTACAAGTTAGTTAATTAGAAAAAGAAAAAAAAAAAGGAATCTTATGATTGATTACATGTACTTACTGTTGAGTTATTAAGGCTACTACATCTGACAGTACTTGAAGTTCCATTGTCTGAGAAAGGGAAAACTGAAAGCTTCAACCTCAGCTGTGACATTTTCTGTTGGATAAATTTGATGGATCTTATGTTCAGGCAACAATTATTGTCTAATTAATCTTTGGTACGTGAATTATTTTTCTACGATGGTCTAGAGAAAATCAAAATTCAAGATTTTAATATGTATTGTTTAATAGGCTCTGTTTGGCAGGATAATATATTTTTTTTAGAAGAGTTGGGGAAGTCAACATAAATAAACTAAGGATTAGAATATCAGCCTTTATTAGTTGTATGAGAGAATATAATGTCAATTAAAATAATGATAAGCATGGAACATACAAAATATTTTCAAACAATTCTGACCCAACAACAATTAAATAAAGAAGAGAGACAAAAGATGGCTAACAATTAGGTCTCATATATAATACTACTATAGTTTAATTTCTTAAATAATGGTGTAAT
This sequence comes from Erythranthe guttata, assembly GCF_056151865.1. Taxonomy (NCBI): domain Eukaryota; kingdom Viridiplantae; phylum Streptophyta; class Magnoliopsida; order Lamiales; family Phrymaceae; genus Erythranthe; species Erythranthe guttata. Next base: position 12,821,894 of record NC_142537.1, read on the forward strand.
TTATTGGATTGTAGATCCCCACTCAACATATATAATTGTCTAGTTGACGATAAACAATAAACTTAATTATATGATTTCAATATTTTAATTTCGATGCAATTCAATTATCAGAAATCTCAAAACATTAAAGTATTAGATATTTTTGTTGGCTTTTCAACTCAACTTCAATCACTAATATTTGAGTTCATTTAAAAAGGTTAGGGTAAATAGCATTTGACCATCTGTGGTTATAAGTTTTTGCAGATGATCCGTTTGTGTTCGTAATATCAACACATAACCCTCTTGCGGTAGTTTGCCTTAGTTTTTCCGTCAATATGAATTGCGTGTGTCAAACGTCAAAATACTATATTTTGAAGATGACCTCTTTTGCTTACCTTGTTTCCCTTTAAATTTTACAGATAACCCCCTCAAGTTTGACACGCGCAATTAAATTTGAGGGTAAAACTAACGGACACTACCTCTATCAACCACAAGTGGGATATGTACTGATATTACAAGCACAAGGGAACCATCTGTAAAAGTTGTTAACCACAGGGTATTTTGTTCTATTTACCCTAAAAGTTATTAACAAAATATATTACTTGATTGTCTTCCATATTTAAAACACCAAACTTGTGGATTTGTTCATCTTGGTTTCAATCCTACATGAATTGTTATAGTTGATGTTCATTCAAGAAAGCTATTGCCAACAAATTGTATTTAATTAATTGTCTAATTGCGAGGAATATATATAAATTTAATGAACTTTGCAATAAAATTATATAATTGTGTTACCTTGATTCAATTCAGAGATTTCAGAAGTCAAAATATAAAAGTTGTAGATCTTATAATTGTCTTTCTAACCCAATTTGAGTTATTAAAATCAAAGTTCTTATGGAAACATTACGATAAGAAAAAACTTACAATAAAATTTGTAAAACTACTAAAGTTAATTTTACAGTTAGACTTTTAATTTTATTGTACTCGACTAATTTCAATGTTGAATTTTAATTAACTCACTAGTAGAATTTTTATTACAAATCTTTTTACTACATTAAAAAGACGGTTACAAAATGTACATTTTACTACAGCGACAATCTATAGATCATAGTAAATATTAGCAAAAAGGTATATTTGATACGACCGTCTTGCCATAGAAAAACTTTTGCCACGTCCGTATTCTCTACGTCTGTATGCAAATGATGCAGATAGGCAGTAAAAACCTATTATTCAAACAATTAAAAAAAATAGGGGGTGAGAACCACGAGCTAATATAAAAACAATATGGCTTTGTCCAAAAATTTAATAACAAAATATATTACTTGATTGTCTTCCATATTTTGATCATGATTCAATCCGTTTCTCAAAGAACTTAAAACACCAAACTTGTGGTTTCTCCAATATGAATCATTATAGTTGATGTTCATTTAAGAAAGCTATTGCCAACAAATTGTATTTAATTAATTAATTGTCTAATTACCTGGAATATATATGATTTTAATAAACTTTGCAATAAAATTATAGGGAATGTAAGTTATATATATATGTTCATTTATCAAATTCAGATATTTTGGGAGATCGTGTGATTTATTTCTAATTTTGAGTTTCATGATGTGTATAATGTATAGATCCATTTTGGTTAACGTAGACCTAAGTGATTGAGTTATTTCGACATGGGTGTTAAGCAAACAATTCAAGCTCTTTTCACGATGGTTAAGAATTTTTGGTAATTTTTGGCATCTTATTTTGCAATATAGTTATAAATTTTTGTCACGAGGCTACACATTTTAATTTGTATTAAAGTTATATGGTAACAATATTCAACAACTATATTTTCGAACAACAAGAGCTTGTGAAAGTTCTTTGTTGTTAAAGGTATAAAGTGAACAGTACATAGAGCATATTAAGATAAACTCCACGATTGCGGATCCGCATACTTAAGAATTAACACATAAGTTATTCATGAGCATTGCTCATGTAGGTGTTATATCATTTAAGGATATTTTGGTTAAGTGGGAGTTTGTATGTATGTGTACATATAAACACATTTTGGTAGCTCTATGATATGTTTGAACACAAATTTGTGTATTTAGTTTTCTGCAAAAATAAAATATTTGGTTGCGCTTTGTACAATTATGTTAAGGTTTGGTCTCAATAAAGTTTAAAATAGGACCAGTTGGAAATAGGCATGTTAAGATCACATTATATGTAATTTCCATGCTATACACCATGATTTGATCTATGTCGTTTGGCTATATTGGTATACGTGATTACTGTTGGGTTTAGACATGGTCAATATGACGAAAGCCTCTGTAGTCCTATATTAGTATGGTCAAATGGACGAGATTGTAAGGAATACCTTTTTATATGATAGCAGTATTTGAGCTCATAAGGTGTGCACATTTATAAGGTATATACATATGTGGCCCAAGTGGGAGATTGTTGGAATTATTTTAATAATTATGTGGGCTCACATATGTGACTTAAATGTGTATGGCTATCTAGAAGAAAATCCAATTAATTGTGATCTAATAAAGATTATTTCGGTTGGACTTATGGGTATTAAACCATAATTATGGGCCTAATGTGTATAGACAATAAGGGGGGCTTAATAGTGATTTATTGATGGAGCTGAATCACAGTTGTAATATAACTGTGCTCTACAATTATATAAAGGGACCTGGTCCCCAAAGAAACGCAATCTTCCGTCTCTTATAAAATTCATCGTTAGAGAGATAATTAAGGAACTGCGGATTCTTTGGAAGATAACAGAAAACACACAACCAAACATATTCTCATTTTCCATACCTATATAAAACTAAAAATTTACTTCATCCAAACATATTCTCATTTTCCACAAAAAAACCAATACATCTATTTTTTTCATCAGAAATATTGAAAACTAGAAAATCTCATTAGAAACATAACCAAACATTCCCAATATCTTTCTCCATATGTTCATCATCTTCCCTATGATGGTTGATTTCTTCCGATCCATCTAATCAACATTATGCTGCCAAATATTTGGCAGGATAATATGATTTTTTTTAGAAGAGTTGGTAAAGTCAACGTAAATAAACGGGAAAATTACATTTTTCGTCCTCAAACTTTACCCACTTTTTCAAAACTGTCCCTAAATATTTTGGAGTTACAATAGTAGTCCTTAATCATGCCATTTTTCGACAGAATTGGTCCGCCGTTTATTTTTGCAGTTAAGTTGGATGGAAAATGACATGTGCCTCTCACATTCCTTCCATATACAACACTACATGAAAATTGACTTTTAACAACACGCATTGCGTCTTGTTAAAACAGATTTTTCATAATTAAAACTTAGATTGAAATTCGAAATTATATAAATTCCAAAAAAAAAAAAATCGATATATATTGTTTTAAAATATTTTGAGAAATATTATTTAAACATTTGAAACATTGTTTTAAAAAAAAATGAAATATTGCTTTCAAAATCAAGATTTTCGGAATTCAAATGAAAACATTGTTTCAAATTAAAATACTAATTCGATCCGAATAGGTGGGATAAGAAACCTCCATTTCAATCTTGACCCTAATTTAATAATGTAAAACTCGATAAATTGTTTCAAAATATTTTTAGAAGTATTGTCTAAAATAATAATATAATGTTTTAAAACCGGAATTTCTTGAATCCAAATGAAAATTATTGTTTTAAATAAAATAAAAATATGATCATCATAGGCGGAGTAAGAAAACTCCGTTCCAATTTTCACCCTTATTTAATAATCTAAAACTCGATCTTTTTTTTCAAAATAAATTCAGAAATATTGTTTAAAAAATCATAATATTGTCTAAAAAAATAATATTGTGTTTTAAAATCGGATTTTTTTGAAATTGAATGAAAATATTATTTTAAAATAAAATAAAAATTCGATGAAACTAGGCAGCATAAAAAAACTATTTTCCAATTTTCACCGATATTGAATGATTTAAAACTCAACATATTGTCTCACAATTGGGATTTTTTGAATTGACTAGAGGAGAAAATTAGAATAGAGATTTCTAATTCCCCACGTCCTGTGGGATTTCTTATTTTTGTTTAAAACGATATATTTTATTGAATTCCAAAAATGCCGATTTTGGAACAATATTTTAAAATTTTAAACTATATTTTGATTTTTTAAACAATATTTCCGGAACGAGTTGATTTTTTTTGGAATTTATGTGATTTCGATTTTATATTAAGTTTTAATTAAAAATAATAATTATGAAAATATGTTTTAACAAGACGCAATGCGTTTTGTTGAAAGTCCATTTTCATGTACTTTTGTAAATTGAAGGCATGTGAGAGGCACATGCCATTTTCCATCTAACTTAACTGCAAAAATTAACGGCGGACCAATTCTGTCAAAAAATGGCATGATTAAGGACTACTATTGTAACTTCAAAATGTTTAGGGACAGTTTTGAAAAAGTGGGTAAAAAATGAGGACGAAAAATGTAATTTTCCCTAAATAAACTAAGGATTAGAATACAAGCCTTTATTATTTGTATGAGAGAACATAATGTGAATTAAAATAATGATAAGCATGGAGCATACAAAATATTTTTAAACAATTCTGACCCAACAACAATTAAATAAAGAAGAAAGAGACAAAAGATGGCTAACAATTAGGTCTCATATATGATACTACTATGGTTTCTTAAATAATGGTGTAATTTATTGGATTGTAGATCCCCACTCAACATAATTGTCTAGTTGATGATAAACAATAAACTTAATTTTATGATTTCAATATTTTAATTTTGATTCGATTCAATTGTCAGAAATCTCAAAACATTAAAGTATTAGATATTTTTGTTGACTTTCCAACTCTACTTCAATCACTAATATTTGAGTTCATTTAAAAAAGTTAGGTAAATAGCATTCGACCCCCTGTGGTTACAAGTTTTTGCAGATGATCCGTTTGTGCTCGTAATATCAATAATAACCCTCTTGTTGTTGATAGGGATAGCTTCCGTTAGTATTTCCGTCAATATGAATTGCGTGTGTCAAAGTACTATATTTTGCAGATGACCTCTTTTTCTTACCTTTGTTTCCCTTTAATTTCCCTCAAGTTTGACTTGCGCAGTTAAATTTGAGGGTAAAACTAACGGACACTACCTCTATCAACCACAAAGGTATATGTACTGATATTACAAGTACGAGGGGACCATCTGCAAAAGTTGTTAATCATAGGATATTAAGTTCTATTTACCCTAAAAGTTATTAAAAAAATAAATTACTTGATTGTTTCCATATTTTGACCTTGATTCAATTCGTTTCTCAAAGAACTTAAAACACCAACCTTGTGGATTTGTTCATATTGGTTTCAATCCAACCGTTGTAGTTGATGTTCATTTAAGAAAGGTATTGCCAACAAATTGTATTTAATTAATTGTGTAATTGTCGGGAATATATATGATTTTAATAAACTTTGCAATAAAATTATATAATTGTGATACCTTAATTCAATTCAGAGTTCTTAGAAGTCAGAACATAAAAGTTTTAGATCTATAAAATCTAAAAACTTAGTAAAGTTAATTTTACTGTTGACTTTTAATTCTATTCTACTCGACTAATTTACTTTTGAATTTTAATTAACTCACTAGTAGAATTTTTACTACAAAATATTTTTACTACATTAAAAAGTTGTTACAAGATGTACATTCTACTACAAACCTTTTGTCACACCCGTATTCTCTACGTCTGTATGCATGTATGCAGAAAATGCAGATTATTCAAATAATTAAATAAAAAAATAGGGGGTGAGAACCACGAACTAATATAAAAACAATAGGGCTTTGTCAAATGATGATTTTTAAAATAAGTCATAGATCGAAACTAAATATTAAAAAATGCACCAAAGCATATATTATTTTTCTGCATAAATATATGGATCCATTCTTATACTCCTGGCACTAGTTTTAGTGCTTTTCCTGGATCTACTCCACTTGCACATAATATATAGTGTAGTATTTGCATTATTCTTCTCTATATATATAACACATTCATTTTTCACTTTTCCCTCAAAAAGGAAAAAAATTGATTTGAACTATAGTACTTATGGCTACTTTAAATGTTAAATTTTCCCCACCAGGTCTAGCGGTACGTCACCGTCGAATACTGATATTACCAAAGCATCACCTGCCGGAATGTTTCACAGGTAATATTGCAACTCTCGTCTTTAATTATTTTGCCGTTCTCCAAAAGTTTAACCAATTACCACCTCAACCAAAAGTTTGAGCGCGCTGTTAGTGAAATGTAGCATTTAATATTAATATCTTTAATACTTACAACACATATGCGCGCGCGCGCGCGCACACACACACCAGAGGTTGATGTTAATTAATTCGGGATTTAATTTTTGTTTGAAGTAAATGATCTCTCTTACATTATTAGGTACATGGCTGAAAAACAGCAAACCCATGCCCTTGAGTTATCATCTAAAGCAAAAATACAAAGTTACCAGCCTCGATGTGGATTACGTTCCTCATGACGACAAAGATGATTTCACTCCAGATCAATCCCTTGAAGTGGGTAACATTTAAACAATTCTTTCTTTCCTACTAAGTATGTCCTAAGTTAAGTAAATAACAAAATATAAAGGGTAATTCGGTCATTTTTAAGTAAGTAGATTGATGTTAAGGAAAGCAAACATCAAACACTATTAAATAATGGGGAGATAAAAAATTCAAAAATTTGATAACAAACATCTTATAAAATAGGGTCAAATTACGAAACTCCCCCTCCTGTCTGGGTAATTACAACCACCCCCTCAACTATAAATCTTTTTACACGTCCACCCTTGCGGTTTCAAATTCAGTGGAATCTTCTAGATTATATGGAATATTATCATTTTTGTACCTCTTTTATCCAATTCGAACTCCACATTTTTTGCCCTTGAAAGCAAAATAGAGGCTTTTACTAGAGTAAAGAGTTTTTGGGTAGCTTTTGTTAGATTAAAACACCAAATTTTGTTGTTGTTGTTGTGTCCGAGGGACGCAAATGTTCTATTTACGCGTATGCGCCATACACAAATTTGCATTCTTCGTGTCTATGACAGGCACAACGTTGTTGATGTCGTACGTGTTTGGTCGGAACATAAAGTTGATACCTATAAGAAACATAATTTCATTGTCGTCAAGGTTAGGCGCAATGATAAGGGTTTTGAGTCGGTGTTGGATTAAAATGTACATTACTTGCGTTTTTATAAGTAGACAATAATATGGTAACCCTAGGTACATCTGTGTTAAACGCAATTACGCACGTATTGCGTTTGATTCAAGCTAAAAAAATTGACCAAAAAATTAGAGTTTAGCAGTGTGAAAAGTTAATTCACCTCACTTTTAACTGTATTATAGTCGAAATCCGAAACTCGTGTGTTTGAAAATCAATGATGTGGTATTTCAACCAAATGAAATTGTCGAAAACTAACATGAAAACATGTGTTAAATAAAGTTTCCACGCATTTACTAAAAGTCATCATAGAGGGCAAAATAGGTAGTACAAAAATATTACGAAACATAAAGTGTTCATCCCTTTATTAGTAGAAAAAAAGGTATTATTACTAGTTATTGTAAAAAAATTGATTTATTTTCATATATCTATTTTTTTTTATATTCATATTTTATGGTCTCGAAGGTGAATAGAATCAAGGAGTGTATCGACCACATCAAGGCGATGTTGAGTACAATAGATGAAGGACGAATAAGTGTGTCCCCTTATGACACTGCATGGATTGGACTTATTCGAGACTTGGAGGGACGTGACATTCCCCAGTTCCCATCGACCATCGAGTGGATTGCACAACATCAACTCCATGACGGGTCATGGGGCGACGAGCACTTTTTCTCCGCGTATGATCGTCTGGTAAACACACTAGCGTGTGTGGTAGCATTGAGGTCGTGGAATGTTCATGGTGACAAGAGCGGAAAAGGTTAACTAATCTTAAAAATGTTTCTCTTTCTTTGAACAAGTAGTATATATAATATTGTCATTTTTCGGTGAATATTTTCTAGGAATCCAATACATGAAGGAAAACTTGTATAAACTTGAAAACGAGAGCGCCGAGCACATGACTTGTGGGTTTGAAGTCATATTTCCAGCCCTTCTTCAGAAAGCCAGAAACCTAGGCATTGAGGATATTCCGTATGATGCTCCCATCGTTAGAGAGATCCACAATGCAAGGGATAAAAAACTTGAAAAGTAATTAATTACAATAGTCATGAAAATTACACACACACACACACACACACACACACACACACACACACACACACACACACACACACACACACACATATATTATACACGAGCTCGAGCTTCTGTTGAGCCACCTATTAGCGAATTTATATATTTAAGAAAAACTTTTGACAGGATACCGATGGAGCTGCTTCACGAAGTGCAAACATCTTTACTATTTAGCTTGGAAGGATTGGAAAATCTAGAGTGGGAAAAGCTCCTTAAACTACAAGCAAAAGATGGTTCATTCCTTACTTCTCCATCATCAACCGCATTCGCTTTCATGCAGACAAAAGACGAGAATTGCTTCAGATTTATCAAGAATACTGTAGAGAAATGCAATGGAGGAGGTACAATTTATATATATTTAATTTTCTTCTTATAAATATACATATGCAAATGGTTACAAATTAAAGTAACTGCATGCAATGCCATGTATTTTTTTCTTTTTCTAATTAACTTATGGCTAACACTTGCTTGAATTTGTTTGAAGCACCGCATACTTTTCCGGTGGACGTTTTTGCACGACTTTGGGCAGTTGACAGACTAGAGCGTCTAGGAGTTTCACGCTTCTTTGAGTCGGAGATTTCAGATTGCTTAAGTTACATACATAGGTACAAATTACTCAATACAGTACTAGAACCTCGATAAATTAATAACTTGACTTAAATAATAATTTATACCCGTCCCGACTCGGTAACAATGTACATGCTAAATTATTAATTAGATAATTTAATATTCCGCTAAATTAACAAAATTTTGATAGTCCCCAACTATATCAATTCATAGAGGTTTAACAGTATATATATTCAAAACTGTTGATGAATAAATGAAAAGTTAAGGTTTATTAATCATTGGAGGTGCATGGTAGCATAATTTATTTTTCGGACCACAGATTTTGGACCGAGAAGGGAGTTTTCAGTGGACGAGAATCGGAATTTTGTGACATTGACGACACATCTATGGGTTTCAGGCTTCTAAGACTTCATGGATATGATGTCGATCCCGGTATAACATTTGGCATCAATTATTACATGGTCATTTCTTTTCTTGAATTCTTTTCCATCATAAATGCATGAAAACATATCAACTAAATTTTGACAGAGGTATTTAGGAACTTCAAGAAAGGCACCAAATTCTCTTGTTGGGATCGCCAAATGATCGAGTCACCGTCTCCAATATACAGTCTTTATCGTGCTTCTCAAATACGATTTCCAGGTGAAGAAATTCTTGACGAAGCCAAGGTTTTCGCGTACAAGTTTTTACAAGACATGCTAGCTAGTAATGAAGAAGTACTTAGAGATAAGTGGGTTATATCCAAGCACTTGCCTGATGAAGTAATTAATTATTCTTGATTATTAATTACCACAAATTCTTATTTATGTATCCATTAAATTCATTCTTAATTATTTTTCACAATTTATAGATAAGAATTGGATTGGAGATGCCATGGTATGCCAGCCTACCTCGGGTCGTGACTAGATACTATCTGCAACATTATGGAGCTGGCAATGAAGTCTGGATTGGCAAGACTTTGTACAGGTTCATTTTCATTTGAGTTCTAGTGTGTGTGCGCGCGCGCCCGTGCAAGCATGCATGTATGTATTTATGTATGTATGTATGTCGGGGTGGAAATCGGAATGGAATTTCCGAATTCCTCCAATTCCGATTCGAAAATATCCGAATTTGGAACCGTATTTTTCATTCTGATTACCGATTCTTCCGGATTTATTTGGAACGGAATTGGAATGATTTATAAAATTACCAAAAATTCCGATTTCAAATCCGATATGAGTTCCAAATATTTCTTTGGTTTTTTAAAATACGTAATATAATTTTATGATATATTTTGATTTCATATCCGATATGAGTCCCTGTATATGTATGTATGTATGTATGTATGTATGTATGATTGTGGGTTTTGGTTATTCTTGCATAGGATGCAAGAAATTAGCAATGATGTGTACCTGGAACTTGCAAGACTGGATTTTAACAGATGCCAAGAACAACATCAGCTTGAGTGGCATTGTATGCAAGAGTATGAACATACACTTTATAATTATTAGTAGAATCTGATATTGCTTTCATATACATATGTACATATATATACATATGTACATATATATATACCTACATCTTGTCCAATTTAGAAACTTACATACTAACTCGTATTTGTCTGAATACACCTCCGAGCAGGTGGTATGCAAATTTTGGTGTCGAACAATTTGGGATAAGGAAAAAAGACCTCCTCATTGCATACTTTCTGGCCGCCGCAACGATATTCGAACCCGCGAGGACCAAGGAGAGAATTTTATGGGCCAAATCTCAAATTGTTTGTAGGATGATAACATCTTTTCTTAATAACGAATCTACATCACCAGAGCAAAAATCTATGTTTTTCACGCAATTCAATTACAACATCAAACAACTACACAAAGCGAAAAGGTACATACATACATACATACATATACATACATACGTAAAATCTCTCTAATACTTCTTAATTTTTTGGAACAGTGTTAAGAGTATTATAGGGCATGACGTCGTGCACACGTTGATATCAACTCTCAGTCAACTCTTCGAGGGAATCTTTAACAAATACACTAACCATCAACTAAAAGATGTTGTAAGTTATTTATCTCTCTATATGTATCTATTTATCTATACTATTTATAGTTTATACATACATAAAATGGAATATAGGGACAAAGCTATCGATACATATATATTCTCTTAGTAATAATATGCATAGGAAAATGAAGTAATTCAATTAATATTCAATTTGAGGTTGATTATAAAAGTAACTTTTTATATTCTAACTTTTTCTTGAAAAATATTTACTTTCAGTCATTCTTATCAGATAAGAATATATTTTTTCATTGAATGTATTAGAAATATTTTGATTACAATTCATGTTTCAGATTTATATTGTTAAGATTTTGAATTTTTTTTATGTTTACTTCTCTAATTTATATAATTTTATTTGATCTTAATCAATAATTTTTAGATTATTTATCCAGTTCATTCAATATTTATTATTTTTCAGGAAATGTTTCAAGATGATTGCCTTTAAACAATTAAATCTCAATTAAGTTTTATTTATAAAAAATAAATTGTAAAATTCACGTGAAACGGACATGTTACTTCCTAGTGTATATATACATATAATACTATATTCGATCTTATTTTATAACCTAAACATTTATATAACATGTACAGTGGCGGGTATGGTCGATGAAAGCAGAGAAAGGAGAGACTACAGATTACAGCGCTGACGAGGCAGGGCTTCTAGTTACAACATCAAACATCTGCGCTGGTCACATTGCCTTTAACGAGGATATATTATTCCACAACGAGTACATTAATCTGTCCAAGCTCACAAATAAAATTTGTCACCAGCTTCGGCAAATTCAAAATCGAATGGAAATTGGAACATCAAAATCGAGCATCAACAACATGGAACTCGAACAAGATATGCAGGCATTGGTGAAACTAGTCCTTGAAGAATCTGCAATTGATAGGAGCATCAAGCAAACATTTCTATATGTTGCTAAAACGTTTTACTATAGCGCCTATAATACTTCTGAAATGATCGATGCTCATGTATTCAAAATACTCTTTGAACCAATCGTATGACAGATACTTTGTTCGAGCTGAGTTTTATGAGAATTATAGTACTCGTATGTTCATGTAATGTCCTTATCATTGAATTTTTTTTTTGACGAAAATATATAAAAAGATTAACTGTATTTCGACAAGTTAAAAATGCTAAATCGTTGATAACTGAGGGATGCACTAGTCCAAGCATGGGTTTTCTCAAGGGTGCCTTCTTAAAGCTATACTATTCACTGAAGACATGCTATCGAAGCAAAAGAGTCGCAAACAGTGGTGAGTCCAGGATGAAGTTAGGTGGGTTTAATTTTTCTGGGGTTCGGGGGCAGTACCCTCAGAAAAAGATTTGGACTTTTTTTGACAAATTAGAACTTTATTGAATAGGAAAAGAAAAAAAATTAGGACTTTTTTTGGACAAAACTAGAAGTTTTATTCTAAAATAAAACATGAATCGTTTGCATCTAAACAAATATATAGATATAATATGATGAAAAATTTAGGACTTTTTTGCGTTAGTTTAGATTTTAGGTGGGTTTAACAATAAATATTGAGTGAGTAAATAAATTTATAGATATAATTGTTGATGCCAAATTTTTGTTAGTGAAGATTGAAGAAATTCGCCATACGTGGTAATTAAAAATTGGCAAAGATTTGTTTTTCATGTTTATCTTGGAATAATTAGAGTCCTATTCTTGTAATATTCTTATTAGGACTTAGATTTATTTCCATGTAATATATTTTAGTTAAGTATCTTTTGTACTTATCTAGAATAGAAGTAGAAATCGACTAAAATTCTATTACCTAGTTAAATCGATTTCTTAGGGCTCAAGTTAGATTTAGGGTGGTGAATTCCGTGCCTATATAAGGCCCTCAACCTCATATGAGTCCCATGAAGCTTTAATAAGAAAAATCTTAGCATAAAGGCTTTGAAGGGTGCAACCCGTGCTGCAGCCGTGTCGGCACATCAGGTGTGGCAACATAAGGGGTTTCTTCTACCAGGCCATAAAGAAGATCGGCGTTTCGGGAGAAGTGCTTAAAAGATCTCGGGAGAGGTCGATCCGCCGTTTGAAGGGAGTTCATCATTGGAAAGAGTCCAAGAGTGCAGATGGAGGAATTGCTCTAATTATCGTTTCGGGAGAAGTGCTTAAAAGATCTCGGGAGAGGTCGATCCGCCGTTTGAAGGGAGTTCATCATTGGAAAGAGTCCAAGAGTGCAGATGGAGGAATTGCTCTGATTATCAACAAGTTCGAGTCGTGTTCAGGAACGGCGTATAACATAAATAGGGAGTCTTTAGTGTTTTATTAAGTCCTATTAATGTACACGGTAAATCTGAATTAGTTTGCAAGTCCTCGTGGATGTAGGGTACACCACATTAAATTCATGTATTCTTTATTCTACTTTTAGTAGGTTAATTACTGTGACAACACAAGAATTCTGTTACCACATCTAATGTCGTAACAAGTAATTTGTCTGAACAGAAAGAGTGAATTTTCACAGGCATTTAAATCAACAATAATTTCGTGTGAAAATTTTCAATTATTGGTGACCCTAATCCAATATAATGGTGGACTTGCCCTTGTCACAAACCTTCAACTGATCGAGGAACTTTTTATCTGCCAACTCATATGGGAAATTATGCTCATGTTTTACTAACAATATTGTTAGGCAAATACGCACGCAAGTGAACATGTCAGTTTCGAGAAATAAAGTGAACCCACGCATGGAGTTATTAACTAATTGATTGTTGATTTATTAACTAATTGATTACCATTATCCTTAGAAACCAGTAAATCGTTAACTAAAAATTGAACATATACAAATTATAGTTTTCTTCCTCATATGCGTTAATCGTTCACCTGATTCCTCAAATTACTGAAGTTATGAATCTTGATTGTTAACCTGAAGCATTATGTTAACAATAACTCCCTTTTGCGTGTATTATATATTTGATAGTCTGAAAGGGTCACTTCAAATGTGATGATTTACAAACAATCAATTTGCACTAATAATTGTTTTAGCCCCGATTCATAAAGATCGAGAGACATAGTCCATTACAAGGCTGATATGCCTAATTGGGTCAACTCAATGCGCCTACAATTTCTCTGCATACTGGGCCATAAACTTGATTTACAAGATCACTATTATGAAAGCCCAAACACCTTCAAATAAGATTTGAGCTCAACGAATTAACTTCTGCCCAACCAAGCAAGTATAAATAAAGTTTATAACTCATTTGTTAAGGTACGCCCTATTATCTGGACAATTCTACAATTCGTATCCTCTCAACTAATTCTACTATTCGCACGTCTGACTTGAGCGTCGGAGAGGTTTCCGCCGGATCAACCACCGACCTAGTTCACGTGTTCTCTGTTCGCAGGTATCTCAAGACCATCTAGCACATGAGCAGTGATCCACTTTGCTCCCCCAGCTCCTTCTACCTCAACTACTTAAAGTGATTTATTTATAGTATCATCAAAGGCGAAGTTCCTTGAAAAATAACTAAGCCCAGGATTAATAGCTCAAGAAGAAATCTTGAAGGGTAAGTGGTGCTCAAATTATGGGTCCAGTCCTTTAAACACTCAACATGTCGTTATGAGTTACCAGCGAACACTCTCTCCAACATCCTTTTGATAGGCACTTTTCTAAAACTAGTGATATATCCAACAATTTTCTTATTACAAATTTACTCTTCTCCACTATTCACTATTCATTACCCACTACTTAAAACTTTTTTTTTCGTTTTATTTATTTAAGACAAATATATATTTTGTTTTCAACAATTTTTTTTCCAAAATCAACTAAAATATTTCTAACAATCAACTACAACTTTTCGATTTTGTTTTCATTTCATTTTTGTTTTAATTCATTTTTTCCGATTTTGTTTCCACCAGATGTTACCAAATTGACAAATTAGTACATACTATCGAAAAAAACTAAACATAAATTAACTACGTATTTTTTTTCATTTGTTTTTTCAATTTTTATTTTTCCAGCAGTTCATATTGCTAAAACTGTTAAGTGTATATTTTTACACTTAATCGTATCTTTTTATTTGAGCTTTTGGTGTGTTTTAACGATAATTGGTGCTTAAAAAGTTGATTTATTGTATTTTAGGTACAAATTGAAGAATTGGAAAAGTATGGGGTCAAAACTGCAATTTTGGCGAAAATATGGGTCAAAAGTGAAAATATCAAAATTCTGAAGAAACAAGGCTCGGACCCCCGTCCCGGTTTTAGTGCAAATTATGGGACCCCCGTCCCATAACCCGAAGTTGCACAGTAAAGGGATTTTAATTGCACAAGGAAACTGCCTTCTTCCCCAAGTTCTTCACCCTATATAAGACCAATCCAAGCACACAATTAGGGATCTTCTGACGCAATTTCAAGAGCAACAAAGCAATAACGAAGACGAAGAATTCGAAAGCATAGATTTATCGTCTATGATTTATTTTATTTGCGTTTTTCCTTTAATCATGAGTAGCTAAATTACTTATTTCTAGGATTTTATTTGGAACCCTATGTGGGATTTATGAACCCTTTTTTATGATTTTATGCAAATTTTAATTCCGGATTATTTCTTCTACTTGTTTTATTAAGTGCATGAACTTGATCAACTTATGTGCTTTTATGTTATTGTTAATCGCATGAATCGGAAGATCGGGTTAATAATTAGAACTGTGGTAGAAGAGCCTTTGTGGTATTAACATAGGAATATAGTTAATCTCTTAGGTAGCCATTATTGAGATTTGTGCTTAATGTTGTGTTCTAGAATTAATTGCATAGGAATATAGTAATTGAATCTAGAGTATTAGAATCGTAATACACGCGGAAGCGGGTTATGATTATTTTAGCATCTCAGGTTAATAATCCGGGTTAATTGCTTGCATAATTGAAGGAATTGGGGGAATAATAATCACATAGGGGGAAGAATAAAATCCTAGGCTTACTTATCTTGATTAAATCTTCGTTTTAAATTGCTTTCTTGTTTTTGTCTTTTTAATTGTTTTAGTTTAATTTAGCTTATTAATCATCTTTCGACTGTGTAGGGTGGGCTTGATAACAATTGGTAGAATTTAGCGTCTAGGATTAGATAATTAAATATTCCCTGTGGGTTCGATATCCGGACTTAATTGTCCACTATATTACTTGTACGATACGTGCACTTGCGTGTAGGTTTTCGGCCAACAAGTTTTTGGCGCCGTTGCCGGGGACTATTTTAATTATTTATTTTATTCTAGCTCTAGATTTGAACAATTTTCACGATTCACCCATTTAATTTTTGTTTTATTTTATTTTTGTTGTAGGTACGGTGTATGCCTAGGAGACTCGATCTTGCTAGAGAACCGTTTGATCCCGAAATCGAACGCACTTTTCGAGCCGCTAGGAGACGTCAACACGCAACCAATACAATGGAGGACGAAGAACGCATACGCGCCGAGGGTAATTTAATCAATGCCAATGGAAACCAAGTCCAAGACCCTCCCCTTCAACTTCCAGCACAGCCAGCAGTTCGTCCACGGGCACTTCAAGACTACATAATTCCAACGCTAGACGGATTCCGCCCGAGCATCCAATATCCACCCATTGAGGCGCATAATTTTGAGATCAAACAAGGCCTTCTGACGATGCTCCAAAATAACGGGCTATTTAGTGGGTTGGCAGGTGAAGATCCCCATCTGCACATTGTCAATTTTCTAGATACCTGTAATTCCCACCGTCAAAACGGCGTTTCCCAAGAGGCGCTTCAATTAATTCTCTTCAAGCACTCCCTACAAGGAAGAGCTCGCCAGTGGTTGATGTCCCAAGCCCCCCACTCTATCTCGTCGTGGCCTCAACTCCTCAACCTTTTCATGAAAGTCTATAGCTCACCCGAGAAGGACGAGAGAATCCGGCGAGAAATTCACAATTTTGTCCAAGAGCAAGGCGAGCAATTATACGAGGCATGGGAGAGATTTAAAACTCTTTTGCGGCAATGCCCAACACATGGAGTCGAACAATGGCGGCAAATCCACATCTTTTACCAAGGGATTAACGAGAATGCACGAACCGTCTTAGATGCATCAACCGGAGGTAATTTTATGAGTCAATCAATACCCGATGCGTTTATCATGTTGGATCAAATAGCTCAAAATCGGTTTGCCAAGTCAAGCGAAAGGACGGTGAGTGGAGCCAAGAAAGTTCCCGGAGTGTTGGAGTTAGATGCAATTACGGCCCTTCAAGCTCAAGTGACCCAAATTGCTCAACAAAATCAACTCCTTCTACAACACATCAAAGCAAATCCACCACAACAAGTCCAAGCCGTCGAGTCTCCATGTTGTGAAATTTGCGGGGGAAATCATTACACACTCCAATGCCAACAAGATGTGGAGTCGCTGAACTACGTCAACAACGCGCCTCGCCAATTTCAAAATCAAGGGTGGAGATCACAAGGGCAATATGGAGGAAATCAACAAGGCCAAGGATATCAAAGACCTCAAGGTCAATTCCAAAATCAAGCCCCTCCTCAACAAAGCTATCAAGGCAACAATCCACCGGCCCAAAAATCAAACACGGATGAGATATTGGCCCAATTCATGACCGCTACCCAAGCCTCGTTGCGAAATTTGGAGAATCAACTCGCTCAATTAGCTTTGAAGCAAGAGAACCGCCCGCCGGGAGCATTGCCATCGAATACGGAAGATCCTCGAAATCAAAAGTTCGAGACGTGCCAAGCTATCGATGTCAAGAGCGAAAAAAGGGAAGAAATTCAAATCAAGCCGCAAGTCACTGTAGCCGAATGGGTCGAGCCAATCCCATATCCACAAAGATTGCTAACGAAAAAGATCGAGGTCGAGACATGCCAAGCAGTCACCTTGAAGAACGGTAAGCAATTGGAGGAAGCCCCACGAAAAGAGAAGAGAAGCACGGTAATCGAGAAGCCGAAAAAGAATGAGGAAAAAGAATCATCTCATGACGAGCCACCATCGACGGTGCCTTCACAAGTCCCTCCAATTCCTTATCCTCAAAAGTTTATAAAGAAGAAGCTCGATGCCGAATATCAAAGATTTTTGGACAAGTTGAAGGAAATTCGAATAAATATTCCTTTCATTGAAGCACTTCAAAAGATGCCAAAGTGGGTGAAGTTCCTCAAGGACCTCGTGAAGAAAAGTAAGAAATTGCAAGGGAACGAGATGATCCAACTCACGGAGCAAATTAGTGCAATTCTTACTCGGCCTCTTCCACAAAAACTCGGCGATCCAGGTAAGTTCACTATTCCTTGTACTATAGGAGGTAAAAATTTTAGATCGCTCATTGATTTAGGTGCTAGCATTAATCTTATGCCGTACTCTACTTTTAAAAATCTTGGGTTAGGAGAAATTGAACCGACGGCTATAACTCTTCAATTAGCCGATAGATCTTTAGTTTACCCAAAAGGTATTTTAGAGAATGTGCTAGTGAAAGTTAATAAATTTATCTTCCCTGTTGATTTCGTTATACTTGATATAGATGAGGATAGGGAGATACCTCTTATCGTAGGGAGACCGTTTTTAGCCACGTCGAAAACTCTCATTGATTGTGCTAGTGGTGATCTTACAATGACTGTGCATGATCAAACAATCAAATTCAATGTTTTTAGTGCTAATAAAAATCCATGTGATAATAATGATTGTTTTGCTATTGAGCTTATGGATTTTACAAATAATGAAAAGTTTGATGTTTCGATCTTGGACAATGGGAAAGCATCTTTGAGTGCAGGAGATGATGGCGGAAACGGGAATAGGACGGAGCAAGTTTATTTCATGGACTCACTTTTAAATCCTCCGAGAGAAAGTCATGCGAGTCGAGGTCTTAACGACGATGAAAATGCAAGGAAGATGTTGCCACCCAAAGGCTCGAGCAAGTCACGAGAGAAGGATGAGTCAAGCTATTGTGGTCGTAAGGAGAAAATCAAAAAGGAATTGCACAAAGGACAATTGGTGTTATTGTGCAAATCCCGTCTTTGGTTATTTCCAAGGAAGCGCAAATCAAAGTGGTCGCGGCCGTTTATTATCCAAGAAATTCTTCCTCACGAGGTGGTTAAAATAAAGGAGCGCGATTCAAATCGTACGTTCAACGTGAAGCGGAGCCGGCTCAAACCGTATTGGGAAGCGAGTGAAGAATGCCAAGTGACCTCGGTCACTTTTGCTTGAAAATAAAGAAGCAATGTCTGGCTGAAGACTTTAAACTTAGCGCTTCTCGGGAGGCAACCCGAGCTTTATTGTTTTTCTTAGTTTTCTTTAATTTTTCGTTTCGTTTTTATCGTCATAGGCATGCATTCTAATTAATTTATTTGAATTTTCACTTTTCAGGGTTGAAATCATGATCGGGGAGTCCAGACGGCTATCCGCCCGAAAAAAAAAAAAAAAAAAAAAAAAAAAAAAAAAAAAAAAAATCACCACACTGCCTGTGGGACGGCCGTCCCAAAAATAGTGCAAATTTTGGGACCCCCGTCCCAAAACCAGTAAGAAAAAAAAAAATCGGACGGCCGTCCGAAATTTAGCACAAACACCGGGACGGCCGTCCTAACCTATTTGGGGCGTTTTAAATGTTTAAAAATCAGATTTTCTCCCCCATTATTTCCTAAACCCTCCTCTTTCCTTCTCTCAAACTCCCACACACAAATGGAGGCAAGAGAATCGAACCAAAATCTTCAAAATCTACTCTTTCAAGACACGCCCACAAGGTGTTCGATAATTTGCTCCAACCAAATTTTGAGTTCGATTGTCAACCAATTCTTAACGAATCTATTCCAACCTCTCTCCCAACTTTCTTGTCCAACAAAAGAAGCCGCACGAGAGAAGCTTCATCTTCTAAATGCAAAGGAAAAGGCAAGATAAGTGCCACGAAAACGACGATTCCTCTTCCAAAGCCGTTCCTCAAGCCCGAGACGACCCCGAAGCCTCAGGCTCCCGTGCCGATCGACGATTCCGAATGAAGATGGAGCGAGAGAGCTTTCCGATGATGAGGAGCATGGGAGCTAGGGAGGAGCACCCCGATCACATCGACTCCGACTAAAAATCAGGTGTTTTCTATCCTTAAACTTTGTGCTAATTTCGTTGAGGGCAACGAAAATTTTAAGTTTGGGGGTGAAAAACATGTTTTTGTGCTTATTTGTTTTAGTTTGCATGCATTAGGTTGTATTCGTTTTTATTGATTTTCTCGTTTTTCCGGAATAAAAAATAAAAAATAAAAAAAAATTTGCTTGAGTCGAATGCATCTATGATTTATGATGATGAGAGATGATCAATGTTTGATGATGAAATTGCTTGTTTTATGTGATAAGGATTTGATGTTTGTTTAGCTTTCGATTCAACGGGACTTAGAAGCGAATTATTGCTAGGAATCACATTTTGTGCATTGCTTTGGTTGAATGTTTTGTATTTTAAATTTGGAATTTATTTGTGCTAGATCATGCTATGTTCGGTTTTAGAACTCACCTTAGGAAATTTATGATACGTAATATTGAGTAGTGAGTGATTTGGGATATGATTTGGGCCTTCTTTGAACCGTTTGAGCCTTTCAAGCTGACCTTTTTATCGAAATTATCCTTAGAACCTTGATTTGAGCCTCGGAGAAAAGGTGTTCTTTCTTTTAGCCAATGTGTAAGGTAGAATAGGTGGAGATTCTTGAAAAATTACCCCTTGGAGTTCGGTCGAAACAAAAAAATTTTAAGGTCCTTCTTCTTCTTCGAAAAAAAAAAAAAAAAAAAAAAAAAAAAAAGAAGAAGAAGAAGGGACTAGAAGGGAGAAATAAGGACTAGTTGTTGAATTATTTTAAAAAAAAAACTCGATCCATTGCCTCAAAAGCAAAAGTGGAGACTTTTGAACTTTTGAGAATCGAGTTTATTAAAGTCCGTAGAGGTGAATTTATAGTTTTAAACGCCTATCTTTCAAATTTTGGCGTAATCACCTAAATTCAAGAAGAATAGCCACACATACCCATATTTCCTACCTCGAACCAAAGAGCCTAACAATTGAAAGCCACAAAGCCCCAATGATCCCAATAGCTTAATATTCGATATTAGTAGAGTAGAATAATTTGGTGAGTATTTGGAGTCAAGCATATGTATGTAAGTATAAATTCTTTCTATCTTTAATTTGCAAATATTGGATGCTTGAAGCAATTGTATGAATTGTGGTTTTTGGTAATGGTGAGTGACTAAGTGTTGTTGAATTTTGAGCTTGCGAATGCCTAAGAATTGTCATTATAATTACAAGTTCTGAAAACGTGAAGTTGATCATTGATCTATGTGATGAGATGTTATCGTTGAGTTATTTGCTTATTGGTAAATTTTGCTTGAGGACAAGCAAAAGTTCAAGTTTGGGGGTGTGTTAAGTGTATATTTTTACACTTAATCGTATCTTTTTATTTGAGCTTTTGGTGTGTTTTAACGATAATTGGTGCTTAAAAAGTTGATTTATTGTATTTTAGGTACAAATTGAAGAATTGGAAAAGTATGGGGTCAAAACTGCAATTTTGGCGAAAATATGGGTCAAAAGTGAAAATATCAAAATTCTGAAGAAACAAGGCTCGGACCCCCGTCCCGGTTTTAGTGCAAATTATGGGACCCCCGTCCCATAACCCGAAGTTGCACAGTAAAGGGATTTTAATTGCACAAGGAAACTGCCTTCTTCCCCAAGTTCTTCACCCTATATAAGACCAATCCAAGCACACAATTAGGGATCTTCTGACGCAATTTCAAGAGCAACAAAGCAATAACGAAGACGAAGAATTCGAAAGCATAGATTTATCGTCTATGATTTATTTTATTTGCGTTTTTCCTTTAATCATGAGTAGCTAAATTACTTATTTCTAGGATTTTATTTGGAACCCTATGTGGGATTTATGAACCCTTTTTTATGATTTTATGCAAATTTTAATTCCGGATTATTTCTTCTACTTGTTTTATTAAGTGCATGAACTTGATCAACTTATGTGCTTTTATGTTATTGTTAATCGCATGAATCGGAAGATCGGGTTAATAATTAGAACTGTGGTAGAAGAGCCTTTGTGGTATTAACATAGGAATATAGTTAATCTCTTAGGTAGCCATTATTGAGATTTGTGCTTAATGTTGTGTTCTAGAATTAATTGCATAGGAATATAGTAATTGAATCTAGAGTATTAGAATCGTAATACACGCGGAAGCGGGTTATGATTATTTTAGCATCTCAGGTTAATAATCCGGGTTAATTGCTTGCATAATTGAAGGAATTGGGGGAATAATAATCACATAGGGGGAAGAATAAAATCCTAGGCTTACTTATCTTGATTAAATCTTCGTTTTAAATTGCTTTCTTGTTTTTGTCTTTTTAATTGTTTTAGTTTAATTTAGCTTATTAATCATCTTTCGACTGTGTAGGGTGGGCTTGATAACAATTGGTAGAATTTAGCGTCTAGGATTAGATAATTAAATATTCCCTGTGGGTTCGATATCCGGACTTAATTGTCCACTATATTACTTGTACGATACGTGCACTTGCGTGTAGGTTTTCGGCCAACAAAAACCATATAAAAAATCAAATATTAACTAAAACATGTCGAATAAATAAACAAATAGTAGAATAACGAAAGCAACTATAAAAATAGCATGATAACAAAAAAAACTATATTGATTTTAAAGCTACCCAACATCAAAAGCATCACAAAAAAAATTTAAAACAATGGCGGCTGGGCAGATGTGGAAGGCGGAGGCGAGCGAAGGCAAGGTCACCATATCCGACGGCCGCAAGGGCGGCATTAATGGAGCGGCGACGTGGCGCTAGGGGCGAATGAGGGTTGCGCAGAGGTGGAAGGGGGTGGAGGTGATAGTCGGTAGAGAAAAATGAGGAAGGGGAAGAAGAGAAAGAGAAGGAACGTGAAATATGATTTGGTTGGTTTAGAAATCAGAAATTTAAGAAGATTTAATTATTAACGGGTAGGTTAGTCATGTCAAGTACAATTTTAATTAAAAAGGATTTGGTTAGTCATGTCACCATATCCGACGGCCGCAAGGGCGGCATTAATGGAGCGGCGGCGTGGCGCTAGGGGCGAATGACGGTTGCGCAGAGGTGGAAGGGGGTGGAGGCGACAGTCGTTAGAGAAAAATGAGGAAGGGGAAGAAGAGAAAGACAAGGAACGTGAAATAGGATTTGGTTGTTTTAGAAATCAGAAATTTAAGAAGATTTAATTATTAATGGGCAGGTTAGTCATGTCAAGTACAATTTTAATTAAAAATGATTTTGTTTAATAAGTGGGGTTTAAAAGGATTTGGTTTAATAAGTGGGGTCTCACTAATATTAGAAAAAATGTTGGGTCCACCTTAATATACTCAAATGTATTGGGGGTTTACACTAATAATCCCTTAGAAGAAATGTCCATTTCCATATTTCTATTTTAGAAAGAAATATGTGAAAATCGCATTTCAGATTTGTCCTTAAACTTCATAAGAAACCTCCGAACATATCTGGATAGAATTATTCTTATGTTCAAAATTATCTTCAACCACTATTGATGCCTTCAAATCTACAGTTAGATCAACGATAGGGTCCAGAATCAGAATATCTTCAATCATTACATCCATCTTCTTCTTCTCTTATTTTGAGGCATCTTCGGCGTTTAGCTCGATTGCCTTCTCAGATTCTTCATGCTCAAGTGTCTTCGTAATTTTTATTTCTCTCATATCGACTTTATTTTGTGGACATAGAAGATTTTTATCACCACGGGCTTCACCTGAATTTTCTTTGATATAACCATTGCCGATTTCATCTGGAATATATTCAAGAGAGACAGATTTTAATTTGAGCGTCATCTCTTCCAATTGTATCTCCATGTTTTGAAATGATGCTTGGGTGGACTTCATAATTGTTTTCCAATGAGGGATACCAAATCAAGTTGTTCATTAGTGGTTTGTTGCTCCGATGGATAATAATTTTGAAAATAATAAAATTGTGGCTCTTTGTGCTGAAACTCGTTGAAATATTGGTCGTGTTGGTGTAAGTGTTCCAATAACCTCTGTTCGTAATTTGGACGAAATTCGTCGCATTTGGTGATCCCCAACACTGATCTGTGTAATGATTTCTACCACATGCTGAACAAAACAGAGGCATACCATAGGTGTTTTGGAGGTATTCGCGAGATGGAAGCCATTCATATCCCGTTTCTAGTGCCCCAAAACATTGTAACCAGACATGTAACAAAAACAAAAATCTCAAAATTAGAAATTAAAATAAAAAAAAAAATTAAATGGCTGAAGTAAGAAAATTGTTCAAACTCGATATCAGAATAAATATATAATTTAACCGTATTCCCCGGCAACGGCACCAAAAACTTGTTGGGCTAAATACCCACACGTATCGCAAACAAGTAGTAATAGTGGACTCGTAAGAGTGGGATGTCGATCCCACAGGGAATACTCAAATTACCTAATCCTAAGTACCAAATTTTAACAATTATGATTTTTTATCCAGCCTACGCAAGGTTGTCAAATTTAATCAACTAAATAATTAAACTAATTATGAAAGCAAATTATCACGAGAAAAATATCAATGAAAACGGACCTAGGATTTTATCTTCCCCCAATGTGATAATTCATCGCCCAATTAAACTTATATCATGCAAGTTACGATTCATGATTATTAAACAAGAGACACTAAATTACTCATAACCCGTTGTCGCGTATATAAGTCTATTATTCATAAACAATGCATTATATGTCTATGCAAACCAAATATGAATAAAACATTAACTAATAAGTCTCGTAAACGCTACCTAAGGTGATATCTGTATGTCTACGATAACACATGGAATTAACACACTTATCCGGTGCAAACTACACGAAGGCTCTTCTATCCTTGTTCTCATTATGAAAACGATCTGTCGATTCAATTCTAACAATAACACATAGCAACATAAATTAGATAGGTTCATGCACTAAATAAGATCAGATAGAAGAAATAATCATGAAATGTAAACTTGCATAATATTAGAAAAAATAGATTCAAATCACCACATAGGGTTCTAATAAAATCCTAGATAACTTAGCTACTCGTAATTCTTATGATAAACAAAATAGAATAAATAAAATAAATAAAATAAATAAGATAAACTATGCTTGAGTCTTCGTTGATCTTCGTTCTTCGCATTTTGTGGTGTAAAATTTCGTGCTTGTGGTGTAGAGATTGTTAGAAATTTTATCGTACATACATACGAATCCCAAGAACCAACATGCTTGAATCAACGAGAATTATAAAGAAACATAAACACGGAAGCGTACCTTACATCATTGAATCGAATCTCTGAATGTCAACTGGATTTGGGACAGGTCTTCCAAAGAATCCGCAGTTCCTTAATTATCTCTCTAACCATGGATTTTAGAAAAGCCGGAATGATTGCGTTTCTTTGGGGACCACGACCCTTTATATAACTGTAGAGTCCAGTTATATTATAATTGTGATTCAGCCCCATCAATAAATCACAATTAAGCCCTAATTGTCTCTACACATTAGGCCCATAATTATAGTCTAATACCCATAAGTCCAACCCAATAATCTTTATTAGATCACAATTAATTTGGACTTTCTTTAAGATAGCCATACACATTTACGTCACATATGTGAGCCCACATAATTATTGAAATAATTCCAACAATCTCCCACTTGGGCCACATATGTTATATACCTTATAAATGTGTACACTTTATGAGCTCAAAATTGCTATCATATAAAAAAGGTATTCCTTACAATCTCGTCCATTGACCATACTAATATAGGACTAAAGAGGCTTTCGTCACATTGAGCGTGTCTAAACCCAACAGTAATCACGTATACCAATATAGCCAAACGACATAGATCAAATCATGGTGTGTAGCATGGAAATTACATATAATGTGATCTTAACATGCCTATTTCCAACTGGTCCTACTTTAAACTTTATTGAGACCAAACCTTAACATAATTGTACAAAGCGCAACAAAATACTTTATTTCTGCAGAAAACTTAATACACAAAATTGTGTCCAAAACATAGCATAGATCTACCAAAATGTGTTTATAACTCCCACTGAACCAAAATATCCTTAAATGATATAACACCTACATGAGCAATGCTCATGAATACCTTATGTGTTAATCCTTTAGTAAGCGGATCCGCAATTGTGGAGTTTGTCTTAATATGCTCTATGTATTCACTTTGTACCTTTAACAACAAAGAACTTTCACAAGCTCTTGTTGTTGTTCAAAAATATAGCTGTTAATTATTGTCACCGTATAACTTTAATACAAATGAACATGTGCAGCCTAGTGACAAATGTTTATAGCTATATTCCAAAATAAGATGCCAAAAAATTACCATAAATTCTTAACAATTGTGAAAAGAGCTTAAAGTGTTTGCTTAACACCCATGTCGAAATAGCTCAATCACTTAGGTCTACATTAACCAAAATGGATCTATACTTTATACACATCATAAAAATCAAAAATCAGGAATAAACCACACGATCTCCCTAAATATCTGATTTTGATAAATGAGCATATGTATATAACTTACATTCCCTATAATTACTGTATAACCCATTTCACTGCTTTGCTAAATGATCCACTTTATAGGGTTATTCAAATATCTGCCTAACTTTATGCACGTCTTAACCGAATGCGCACATTCTTTTACTTTAAAATATTTATTGGACATTGAAATGAGACTAAACATGCCTCATTTATTGTGAGATTATCTCACACTGATCCTTGGGTATGTACAATCATTAACTTTATTTATCTCAAAGTGCATATGAGATAATTAGCTCAGGATTGTAATATCATTAACGGGAATTTTAATTTCATTAATGGACTACTTTAGTTTGCAATCAATATCCTTCAAATCTTTAAATATTAAGATTTTATGATTGCACTTTATTGTTCCATAAATGTTACCATTTGAGAAACATATTCCCGGTGTCCATATATTTCTTAATAGAGTCGATATGAGTGCAATATTTAATGACTAAACGTACCATATATCTTTCAATATTGCCCATTTGAATTACATTTGGTCTCTATTATTTGTAACCAAATTCACACCTTATGGCAATTTGATAAAATCTTAATGTCTTGTCATTCTAAATTTCAACTCATCTTTAATGCTTTATTATTTTAAGGTTGTTGAGTTTGCTCTTTAAGTAACAATTATCAAGACTTGATTGGGTAATTGTTCAACATTGTCTTATCAAATCTCCAAATCTACTTTTCAAACAATGACAAGTATAAAGACATGTACATTGTCAAAAGCAGTATTAGGAATCGAATTGATTCATCTTTAAAGACAATGTCTATAATCTAAATTTCTCCCCTCAAACTCAACATCCTTAAAAGATTTTAAATTTCACCTTCAAAAATAATATATTGCAGCACTTAGTGTTTCTCCTAAATGTACCTTAGTGAAGAAGAACGACTTATCATACTTCTTTCAATATTCTTGAATGTTCTATTTTAAATTTTGTATTATTTTAAATTGCTTATGCAAGATTTCACCGTAGGAGACTTTTACTTAAATTATAGATCATATTTTGAATTATGAAATAGACCAAGCTTAATATTTTCAAATGAACAAGCTTACCGAATTTGTTCAAGAGAAAATCTAAATTCATCTAATGATGGTACCAAATGTCTATTTCATAATTCAAAAGAAAACCTAAGAGTCCTCATAGCCTCAATCCCAAATGTCTTACATAACCTTTATAGATGTATATCTTTCAACATCAATTGAATGTTGGTTACGTGAATAACCCTTTATATACACACTTATGTAAATAGTGTAACACATGATCTATTCACTAAATGTGTCTAGGTACAAAGTCAAAATATATTTTAGAACAATTAAAGTGAGAAACAAACATAATTACGTTACTCAACGTACCTGAGATGTAAACTGCAATTATAGATATTAATTTATATAAAGGTGTACTAGTGAAATTAACACTTAGTCTTTTCCCCGTTAATTATTTATTCTTCGTGTGTACGGTCAAAGTTTTATTCTTTATGTTTTACAACAAACCTTATATTGACCGTTCACGAAGAAAAATAAATTAAACCATATCCACTTTCAAGTCAGTGAAACCACACTACCTGAAGTGCTATAAGTGAAAATGAGATTAGACTATTACTTAATGTGCTTACTTATGTTCCTTTTCTTTATACCTTATTTAAACAATAGATATCAAAATCTAATTTGTTGCAACTTTATCGTTTTAAAATAAAACGTATCCTTACTATCTTTAAGGAACCTTCTAGTACGTAGCCCCTAATTAAACCTTATGCCCCTAAAAGTTATTTAAAATCGATGCACCTAATGATCTTAAATTTTATAAATAGAACGGCGATATACTCTAGGTTCTTCTATTGTTCTATCCAAAAAAAAAAATAAAAAAATTCAAGATCTATGCACCACAGTAGGTAATAATAAAAATATTTATGCAACTAAGCACAAAGTCTTATAGGCAGATAATGTGTAAGTATATAAATAAATTAAATAGAGAACGTAAATAAAACCAATATACTCACATGATAATCCAAAGGTGACTTTTCAATTTTAAATAGTTATGGAGTACATCTCAAGATGCCTAGCACAACATTAATATCATATCTTTGGACAGTAATATTAACTGTAAGTGGCACTCTTGTTGTAGTAATCAAGTGCTGACGATAAATCCTGTCAAATAATGAGCCCATCTTTGGATGTCACTTATTATTCACATGGAAACTTAACAATTGTCACACACTTATTACCACAGTTGTATATGTAGTTCGGCCAAATATCAACCTACCTTTGGGTATAATTAAGTATTCGCATGAATTTACATACACATAACATCTTAACATTCTCAATAAGCTAATCTCCACAGAGAGGTCACTTTGGTGGCTTCATGCTTCAATCAGAGTTATCTTAAAAGTCAGACAACTTAATAACAAGTCATTAGATGTACCCAAAAAAATATTTAGAAATTTAAAGTCGTTGTTGAACGCCAAGGCTCTAAAGACATCACCTGAGCGCTAACAGTCTGTATCCAACGCTAAGGTTGCCTCACTGTATTGTTTTCAAATCAAACTCAGTTATATGGTTATTCATAAAAATGAGTATGAATTGAAAACATTGAATCCGTCTTTATTTTGAATTTGAGCTAATGATAATGTGGGGCTCATAATTCAACCTTATATAGATTTAGAGGCCAAAATAAATTTTAACCAATAAATCTAACCTTATATGGATTGGAACTAAATTAATACACTTAATTAGACTTAAATAAAAGCCTTGAGTCAAATATCGAAAAAGTCAATCTTTATTTGGTTAATAGTAACCATTATCCATATTTTGACTCAATAATGATGAAATGACAATGGATCAAAAGACTTATTAAAAATTAATTTGTATCTTTAATTTTGACCCATCTTTAATTTAAGTCTAAACGCCATAATTTTATCATCTGAAAATTCCCCAAATTAGCCTTAGAAAACCGAATTAGAAATTCAAAATGAATTTCACTTTATTGACCAAACAAAACCTTTAATGAATTTAAAAGAATTCACATATTAGTTCGGTCCCTCAAAATAATTGAAATATTTTAAACGGCCCCAAAACCTTAAATTAACTTTTTAACCGTAAAAATAGTCTTTGCCCCAAAACCAGAAAATTTTTCAACTTAAAGGACTGAATTGAAATTTTGAAAGAAAAGCCTTTGGTTAAAAAGGGACCTGAGATTCAGAAATATTTTAATTTGGAGGTTAAAATATATTTTCTGAATTGTATATCGCAGTTTTGAGAGAAAGTTTAAAGATGGGGACTGAAATGTACTTTTCGAAAGCTTTGAGGGCTGTAATACAGATTTTACATTATTTCAAATCGACCCCGGCACAAAATCACGAATAACAAAAATATGGGCCAAATTGAAATATTGCTAAATATTTCAAACTTAAATTAGGCGACCAAATTTGAAATTACAGAAACCCTAAATATGGGGTTAAATTGTAATTTCCAAAAGGTTCATTAATCCTTGTACCCTAATCTTCCAATCCCGCCGCCACCACCATGCCTCAACGCTGACCGTCGGCTGGCCAGAAAATGGCCCCGCCGCGAACGACTATGGGACCACCATCCTACTCGGCCGTACACCACCGCCGGATACAGATAACTCACAAGCATCCAGGTCACCGAAATCCACCGTCGGCGCCCCGGTTGCCCCTTCTGCGAATAATGCCGCCGTGGCGAGACCGAAGCTCCATCGCCGCCCGAAACTTCACGACCAAGAAAACCATAGGGCCGCCGTCGTCTCAGGTTTGAAACTCTATGGCGATGGAGGGTTTTCTTTATTCCATATTCAGATTCACGTGAACAAAATTAAACCAAATGGGATCTGAAGTTTGAACATTAATTGGTGGCATAGGGTGGTGAGATTGAAACTGTGGTAGACTGGTAGGGATTGTTAGAAATTTTATCGTACATACATACGAATCCCAAGAACCAACATGCTTGAATCAACGAGAATTATAAAGAAACATAAACACGGAAGCGTACCTTACATCATTGAATCGAATCTCTGAATGTCAACTGGATTTGGGACAGGTCTTCCAAAGAATCCGCAGTTCCTTAATTATCTCTCTAACCATGGATTTTAGAAAAGCCGGAATGATTGCGTTTCTTTGGGGACCACGACCCTTTATATAACTGTAGAGTCCAGTTATATTATAATTGTGATTCAGCCCCATCAATAAATCACAATTAAGCCCTAATTGTCTCTACACATTAGGCCCATAATTATAGTCTAATACCCATAAGTCCAACCCAATAATCTTTATTAGATCACAATTAATTTGGACTTTCTTTAAGATAGCCATACACATTTACGTCACATATGTGAGCCCACATAATTATTGAAATAATTCCAACAGAGATTTGTTGCTTTTATAGGCTTTTCTTGATAACGAAGTAGTGGAAAACTAATAGGAATCAATTTCTCGCACTTTCCCCCATCAGGATTTGTATTTCGATTTTGGCCATGTAGGGGTCCGAATTATGGAATGTTGCATGAAATAAGAATTGTAGCCATCGAAACTAGCTTCCCAATGCTGCTTGAATTAGGTGATTCGGAGTTCGTATGAGAGAGATATGCTCGAAATTGTGGACACTGCCAAAGTTGTGGCTAGATTTCTTTGATTTATTTCCTTAGTTGCAATTTTTTCCTTTTTTTTTTTTATCATTTTTCCTTCATGGACATTTAATTCTCGTTTATCACCTATTAAACATTAAATAAATCAATTAAAACACAAATATAATTAAATCTAAACAAAAGATCCACGTAAAGTAAACGTATTGAGTGTAAAATCTACACTCAATAATGTCAGGTGTAGCAACACTACGGGTTTCTTCTACCATGCCACAAAGAAGATCGGCGTTTCAGGAGAAGTGCTTAAAAGATCTCGGGAGAGGTCGATCCGCTCTCTGAGGAGAGTTCAACATTGGAGGCATTCAAAAGTGCGGATGGAGGAACTGATGTGAAGATCAACAAGTTCGAGTCATGTGCAAGAACGACGTATAACATAAAAGAGAGAGTCTTTTAGTGTTTTTATTAAGCCAATATTGTACACTTAAATCTGAACTAGTAAAATCTTGTTTGCAGGTGCTTGTGGATGTAGGGTACATTTATATCCGTAAATTTATTAACAGCAATATGTCTCAACAATAATCTATGTTACCAACAATATGTTTCAACGCAAAGACTAATTTCTATAGGCAAATAAAATAACACTTCCTATAAGCTTTTAGAATATTTTTAATTAAGGGCCTCTATTTTGGATTTTTTTTTCCTTTATTTATGTGCATATATGTATACAAATATTTTTAATTAAGGGCCTGAATTCCATTGGACTATCCCAAATGCAAGGGTCTCTATGGACGGCCAACATATTTATAAAGACCCGTGTATTCTTCGGGATAGTGTATCCCCCGATTGTGGAAGATTCGGTAGGCGACTTGGGAATCAGGATGGGTGCCGGTGGATATAAGCGAAGTGTTTCTTTGATAATTGCTTCCAAATATTTCAATTTCGGAATATGGAACTCTTCGACAATGTTGTTCGATCCCACTACTTCGGATAATTCTTTTTGCGCCTTGCTCATGAGCTCGGGATTATTCATTAGGTCAGCAATTGCCCACTCAACTGTCCTTGTTGTACTATCAGTCCCGCCTCCCACGATATCCTATATAAGATAACACATATTTAGAATTCGATAATTAGTCGCTGACTGTAATCAAATTTATTTCCTAATTTAGTTTAGAATACGTACGGCTAACATGGCCTTGATTGTTGTATGACTAATTGACATGGCAGAATCTTCACTCTTTTGAAGCCCTAACAGGATTTGGAGAAAGTCCTTCCTTCCGGCCTCTCTCTTGATTTCTCCGGACGATTTGTTCTTGTATTATGCAATAACAGCTTCGAAAATCGTGTCCGTGGATTGCAAGTAACCCTCCATCTGTTTCTTTATTCCTTGCAAATCAAACCTGGCAAGAACTGGAAATAAATCAGAAACATTTGGCTTTCCCAATAATTCAAGAATCTTCGAGACTAGGACAGAGAACTCTGCTTCCATTTTTTCGCCTAGTTCCCCTTCCACTATCCCGCCCCACAACATGTTCATTACGAGATAAAGTGAAGTTCGGAAAGTCAAATGGCCAATTTGAATGGGCTTCCCCACGTTGGCTTGCACGAATCTGACGGCATTTCTGACCACGTCCTTACGAAGAGCGTTCGATGCCTCGAGGCTCGTTTGACTCATCATTTCTTGAATAAATATTTTTCTCATAAAAACCCAATGGGAATTGGGATTGGAGAAAATTATGTCTTTTCCGCCGTAAGAGGAAACGAGTGCCGCGACGGTAGTGTCACGAGTAGCAAAAATCGCGTCTTTGTTGCGGACCACCTCTTTCACAAGGGATGGTGAACTTATCACAACACAAAGTTTGCTACCGAGATAAATCTTAAAGATTGGACCATATTTGTGTCCTAAATCGGTGAAAGTTTGGAGGAAATTTTTGCCGAGAAACGGCAAATATCCGAGGATTGGAAGCCCACGTGGACCGGGTGGCAAAGGAGGAGATTTTTTAAGGAAGGATTTCAAGTACCAGAAAATGGAGGACAATGACAGTTAACACAGAAAATAAGGGTTTTTTGCAAAAACTACCCTTGTGTAAGTTCTAATTGTTAAATAAGACCTCGTGTTAAAAAAATTAGCACATACCACCCTATGAAAGTTAGTCAAAGCTAATAAGGTCCCTATGAACCGAAAGTGTGCTACACGCGCGAATTGTGCGACTGAGGTTGTGCTTTTAACGTGAAAAGACACAATTATCCTTTATCATAAATTTCAAAAATTATAAATTCACCTCAAAATCTTTATGAGGCCCAAAACAAAATTCTCAGAATTTTCAATCCAGTCCCTAATATTTTCAAAAAGGCCATCTCTCCAAAATATTCCCCCAGTCTCTCGTCTTTTCTCTGTTCGCTCGTTTCTGAGCGCTCCTGTCATCACATGGAATTGGACGGCTCCGATGACCCCATTAACGCCACCATTTCAGCGACAGAGCTCGTACCGTAAATTGGTCCGGCGAAGGGCGGCGTCCAATCTATTTGGGTTATCGATCGGACTTTTGTTGCCAACTTTATCGGAGCAATTGAAACAAAAATAGACGCCGCCGTCGATATGGACTGGGGAATGGAGAAGTTTTTTAGGGTGGGGGGCTGATATGGTGGTGGTGGTGCGGTGGCGGGGGCTGGAGAGGAAGAAGGCTGGTTTTGGGTGGGGGAGGAGTGGGAAAAAATAAAAATAAAAATAAAATTTATATATTGATTTTCATTTTCATTTTCAATTTATTTTAATTATATAATATTAAATTTATATTTTTGCTTATAAAATTAAAATGTTATTAAATATTAATTTGGATAGTTTAGTCATTTTATTCAAGTCAACATAAAATTTTGAAGCAAGGGGCAGTGAACTTTGTAAAACACAACATAAGGGGGTTCTTGCTAATTTTTATAACATGAGGACTTTTTTAGCAATTCGAAGTAACACAGGGGGTTATGTGCAATTATCTCCAGAAAATAATATTGCTACTACATACAAATGATCCATGATGTTTAATTTGGTATACCTCTCCAATTGGTTTTCGTTTCTATCAAATTTATAAGTGGGTCGATACATAATACATGTATGTTTATATTTAATTCCACACTCCTGAAGCATGGCAAATATAAAAACAACTTTTAATAAACAAATATTATTAACCTAATATCTTCAACAACTGCGGGTATTGGTTCCATAAACACATGGCTACTATATTATATATAAAACAACAAAAAATAAACAAATATTATTAAGCCATCTTGTAATATACCTACAAGTCCTTATCTTTACCTTTATGAAGCGACCGGTTTGGTTCCATTAAATTCATCATTTTATTTAAGGGCGAATGGCAAAAAGGTCCATCACATTGGACTTAAATGCATTTGGGTCCATAAAAAAATAGTCTCTCAATTAAACTCATCACCATATCTTTAGTCTAAAATACCCATATAGTTTTTATCAATTCCATTCATTATGCTCTAACTTCCTTAATATTACACATTGACCCCGGATTTAAACAAATATATCACATTAACCCCCAAAATATTTTTTTTCTATGAAAATAATTTTTTTTCTGAATTTTCTTTTTCCGGCCAGATTCCGGCGTTGACTTTTTTTTTTAATTTTGTTTTTTCTTAGAAAAAAATATTTTAATTAATATTACTGTCTTGACTACTAAATTACTGTCTTAGACAGTAATATTACTATTAGGACAGTAATATTATGAATATTATTTTCCCGAAGAGTAATATTATTAATATTATTGTTTAAAACATTAAATTATTGTTGGAGACAGTAAGTTAGCAGCCAATGCAGTAATATTAATTAAAATGATTTTTTTAAGAAAAAAAATTTCAAAAAAAAAAAGAAGTCAATTAACTGTTAAATTACTGTCTCCGACAGTTGAATAACTGCTGGAGACAGTAATTTAGCAACGAATACAATAATATTAATTAAAAAAAATTAAGAATAAAAAAATCAATTAACAGTTAAATTAATGTCTCCGACAGTTAAAAAACTGCTGGAGACAGTAATTTAGCAACGAATACAGTAATATTAATTAAAATATTTGTAAAAAAAGTCAATTAACAGTTAAATTATTGTCTCCACCCTGGGATGTGATTAAGAGAAACTGATCTTCAGTTAAATAACTGCTGGAGACAGTAATTTAGTAGCAAAGACAGTAATATTAATTAAAATATTTTTGAAAAAAAAAAAAGTCAATTTACAGTTAAATTACTGTCTCCGACAGTTAAATAACTGCCGAAGACCGTAATTTAGCAGCCAAGACAGTAATATTAATTAAAATATTTTTTTTAAGAAAAACAAAATTATAAAAAAAAAAAAAGTCAACACTGGAGACCCGACGGTCAACGGCAATTGACCGGCTGGAAAACATTTCTGGGAATAAAAACTTTTTCAAAAAAAAAAAAAAAAGTCAACGCCTGTCAACGCTGTCGACAGGCTGTCTCCGGTGGTGGCGGGTCAAAATTAAAATTAGGGTTAAAATTGGTTAATTGATGAAATTGGGGTGTAAATCATGAAATTTGAATTAAATTGGGTTTCAATGAATTTGGGGTAATTTTGGTTTATATAAAAGGATTTTCCTTATTTGCAAATAAGTTTGAATGAGCTGGATTTATTTGAAAGACAAAAAAGTTGGATGTCCCTCTTTTAATTAAGTGCCCTTGTCATGGGCCTATTGGTGTCATTTGCCATTTATTTAATAGGGTTATTTTACATATCCCTAGCCACCAAATAAATTAGGGATAAATTCTAGGGCTGGGCAAAAATTACCGAATACCGATTACCACGGTATACCTACCAACAATTACCGAATAAATACCGAACTATCGGTTACCACTACATTTGGTACGGTATCGGTACCGTACCATTATCTTACGGTATGGTAGCGGTATTGTATCTTCAAAACCATGGTAATACCGTACCGTACCGTAACTTTGTATTTTAAAAATTAGTTAATATATTTTACCCTTTATATTGTAAATATTAAAAATATAGTCAACAAGTATTATAAAATAAAAATAAAAAACAAGAATAAACATATGATACATATTATATATATTATATATACATAATTCTATTTTTTTTATTATTTCCATATATTTATTCAAACTCAATATTTAATTTGGTTCTCGTTAAAGTTAATTTAGTTTCAAAGTCCAACTAATCTCTTATTGGTGGAATATTTTTTGCCATAATTTTCTTCTCCCTTTTTTCCCCCCTAAGTTCTCACCCTTTTGTTTCATTTGCATTATTACAACATAATTTTTTTTATTTATCTTACTTAAACCATGAAACTTTTTGCTCATTAGTTTCTACAATTTTTCTATACATATCTTAGTAATCATTAGTTAATTGAAGCAACATACGCTATTACGGTCGTATAATGTATATTCATGTAAATTGTTTGATTACCATATTCATTTGCTTAATTTGTTGTATTTATGCATTTAATTAGTATTCATCTTAATTATTGTATCATCCGAGTTCATCAACAAAATGACGTACGGTAGATTACCACGTACCGATCATACCGTACCGAAACTAACGGTATACCGAATAACGGTATACCGCAATTGTTGGTACGGTAACGGTATAGAATTTTTCAATACCGAAAGATACGGTAGGTACACGGTATTGAACAAAATGTTCGGTAACCGTACCGAAACCACCCCTAATAAATTCAATCCCAAATCTTTCTTTACATACTCATAGAGAAGCGAAAGTACTATACAAGCCTAGCCTTATATTAAATTTTCGACCAAACTGCATTCAACATTTCTGGTGTTGCATTTATCATTTTCGCTGATTTATTTATTTATTATTATTTTTATTTTTTTAATAATAATAAACATGTTTGTTAAATATATATATATATATATATATATATATATATATATATATATATATATATATATATATATATATATATATATATATATATATATATATATATATATATATATTTTATAAATATTTTAATTTTCTTTTAATTTAAAAAAAAATTATTTTTTTTTTAATTTTTTTTTAATTTTCAAAACAATATGTTCATTGTACTGAAAATAACTACATGTAACTGTAGTACCTATAGTAATTCGGAGTTATGTTCGTTTTTTACCCTATATTTTTAGTCGACCAATTGTATACACACACGAATACCGGCTTATACAAAAGAAATTCATGTACCCCAACAAAAATTTACAAATTTCAATATTTTTATTATAAATCACCTCAGAACCAATAAAATACAAATCGAAAATACACAAATATATGCTTATGTAACTACATGTTACTATATGTATAGTAATGTATACAGTCTGTTGAACACTGTAACTTGAAGCACATGTAACTTCAACCAAAATTTTGACACCTTGAATGAGAGGATCAATGGTTTTCATTAAGCTGCAATTCCAAAAAAAATAAAAAATTTACTTTAGTGCAAATCAACAAAATTTGAAGAAACGTCAAAACACTCAAAAATCAACAAACGCTAAGAGATCGAGAGATAGAGAGAAATGTTATTGTTGGGAAATGCTACACATTTTAAATCAAACAGACAGTGACTCCTCACCCCCCTCGCCTCCTACCAAAACCCTAGTTGCCGCTAATAACCACCCACGGTTCCGCGCGCCCACATATGCAAAAAATTATAGAAATAAATCACAAAACATAAAAATAACAAAATTACCATCAAAATAAAGATCATGAAGAGAGGAATCCAACGTGGGTAGGCCGTCAAATTTCGACTGGTGGAACACAAAATACACATCTGGCAAGACCACCGTCGTCGAATGAACAAAAATTGCAGAAACAAATCCAGCGCCTCCAAACTGAATGAAATCACCACGAAAAAAAAGAGCTCGGCGAGAGGAATTCAAAGGTAGTTAAACCATCGAATTCCGACCACCGGAGAGAGAGTTATGACTCCGGGAAGCAATTTCGCCGGTGGGAGGTTTGTGGAGGCGGGATTTTGAATCTGGGAGAGGAAGAGAGAGACCGAAATGTGTTGGGCTAGGATTTAAAACAAATTTTAAAAGGGTAATATAGGGACTTCAGGGTGGCCCAGCGGGTATGTCAAAATATTTTCGAAATGAGGGGGGTTTCCCCTAGAGTGTAATCCACGTGGTAGTTAGTTCTATATAATTTAGAAATAAGGAGGGTCTACGAAATAATCCCGATTTAAATTGAGTTTGAGAACCGATGACAAGTGTAATAACTTAAATAAAGCTAATGGTCTCGTAAGGGTGGTCTAATGGTTGCAGCAAGTGAGCCTGTGTTAATTGATCCCGGTTCGAATTTTCTTACTAATGGTCATCAGGTCGAGCGCGTCATACATAGTTAGCCTAGTGTGATTTACGTCTCTCGTATAATTTGTAAGTTATTGGACGAAAGTATTAGTTTACTCAATGCACCTATATAATTGATTCTAGATTCTGTCATTACCAATAGAAATAAAATAAAATAAAAGTAATTAGGATTTAGTTATTATAATAAACTCCCACTCGAGAAGCATGGCTAATAAAAAAACAAAAGATGCTTATCAACTTCTATGAACAAAATTATAATCGATCTCGGACCCATATACGCACGTCACGCAGTTGACTATCTTGAGGCGGTGTTCAATTGAAGCGGTGTTCACTAATTTATATGGGTTTGTTTTGGCTGAGATTCACCTACTATGCTTTAATTAAATAATTAATTTAAATTTATTGTTACACAGTTTTATTTGGAGAATAATCGAAAAAAATGCATTCATTATGAATAGAACTTGAGACATCTTAGTGCAATATTCAACACTGCTAACCATTAAAGCACATTAACTTATTAAAATATATTTAACCACAATTGTAGATAGTGACTTTTTATTTTTTATGGTTTAAAAATTGCTATTTGTAGTTCAAACCTAATCCCTCTCTCTCTAGAAAAAAACCTCTCTCATTAACAATAAAACCTAATTTGGCATAAAATCATTTTTGTTGAAGTGATATACGAACACAAATGAGCTCATCAGATGAAGATCGGAATACACATCATAATGAGGTAAAAATTTTGTCATTTCGTTCGAAAAATCTGAACAGAAAGGGCAAACGCCCAACCCGGGCGCCCGAAGATGTTTTACACGCCCAAGTTGGGCGTGCAAACCACCGATCCATGCCCATTTCGGGCGTGCAAAACACCGGTCCACGACCAAACCGGACGTGTGTAACAGCTTCCCGCGCCCGGCTTGGGCGTCCCCCCCCCCCCCCCCCCCCCCCCCCCGTTTTATTTTGCTTTTTATGTTTTTTACGTTTTTCTAGGAAACCAACACAATACGGCTGAAGTCGAACATTTTACAACAACTCAATTGTTTGACTCCAAGGACGAGCTGGTAGATTGGGCGAGGTTCGTTGCTAGAATTTTTTTTGTAAAGTTGGGTAAAAGAAGTGGCCCTTAGTACTTTATTATGTCGAACTTAGTACTTTATTATGTCGGACGTAGTACTTTATTGGATTGACAAATCTGAATTAAAAAAAACCAACAATCCTAATCAACAAAACCGAATAAAAAAGAAAACCAACAATCTAAATCAACAAAACCGAATAAAAAAACCAACAATCCTACATCAACAAAATCGAACAAAAAACAACAACCCAACAT
This sequence comes from Erythranthe guttata, assembly GCF_056151865.1. Taxonomy (NCBI): domain Eukaryota; kingdom Viridiplantae; phylum Streptophyta; class Magnoliopsida; order Lamiales; family Phrymaceae; genus Erythranthe; species Erythranthe guttata. Next base: position 12,861,566 of record NC_142537.1, read on the forward strand.
CATCAAATCCGAAAAAACAACAATTTTGCAGTAGTTTCATCCACCGGATCCGCAGGGTGACGAATCATAGGCCTCTTTCCTTTTCTGATCTTCAGTTTTTTAACCCAATTAGACATCCTGGAAATATAACATATATTCAAATAAGTAAAACTTAAATAAAAAAAATAAAAAAAAATGCTGAATGCCCATACCGAGCACCCAAACCGGAACCGGATGCCCAAACCGGGCGTTCACCCAGCATTTTCCACGCCCAAACCAGACATGAAAAATGCTGGTGAACGCCGTGTTTGGACGTTCACTACCAAAAAAAAGGGCTATTGGGACGGACGATTTAGTCACGAAATTGAAGAAAATCTATCACAAAAGCTCTTTTGTCACACATATATGACCGAATTGTTTTGTCAGAAAAACCTTCGTCACAAAATAAATTTGTGACTGATTTTTCTTGTCCGTCACAGTTTTTATGACATATATGTCCGTCGCAATTATAAACAGTCCGTCTACGTAATCTACAGTCTCCGAGTATTGTGACGGATTTCGTCACAAACCTTTTTATTGGTCATTAATGTGTCACAAATCACTAAGAATTTCCATCACTTATCCGTGATAGACGCCGTCATAAACCACGTCCGTCACAAATAATCCATCCGGAAAATCGATCACAAATAATCCATCTGGAAAATCGGTCACGCGGAACGCGATTGATTTCTAAGATCACTTCCGGACAAATAATTCATTCAGAACCTCCGTCACAAAATTCCATCACAAATATCCCGTCACAAATCTGTTACAAATATCTAATTATCTTTCGGTCACAATTCCATCGTCGATGCAGGAAGTTTCGCTATTCGCTATTCAAAGCTATTTTAGTTTTTTTATACCTGTTATCTGAATATTTCAAAATTTCATTCGACTTCAAAATTCTTGATAATAAACACAAAATCTACTACAAAACTAACAAAAAGCAGAAGATTCCAAATAAATTCTCACTGAAAATTCTTAGAACACCAAATTCATATACGATTCCACAATAGTCAAAACATATAATACATAGAACGGAAGAAAAATTGAATGAGTTTTGCATTAAAATTGAAGAAAGCCACCAAAATTTTCAATTCAATCAATACATGTTAAAAAAGCTATTTCTTCTATAACTACGTTCGAGATCAATATCATTCACATTTACATGCTTTGATGCAGAAAACTGGTTTCGATCAGACCGCTTCTGCATTGAGACCTCAAATTTGAACTCGAAAAAAATTTACACGAGACCCTGCGAGCAAATAAATTTATTTAACAATCAGTAAATTCCAATGTGCAATGTGCAGGTTTCATGAATATGGAAAAAGAATTCATAATTATTCCCTTATACTTACTGATGTGTAATCTATCACAATATGACAGATTTATGACAGAGTTTTGTATGACAGATGTGTGATAGCGATGAAGTAACGACGGATCAATGACAAACCTTGAATGTGACGGATTTACGACTGAAATGTATGTGACAGATATGTGATGGAAACAGGATTGTGACGAATTAGTGTCCAATATTAGTCAAACTGTTACTTCTTTAAAAATATTATGCCCGATTTGTGACCACACTATTTTCTGTCATAAAATATGTCACCGATTTGTGACAAAACTAATTTATGTCAAACAATATTTTACTGAAATGTGACAAAAGTTTGGTTGTCACAAAATTCGTCGCAAAATTAGTCACGTACTCGTCACAATCAATTTGCAGAGTTTTTGTAATGGAAGAAGTCACAAATTTGTCACTAATTCGATCACTAGTTGTGACAGATTTAGTATGTCACAAATTTTCCGTTACAAAAGCCATGTTTTTTGGTAGTGGTTCACCAAGCGCAATTTTGGAGAAAAAAAAACAGCCCTACAATCGATTATTAGGGGCTGTTTAACATGAAATTACACCCAAAATTTCCTACCCAACGCAATAAAAACGTTTATGAGTTGAAAATACCTCAAAATTTCGATAAATTTGGCTTGTTTTTGCTTTAATTCGAATTTTTTGATATTCTTTTTCAACTGTTTCGGTTTTTGGGGGGAGTGGGTGGGAGAGGGGTTGCAGTGAGAGAAACGGTTTTGGGGTATGAAGTGCAAATAGCAAAATTCTAACCCCAAAAAGCATTTCACTTGTACATTGGTAAAACACAATATAAAATGATAATAAATGTAAGTATTTAAATTATGTTAAATAAAATATTGATTGCGGCATTCATTTTTATTAAACGATATTAAATAAATTATTTACACATTTAATATAATAAAGTTTGAAAAATATAAAGAATTGTGGTTCAATATCCCAAACATCTGTCATTAATTTTACAATATTAAAAATATTAATAAACTTCACTATTTAAAAATATAAAGAATGCTCAATTAAATATAAACAAATGCATAACTTAATCCAAGCTCACTTATGTTATTAAATTAATAGTGTGACAAATCCAAATAAAAAAAATAAAATAATATGTTTATTTAGAAAAAATAAATTATATCTCATTCCAATGAGTTTTCTTATTTTAAAATAAAACTGTATACTCCAAATACTATATTGTGATTTTTATTTTAATATTTAATTTAATCAAATAGTAAGATGTGCTGGAAGCTATCCTGTCAAATCATGCTATCATGCCATTCATGCTAGCCTTACCACTACTGGTCATCGCTCGGAGAGTGGTCCGTCTTTGAGTTGTGATGAGCGCAAAGAGATGTGGAGAATGGTGTGGAATTTGAAAATCCTTTCCAAGATCAAGCACTTTGTATGGCTCCCTGCTTATGCAGAGCTTTTCCGACGTCACATCTCAAATTCTCCATTTTGCATTTTGTGTAATGATCAACCGGAAACGATTTTACATGTGGTCCTTGGCTGCCGAAGTGTATTGCAGCTATGGTTGGGTTCACCTTTCAACTTGAAGCTCAATGGTGAGTTTTCATCATCCTTCTGGACATTGCTACAATTCCGAAAAATGAGTTTGAACAATGATGATTTTTTACATGCCGTGGTGGTGTGCTGGAAGCTATGGGAGCAGCGGAATAATATCATCCATGGACAAACCAGATTACGAGTTGATGAGTTGGTGCCTTGGTGCAAAAGCTATTTGATTATGTTTAACAAGGCACGATCTCCTACCCTCCCCTTAAAAGAACGGCCGTATCCCATAGCCTAGCAGCCTCCTCCACATGGGGTCGTTAAGGTTAATTATGATGTTGTGATTCCGTCGGGCCGCAATTTAAATTCATTGGGGTAGACGATATGGTGGAGCATGGGAATGATACATTGTATGATTCGTCCAGTTGAAGGGGAAGCCCACGCCGCCCTTAAAAGCAATCCTAAAAGCTCGTCGAGGTTGGTCAGCCGTTATTATGGAAGGGGATTGCTTGAATATCATCGGAGCCCTTCAAGACGACGACCATTCTCTCACATCCTATGGTGCTTTTTATAGAGGAAATTAAAATTACTGCCAAATCTTTTAATAGTTGCTCGTTTTCTTTTGTTAAACATCATTGTAATCAACTTGCTCACTTCCTTGCTAGGGCTTCAGACTTAGCTTGTCTGGAGGGTTCATCCGTACCTCCCAACTTGGCATTTTATGCCCAATAAATGCTCATTGTTTCTCTTTGAAAAAAAAATAATCCTTTCAATTAGTAAACATTATTCAAATTTTTTAATCGATTAAGCTTAACTATTGACAAGAACGTATTACATAATTGATTTAACTATTTATAACTAATGTCTAATATCTATTTAACACAATTTTATCCTGAACATAATAAATTTAATTCATAACACACTTAAGAATCAAATCGTAAATCGTAATATTTTATTTAAGCGTAATATTTGAACAAATAAAGCTCAAGTCCTTTCAATTCTTAAACATTATTCAAAGATTTGAATCGATTAAGCGCGCTCAACTATTGACAAGAACGTCTTAATAAAATTAACTATTGGTAATTAAAGTGTAATATATTTTTAATTCAATTTTGTCATAAAAAATAAAAATCTAAAATACGTAAGAATCAAATCACAAGATTAACTTAAGTGTAAGATTTGAATCAATTAAGCGCAAGTCCTTTTAATTTGTAAATATTATTCAAATATTTGAATCGATTAAGTTCAACCATTTACCAGAATGTATTAATCGAGTTAACTATTTATAATTAAAGCCTAATATCATTTTAATTCAATTTTCAGAAAAAAATAATAATAAATTTAATTCGTAAAATCGTAAGAATCAAATCGTAAATTGTAAGATTTAATCAAACCACGAACCGATTAAATATTACGATTTTTACAAATTAAATTATATTAGTTTTTTTATGATAAAATTCAATAAAAAAAATACTAAACTATAACTATACATAGTTTGATTAATACCCTATTGTAAATTGTTGAGTTTAACCGATTCAAATATTCGAATATTGTTTACGAATTGAAATGACTTGATCTTAATCGATTCAAATCTTTGAATATTGTTTTCGAATTGAAAACTCATGAGCTTAATTGATTCGAATCTTACGATTGAATTAAATTTTACAGTTTAATTAAATCTTACGATTTACGATTCAATTCAAACATCAAATTCTTCCGAAATTCATTTTTAAATTACACGAGTTGATCAGCATTTCCTTATATTCTTATAATATATTATATATAGATTTTTTAATATTGGATTTTTTAATATATAATAATAATTATATGAGAATTAGTAATTTATTTAGCATTATTTATATAAGTTTTATAATCATTATACATTGTAGCTTTCTGATGTAAATGCGTATTGTTAGTTTATTTTCAATAATGTGTTGTGTCTCAATGGTAAGTATTCTTGTATGCTTTAACATGGTCACAAGTTTGAGTTTTGCATGATCCAATTTTGGACAAATCATTAAAAATTCAATTGTATTGCTGGGACACGTGGTGCGATTTAAAAGACATATCTCATATGAGCTGTTTGGATCTCACACAAACCCTATCTATCTATTTTTTTCTATAAAAGTGTGGATAATTGATGAGATTTCTTCCCTTTGTGTGTACAAAATTACCATTTGGCTAATAATTATCTTCAAGGTCAATATAGTTAAAATACATTACAATTACAAAGTTAAAATAAAACAAATGCTATTCATAGTTCGAGTTTTACTAACTTTATTTCATTTGCAACTTTTACTAAAAAAAACCAAAATCCTCTCAAACCTTTTTCAAACTCTCACCAATTAAACAAGCAATTCCGACAATATTTTGAGATAAAAGAAATTAGGTTTGTACTTAAATTTAACGTTTCATTGTTGTTGAATTGAAAAATTCCATCAATTACGAATAAGTTTATGATTGAATAGGAAAAAGGAAAAAAATCACCGATTTTTCGTGCTACGAAGCACGAAATTGACTTCTTTGTTTCGTTCTATGTAGCACAAAACAAAGGCAATTTTTAAATTTTTGGTTTGTTTCATGTATATTTACGTGAAACCGAAACTTCTGTTTCGGGCAAATCTATGTGAAACAGTGCAAAAGTATTTTTTTTGTTCCATTTCGTGTGAAGTTACACGAAATGCAAGGTTGCATTTCGTGTAGTCTCACACGAAATGGAAAAAAAAATTTAAAAAAAGATTATTTCGTGTAAGATTACATGAAATGCAACATTGCATTTCATGTAATTCTACACGAAATGCATTAAAAAAGACGAAAGTCGACCAAAACGCGTTTTTGACCTTCGAATCGAAATTGGTTTCGCTCATATTGATAATTGTTGTGTTTTAACTGATAATATCATAAAAAATATTGACGATTTTCAAAGTTTTAAAATTTGGAGGTTAAGAGAATTTGGAGAAAAGGTTAAACAGTTTTTCAACAAATGTGTCAAAATCGCACTGCAACTGGGAAAAAATGCACTATGAATAGTAAGCCCCAAATAAAATTAAATTTCTAAATCTCCCGTGCCTTTCACAAATTAGAGCATCTCCAATGCTAGACTCTAAAGAAACTCTGAAAATCCAAATGTGAATCTTAAAATTTTCTTTATCATATTTGGAAAGATTGAAATTCTCTACAGCAAATTCTTCTACAATGCAACACTCAAGACTCAAAATATTTTCTTAGAAAGTAAAAGAAAAATTGTAATAAATGATGAGTTGGCACTTTAGAGATCCTCAAGACGACACTCCAATTTCCGAGTGTCATGTTAAGAATCTCTAAAATCACAAGTGCCACCTCATTGCCACGTCATTTAGAGATTTTTCTTAAGATTTGTGTTGAAGATGATTTTTGAACAAAAATCTCAAAATATCCTATATGGCATTGTAAATATTAGAGATTAAGTTTAGAAATTGTACCGACCATGTAATTGTTCCAAAAAAATAATTACATTGCCATGTCATAGTACCTAAAATATGCCTCACAACTTAAATTCTAGAAATAAAAGAGTCTTTGCGACCTAGAAGTTACTTTAATAAATAATTAGTAACTACCATGTCATAATTGTAGAAACCCAGTCATCATGCGATATTTCCTTCCCTTCTCATAATTCGTAATCACCCAATTTCACTACTCCTTTGTTCCATCACCAAAAGAAGAAAAGGAAAAAAAAACTGTCAGCAAATCTTAAATTGAAGAAACAACATTATACGAAGAGTCATTTCTTCTCTATTCTAATAAAAAAAAAATACATGAGAAAAACATTGAGGTCAAAATTACAAAATAAATTATATTGACTTAATAACATTTCCTATATTACTCACAATCACATATGTTAACAAACTGTACTCCATGTATATATATGCACATTATAATTCAATTCCATATCTATGAAGCAAATGGATAGAATCCACTTCACACCAATATGTTTTCATTTACGTATTTTTCTATGCTACATCTTTAAATGTCAATTCCATCCTTAACATGTGTTTCTTACAATACAATAAAGTAACCAACTATGGCTCTTGCTTCTATGCTTCAAATAAGGGACTTACAAGTAACGCCGAACTGTAGGACGCTTAAACTAAAAGATTTACGAGTTGGGAGTGAGATAAGATACGAGACATACTTCATTAAAAAGGTGAAAAAAATAATTACGATGGACGAACAGGTAAGTACGGCAACACTAAAAATATTTTATTCTTCCAACTTATACAATATACCATTTGAACACCAATTTACCTGAGAAAAATGGTTGCAGGGTTATCGTATTGGGGTCGTAATATTTAAAGACGATCTACCATATTCGATGGTTGTTTCTCCCTCCATAAGTCTACATAATCTTTAACGAAGTTGTTAAGAATCGAAACCTTTCGTATTTTTTTGCACACTCACATTTTGAAATGGTGTTTAGAAAAAATAGCATTGTCAATGAGGCTCCAACACCAATTGAGGATGACGACAATATCAAATTTAATTTCGTGGACTTCAAGGATATAGATATCAACATCCACGCTAAAAATTCAAATGGTATTTTTTTTCCATATTGATTACTAAGGTTATTGGTATCATATTGATTTTGTTACGATTTGTTCTTACAGATGTTTATGGTATACTCACCAAAGTAAAATAATAGAAGATAATAACTTCATTCAAGGGCGGCAAAAAGAATGTCCGAGAAATAACCATAGTTGACAAAGAGTAAATAAAATATATAAATATTACTATCATTTTTTCATAAAAAAAAGAACAGGTACCAACTTTGGCAATCATTTATCTCACAACTATTGTTCCATAACAGTCAATCTGTGGGAAGATATAGCACAACTACAGCAACAAGTAAGATCTCTGTTCCTTCTTCTTTTCTCATATACACACAACAGTCAAAATTGCATCTTTTGAAACCAATTGACAACACAAAATCATCAAACCTTCTATACCAATGCCTTGGACTTTGCTTGAGGCCATATAATGCTTTCTTCAACAACACACCTTATCTTGATTAGATTCCTCAATGAATTCCTCTGGCTGATCCATATGAATCTTCTGTGCCAAATTACCATGTAAAAAAGTTGTTGTAACATCCATCTGTTCGAACTCAAGGTCATACTGAGCTACTAGTGCCAACACGATTCTGATTAAGCAATATTTTACCACTTGTGAAAATATTTCACGAAAATCAAGTTCTTTCACCTGTGAGAATCCCCTAACAACCAATCTATCCTTGTACCTAGGCCTCTCCACACGAGGGATTCCCTCTTTCTTCTTGAAGAGCCATCTAAACTCGTTAGCTTCTTCCCACTTGGTCTCTTAACCAAGACCCATGTCTCATTCTTCTTCAATGAAGCTATTCTCTTCTCTCATAACTTCAATCCACATATGCATTTCCTTTCCCTTAATTGCTTCTTGGTAAGTGGTTGGCTCACCTTCTTCAATCTCAGAAGCAATATTGAGTACATAGGACATAACAACTTGTCCAAATCTTGTAGGTGGTTTAATTTGCTTCATGTTCTATCTCTGGCCAAGTGATAATTTCTCAGATAATCCTCTGATTCAGAACTCTGACTGTGAGATTCTTCCTGAGCATCTGTTGCCACAACCTACTCAACAGTGGTTTGTTTTAGAAACTCCACATCAATCTGAGCTAGGGGTGGTTTATTTTTTTTTTACCAAATTTCCCTACCATCACGTCGCCCTACCAAACCCTACCGGTTCTCTACCGAATTATTACCGTACCCTATTGTACCATACCAAAATATTTTGGTAGGGCGATGACTCAATATTATTAAAATGGTATTACCTTACTGTACCAAAATATTATTAATAAATAATAATAAATAAAATAAAATTTTAATAATTTATTTATTATATATGAAAAGTGAACATAGTATTTTAACTAACTACTATTAGCTAAATTTAATTATACTCCTTAGGTATGTCAAAAATATTTTAAACTGCTTTCACTGATGATGATATAATTGATGTTAAATGTTTTAATGTTATAATTTTATTTAAGAAATATTTTATATTAGGTAAATTAAGAACATGTATTTGGAATGCTTATATTTTAAATATTAGTTTTGTACATTTTAAACTTGTATATACCTTCAATTGCTTTGGAAAAATGATATTCAATTCAGACTTAAATAGTAGTTAACATAAATTGGTAATTACTATTACCATACCCTACCGTACCGACTTTTGGTATACCGAAGTTTTTGGTAGGGCAAGGGTAAAGAATTCATAATACCGAAATTTTGGTAATGGTTGTGATTCGTAGGATTTGGTACGGTTGCCCTACCAAACCCATACCTAATCTGAGCACCATCACTTGAAGTTCCTTTAGCAGACAGATATCCATTCATCTTTGCCATCTTTGATTCATCAAAGACTACATCCTTATATACTCACAATACACTTCTCTTGACCAGGTTCCAGACACCATAACTTAAATCCCTTAACCCCAGTTGGATAACCAATAAAGGCACATTTGAGGGATCTAGGTTCTAGTTTATCACCTTTAACATGACCATAGGTTACACAACCAAAGACCTTAAAATTACTAAAATTAGGAGGCTTACCGTACCATTTCTCATATGGAGTTTTCAACTCAATAGTTGTGGACGGACTTCTATTGATCAGATATGCTGCTGTCGCCACAGCTTCTCCCTAGAACTTCTTTCGCAAACCAGCACCAGTAAGCATATGTACTCTCTTCAGAATGGTTATATTCATTCTCTCAGCCACTTCTTTTTGTTGAGGAGTGTGTCCTACTGTCCTGTGCCTTGTGGCGCCCCTAACTTTGCAGAGATCATTGAAGTCACTAGAAACAAATTCGAAGCCATGATGTATTTGATCTCGAGGCTGCTAAGCCAGCATGTGAAATGAAAGGTATTGTTCGAGTTCGAGATTATGACCTCAAATGCTACAATTTGCTTCATGATTGATTCTCCACTTCCACTAGCCAATCCATGAACCTCTGAAATGCTTCATCCCTAAATTTCAGAATAAAAGTCCATAGGGTTCTTGAGTAATCATCTATGATTGAAATGAAGTATTTGCCACTACCAAGAGTTTATGTCCTAGCTGGTCCCTACAAGTTAATGTGAGCATAATCTAAAGGCCTTTTTGTAGTGTGTGATCCAGTACCAAAATTGATCCTCTTAGCCTTTCCATGAACACATAACTCACAGAACTCTAGCTTATTCACCTTGTCCTGTCCCAACAACTGTTGTTTAGAAAATTCATGCAGACCCCTTGCACTGATATGACCAAGTCTCAAATGCCAGAGCTTAGTCTTATCATTCTGGACCGTCCAAAGAAGGATTCAATGGGGTGGAACCGCAACCCGTTGCCTATAAGGAGGCAAGAACCTTGGTATGCGAAGACGCCACAATCGATTGCGAAAGATCGATTGATAAGTCGGGGTGAACGAACGGAATCCACCGATCTGTTCAAAAGTTCTTAAAGAACCAAAGAGAATAAGCTCAATTTAATCATCAAAATTCGTCCATTAAAATAAGTCAAATTGGCAACCTATTTATAAGATCTAAAAAGACTTTTTTTTCACAAGGAAAAGGACTCTTACCTAAACTATAATAAAGAAACTAATAAATAAGAAAATCCTAGCCATAAATAAATCTAAAATAATGTAACTATATTAAATCGTATAATAAAAACGTAATTTAATAAAATAAAAACTCCAAACATCAAGTCGACCACACGAACACTCTTCATAACTCGAGTAGACACTTGGTTGTGCACGTGTGTTAACTTCAAGCTATATTTCTGATCTCTTCCACACCAAATCTCTCTCAGATCAAAACACCAAAGTTTTAGATCTTTAAGTTGGCTTTCCATAGCAATTCGAATCACCTTAATTGAACTTCAGATGAGAGGGTACTAAGCCAAATGGTGTACTCTGCCAGAATCATACGGGACTTTTGGGATGCATGAAATTCGACTTGTCCAACGAATTTTCCTCTTCCTCGTCTTCCAATTCTTCGTGTTAGATTTAGTTAGGATCATATCACACTCCATCTCTTCAAAAGAATTCGTCCTCGAATTCGATTCCTTGGAATGAACGTCTAGTAATGAAAGTGAATCCATGAGAGACAAGAACATTGGTATCCGAAGACGCCGCAATCGATTGTGAAAGATCGATAGATAAGTCGATATAAAAAGATCGATTGATAAGTTGGGGTGAACGAACGGAATCCACCGATCTGTTCGAAAGGTTCTTAAAGAACCAAAGAGAATAAACTCAATTTAATCAACAAAATTCGTCCATGAAAATAAGCCAAATTGGCAACCTATTTATAAGATCTAAAAAGACTTTTTTTTCACAAGGAAAAAGACTCTTACCTAAACTATAATAAGGAAACTAATAAACAAGAAAATCCTAGCTATAAATAACTCTAAAATAATATAAATATATTAAATTGTAATATAAAAACGTAATTTGATAAAATACAAACTCCAAACATCAAGTCGGCCACACGAACACTCTTCATAACTCTAGTAGACACTTGGTTGTGCACGTGTGTTAACTTCACGCTATATTTCTGACCTCTTCCACACCGAATCTCTCTCGGATCAAAACACCAAAGTTTTCGATCTTTAAGTTGGCTTTCCGTAGTAATTCGAATCACCTTAATTGGAAATCAGATGAGAGGGTAATAAGCCGAATGGTGTACTCTGCAGAATCTTACAGGACTTTCTGGATGCATTAAATTCGACTTGTCCAACAAATTTCCCTCTTCCTCGTCTTCGTATTCTTCGTGTTGGATTTAGTTAGGATCATATCACTAGTGCTTATGCAGTTAGAAATCTAGTGGGTGGTCTGTGTATTTTAGTTGGGGATTCGATCGCTAGAATAGTCTTGGATGTCCTGTGTGTTCTAATAGTTTGTAATCTTTAAGTCTATGGCCAGAGCTGACTAAGTGATGATTAGGGAATTCTATTCTCCAAGTCATGCACGTAGCGATTACAACACTTAGAACGATCGCACAGTTATTGAATGGCTAAGGAGGTCTCGATGACCTAATGCCTCTAGTTCAATCGGGACATATTAATCGAAGGGATCGTACCGTACGTTAACTATATCAAAAGGTTCTTGCACGCACTTCATTTGTATCTAGGGAATCATGACGTGTAGTTGCTAGACGTCAATCTTGATTCGTTGGGTGATTAAATTGAAACGAGCTTCATCTTAACTGTAACTCTAGGGACGAATTTAAACCACAAAGAGTTGTGGACCCACAGCTAGCTTACACATGAACCATCGAGGGTCACACTGCTGGTGCACTCGAGTTCTCTGAATAAATGGTCAAAGATAAAAATGTTTAATCTTTGCATAATTTAAAGTCAATATGATTGAGTTCAACATTCGTAATTTGGAATTATGAACCTAATAAGAAAATGAAAAGAACTAGGCGAACATCTTAGTGAACTTTCTAAATCGGAAAATTTTCAAATTTAGAAGGTCCACTGAATTAGGGTTTCCCCTTTTAGTAATTGGAAATCGATAATTGGCATTCGTAATGACGCGGAAGTTTCAATGATTCCGAAAATATAATCTTTATAATTTTCCAATCATTGAGTTGTGAGAAACGAGCGAATAAAGACTAACGAACTTAGGCTGTTAGGCCCGGTCCAACTTAAGCCTGTTGAAGCTTTTATACAAGACACTATAAATACAAGATTTATAGGTCTTGCACACACACCACAAACCCTAGCCGCTCGTTCCTCACGTCCACGGCCATCCTCCACCGTCGCCGTCGCCGCCGCCCCATCGCCGGAATCGGTGCCCAGGCGCCGATAATCTTCGGTAGTTCAATTCCTTTTGATTTATTCTTCCGTTAATTCAAACTTTTGTGTGTTTAGTGCCACGTATTTAGTAGAACTTGGTATACGAGGTGAAATTAGAGAGGAGGAAGACAAATGAGTCAATATGCCGATCGAGACGCCGCCGCGAACCACTGATGCACGCGCCCTCACGCGCCGCCCGAAGATAGCACGTGAGCCTCACGCGCCGCCGCTGCTCCTCCCGACTGTAGGGATCGGTTTCCGTGACAGTTTGCTTCAATCTGAGAGTTCGCCTCACGCTTCAAGATGTAACTTTTCGGATCCGTTAAGTATTAGGTTTTAACTTAATTAGATTAAATTAAACATTGTTGTTTTCATGAAATTGTTTATGTATGTTTTTGTTTGAACGCTTTTCGTGAAATTATTTGTATGAATATTATGATTTATTGCGAGCATGCTATATATTTTAATTGTCGAATTAAATATGCATGTTGTAATTTAAATTTCGCTGGAAGCGTTAAGGTACGTAATTAATTGCTTATATCGAGTACGTGTTTATATGGATGAAATCATTTTCAATATAAAATTTTTGTTTTCCACTGCGTACACGTGCCTGATCCCCAACAAAATATTAGGTCAAATTTCATACCGTATATGGGGCAATGTCAGACGACAACAAATTTGGCGGTTTTTGATAATTATTGATAAGTGAGGCGATCTTTTGTAAATGAATCTTAATGCAGAGTGTTTATCATAATTTATCCATATAGTTTTATATGAAGTAAATTTCATCTAAAAATTCAATATGTTGAAAATATTACAATAAGATGAAAATAAACTCCCACGCACCTTTTACACATGTCATAGCATAAGAAAAGATACTTGATATTTAAAGTATAAAATTAAATTATTTTTGTTTAATTGCTTGTTTTAATTGTTTTATTACACAATTGATCATATCTAATTGAGGGGCTCTTTGATATAACCTCTCAATACTTCTTTTAGTAAGGAGAGGCCCAAACTATTTTGCATCATTTGAGAAAAGCCCCTTCGTAATTTCAGCCACTCATTTTTCCAATTATGCCCATGCCACCTCATAACACTATCACCAATTATGCCCTTGCCACATCATCAGCTGTTTCTTTTTTTTCTTTTCCTTTTTTCTTTTTTTTTTATTAATTTTTTTTTTGTCTTATAACTTTTTTTTTCTCTATAAGGTATATTAATCGACTATGAGATATAAGCATAGTCGATTAAGAATCTGACAACTAAAAATAACAAATCACCACTACAAAAAAAATACAAAATCAACTATATTTTACAAAAACAAAGAATATACAAACAATGTAATTGATTTATACAATTGGAATCAATAAACAAAAAATTCAAAATAAAAATAAAAATTGGAGTCGATTACCCTTTAATCGACTACCAGAGCATAGTTGATTAACTTAATCGACTATTGAACATGTACATAGTCGATTAAGGCTCCAGCCTGCGTGAATTTCTCTACCCGCGTCGTTATCCGCCCGATCCACCAAAAAATCCTAAATCTGCTTCTCCATCGTCACCACACCGCCGCAACACCACACTTTGTCAACCATAGTGGGAGTTTGATCTTCCAGTCTCCCAGTTTCAAGAATTAGAATCCTCCATTAACGACATTACTGAAGAACTGCATTAAAAATATAACAAGCAGAAGAGAGAGGAAAAAAAAAACCAACACAAAAACGAGAGAAGATGAAGAATTTGGAAATTCATACTTTGTTCCCAACAAACGATAATTTTGTCAAAATCAACAGAAAATTCTGACAGATCTACTCACACTCATGACATATTTGCAGAAATTAATCTCAAAATAAATTAGGCGTTGCTTTTCTCTCTCTTAATTTCTTAAGCAATTTCCTGTAAGAAAAAATAAATATAAAAATAAAAAAGAAAATTAATGTGTGTACGACTTCAATTATGTTGATGGTATGAGTGACGACCTTAACCATGTGTACGGAGAAGAAGAAGATGAGGAAAAATGAGAGAGAGAGAGAGAGAGAGAGAGAGAGAGAGAGAGAGAGAGAGAGAGAGAATAAGAAGAGGATGAAAAAGGAGGATAGAGAGTGTGTGCATGTAGGATAAATGAAAAATGAAATTATGGTTTTAAAAGAGTATATTGGACAATTAAGATCAATTTTGGAATTATGAAAATATTATTTAGGTGAAATATTAACTTAGGGGAATTTCTCTAATTATTTTTTGGAGAGGGTGTTTCTTTACCTACATTTCCTGGAAGGGAGTTCTTGCTAATTTTCCCATCTAATTAATGTCGTAACTTATTTAATAGGGCACAACAACAAGTACCAAAATCAAGAAGAAAAAAAACCCATCATTTATATAGTTGGTGTCGATGTCGAATAGTATAGAAAACAAAGTTAAAACTGTCCCATTTTCACCCATAATTACTAACCCATGCAATGGAAACAATGCATAAGGTGAAATTTAGAGGTTTCACAATCGATTCATAATAAAAATTACACGATTGAAAGAAATTAGACATACCTTCTACAAAGTAAAAATTAAAAAAAAAAAAGAATGAAAAGAAAAGAAAAAGAAATTAGGCATACAAGAACACCACTGAAAATAAAATCACACAATTAAGTGAATACATCTCACCCTATTATTCTTAATTGACAACATAATAAAACATGATACTACACATACAAGGTCGAATCAGACAACCTAGGAGTTGGGATACCAAACAATGGTGTAGTTTTCCTCAAGGCAATCCCGAATGTTTCGGACATATCAATCGTCTCCCCTTGTTCTATTTTCCAATCGAAAGAATGCAAAAGCGAAGCCAGAAAATATAATAGCATTCTCTCCGCAAGTGGTATGCCGGCACAAATCCTTCTCCCCGATCCAAACGGTAGATAATGAAAATGGTTACCTCTATAATCACATTTCCCATTATTATTATCATCAAGAAATCTCTCCGGCTTGAATTCCATCGGATTATCCCAAATCGAAGGATCTCTTTGTATCGAACATATATTTATAAAGACCATTGTATTCTTGGGGATAGTGTACCCCCCAACTGTCGAAGTATCGGATGCACACCGTGGAGCCAAAAGGGGTCCCGGTGGATATAAGCGCAGTGTTTCTTTGATAACTGCTTCCAAATATTTCAATTTCGGGATATGAGACTCTTCGACAATGTTGTTCAATCCCACGACTTCGGATAATTCTTTTTGTGCCTTTGTCATGACGCCCGGGTTATTCATAAGCCCAGCCATTGCCCACTCAACTGTTGTCGCCGTAGTGTCGGTGCCAGCTGACACAACATCCTATAATTAATTAAGTATTAATTGTTGGTCAACAAGTACTCAATTTTTTGTGCAAAAAAGCTAAAAAAAAAAAAAAAAAAAACAATGTAAAATTACCATTAATAAGGCCTTGACTTGCTTGTGACTAATTGACATATCTGAATCTTGTTTGTTTTGAAGCTCCAACAAGGTTTGAAGAAAATCCTTTCTTCCTGATCGTTTCTCGCGAATCATTTCTCCAGCTGACGATAACGTGCTTTTGTGTTGAGCAATAACATCTTCGAAAATTGTGTCCAAAGATTGCATATACGCCTCCATCTGTTTCTTGACTCCTTGAATATCCAATCCCGCAATAAGTGGATAAAAATCGGAAATGTTTGGCTTTCCCGATAAATCAACAACCTTCGAGATAACGCCGCAGAACTCCGCTTCGATTTTCCGGCCTTGCTCCCCTGCTTCAATAGTCCCACCCCACAACATATTCATCATGACATTAAGTTCGGTCCGGAAACCCAACCGGCCGATTTCAACGGGCTTTCCAACGTCGTCGTGGACCTGTCTGATTGCCTTTCTAACATGGTCTTTACGAAGAACACGGGATTCCTCGAGGCATTTGTTGCTCATCATTTCTTGAACAAATATCTTTCTCATCGCCCTCCAACGCGAATTCGGCTCCGAGAACGCAACGTCGTTCCCACCGTAGCTGGCGACAAATGCTGCAACCGGAGTGTACCGATGCGAGAAAACGCCGTCCTTTTCGCGGACCACCTCTTTCACAAGGGACGGTGAGCTTATCACGACAAGGAGTTTGTTGCCGAGGTAGAGCTTGAAGATTGGACCGTATTTATGTCCTAATTTTGTTAACTGATTTAATAAGTCTTTGCCAATTAGAAAGGGCAAGTATCCTAGGACTGGAAATCCCCAGGGGCCAGGTGGTAATAATGTATTAGGATTTCTGTTGTACCAGATACTAATGGAGATTAGTAACAAAGAAACTGATACAATTGAAGCTATGTATAACTCATCCATTTTTTTTTTCTTTCTATTGTCGGCTATAACTTATTACTGATGGGAGGTAGGCTCTATACACATATATATATATACTGAAATTAATTGGCGTACATGATTTAGATCTGGATTTTTAACTATGGTTGAGTTAGTAGAAATTTAATATATTATTATATAACAAGGGGTTGGATATCATTTGATTACATGAATATAAAAATAAGCACGCATAATATAAAAAGAACACGACTACACAGCCTATATTATATTCAACTAGGATGAATTTACAAGAAAATCCCTCAACTAAGGTTAATATACAAAAGTACCCATCACATATCCATATTTATGGAAATTCTCCCAAGTTTGTTGCGTCTTACGTTGTTCTCTTACAGTGTGAAAGTTAGTGAAATCTTTTTTATTTCGTGGAATATTCCTCATGTAAAATACCAATTTTACACTAGGTAATTTTTAATAATATTATTTCATGAGGAGGCTAATTGTGATATTTTATCCTGTACGCGCATACCACCACATTACTCAACCATAGGTCAATTTCAACTTCAACATAATAATTCCTCTACATATTTTGTTATAATCACACAAAACAACGGTCATTTTATTTATTATCCGTTGAAATGTATGTGTAAACACAAAAATTTAGCTCATGTTTGTACTTTTTTTAGATCTATGGATAGCATCACATATGCGGAGAAATCGACAAGAAGACAGCCCTGCGATGTTGTGTAGCATGCAACATCATGATTCACGTTTAGCATATGGATGAATATTCACTGGATGCACTCGAATTTTTTTTTTCTTGATATAATTCCTTTTTTCACCCATGCTTCTGTGTTTTTATCCATTGATTATCTTTGCGATAGTTGTAAAATTGTTTATGATAAAGAACCATTTGATGTTGATGAAGTTGAACATGTAATAGAAAAAAAAAAAAAAAAGCCGTGCATTTATTGATTTATACTTGAGTACCTCTATTATAGAACAATACACAATTTAATTAACTATGACACCGTTCGTAATCTAATATGGTATTAGAGCCACATAACTTTTTTTTTCCTCTTTTGTTTCTTCTTCATCCCCACGCTTCGCGTTTGCCAAGAAAAATGTAATTGCAATCTATTTTTTTTGGTGTTCTTTTTTTTTCCCCCTTATTTCTGCTCTTCCAACGCAAAGAAAAACATCATAGGTTATCGCTCTTACTTTACGTGTCTTGTTTGTGGTGTTTCTTCTTCTTTTAGGGAATTATTGAATAATCATATATAAAACATATGCAAGTTGCAAATACAATATTGAAAAAGATGTTCCCGGTGCGTTAAGATAGTCCACTACGTAACATGCGCATCAGCTTTTGAGATTCAGTATAGTTTTATTTATTAGAATTAAGAACTCCGTACCATAAGCATCTTTTCTTTTTATATTAGCCATGCTTCTCGAGCGGAGTTTATAATACTAATTCTTTTCGGTGATATCAAACTCACTTAATATAAAATGATGAATTTAATGGAACCCAACCACTCACATATAGAAAATGACTTCATTCTAACTGGCACATCTTCTTTTTCTTTTTTTCTTTTTTTCTTTTTTTTTTTTTCTTTCATAAGGTCCATCTTTGAAATGTAATAATTTGGCACTTTATAATTAAAAAAAAAAAAAATTAATGGCATCTTGCATCTTGAAACACAACAAATTTATTGAGTAAATTACTGAAAAATCCCTGAGGAGGTGTAATTACAAAAGAACTCCTCAAATATTCATAATTAGTAAAAAGAACTTCTGATAAACAGTGGACCAAATTTCTTAACAAAAAAATGTTTAATGTCTATAATACTCGTAAGTTAAATAAAAACAAAAGCACTATAAATACCCCAAACACCGTGAGGTATTGTCTAATTACCAAAACACCCTCAAGTATCTGTTGGCACCAGATTTCGAATTTGAGGAGTGAATAAATCTGCCAAACTTAGAAGTAAAGATTAACAAAGATTTAGTTGCATGTTTATTTCTGAAAATTATTTATAGTCTTATTTTTTTTTTTTACATTAGGACTTTGAATTATTTTCATGTATTTTATCTAACTAGCAAGATGCACGTGCGTTGCACGTGTCTAGTTAAGTATTTTGTTAATTTTGATTTTATGTATTGCATTTCTATAGTAGCCTAAAATTGTATTAAAAATTAAAAATTAGTATTATCTAGTTTTTCTCCAAAAGTTTCAAGAAAAATTATATGATCAAGTTAAAACTTGCAATTTTTTACTTTCTACAAAATGAGATTGTGACTGAATTTCATGCTACGGTAAAAATTTACTGGAAAGCTCATACTATTGCCTGAACTCCTCCAAACAATTTTTTTTTAGAACATGCTATGTTTTAACTTTTTAAAAACTTGTATTAAATTATATAAGTTAGTAAAAAGGAGAAAATTCACTCGAGGACCAAGGAGATAAGGGGAATAATGAATGTGAACATATGACAAATAGGCCCATAGGGTTAGACATAAATGCATAAAGTCCAGACAAAAAATAGTTTCCCAAAAAAACCATCCCCATGCCTTTTGTCTAAAATACGCTTCATAATATAAGTTTCATCAATTCCATCCATTATACTCTAACTTCATCAATATTTCACATTGACCCCAGATTTGAACAAATATATTACATTAACTACCATTTTCACAATTTTTTGAAAAAATATTTTTTTGTAGAAAATAAATTTTTTTCTGAATTTTTTTTTCCGGTCAAATTACGGCGTTGATTTTTTTTTTCTTTTCTAAAATTGTTTTCCCAGTCGGTCAGCCGCCGTTGAAATTGGATGAACAAAGATTACACAGAGAGACACAAATTGAGTGTCCATATTAATTAGGCAAATGTCGAACTAAACTTTTTAACAGGGATAAACAACATAAAATATACCTGTGTTATGGAACCAAATTAAACCCCTTTGTGTTAATTTTATTGGGTAGAATCCTCCTATGTTTTATTTTATGTTGAATGAAATCTCCAACCATTGAGGGGGACAATATAATGTCAACCAAAACTTAAATTGTTAGTGAAATTTATCATTTAATATTAACATCTCCAATATGACCCCTCAAGTGCAGACGAATTACATTTGAAGACACTTGAAATATTTGAAACGGTGGCGGTGTGATTCGAACTCATGACCTTTTTATTGGTTTTGGCTCTGATACCATGTTGAATGACCACTTCTAGTATATATACAAGAGGCATTAGACAAAAAACTAATTTACTTACTTATAAATATTAACATTTTTGATTTATTAAAATTTATATACTATCAATACCTATAGTTTTGAATTTTTTTTATAATACAAAACTTTATCCAAAAAAAAATCAAAGTTTTATTTACTTTCAGTTTTGATGCAATTTTTTTTTTATGAAAAAAGAAAATAGAATCAAATTTTGTAAAATCCAAATAAGAAAAAAACTGTTCTAAAATTTAAAATTTTGAATTGGAAATGACAAAAGAAAAAAAAAATCGTTTAAAAATTTGCCCGAACCATTAGTCTTTAATTTTATATACTGCAATTGAATAATTGCCTTAATTTGAAAAAATAATTCGAATTTTAAATAAACAAATTATTTTTGCATAAGCCCTCTTTGTAGTGTAGAAAACATACACCAAAATCTCTTGTGTTACTAAAAAATTGCATAAAACCCCCTCAATAGTTAACGGTGCTAAAAGTTAACGAAATAGGACATTTTATGCAAGATAAAATAAAATTACAGGGGGATTCTGCACAGTAAAATTAACACTGAGTTTGGTGTAGTTTTTCCATAACATAGAAGGATTTTATGTTTTTTTTACCCTTCTTAACTGCAGTGCACTGAGTTTGGTGCAGATTTTTTATAACAAATGAGGGTTTTATATATGTTGTTTACCCTTCTTAACGATGGTGCCGAATGAAAAAATCGATATCCGGATTGTGCCCATTCTCATTTCCATTGATGGCTAGTATTAGTCAACTAATATTAGAATGTATTTGAATCTAACTGATCCTACACAAAGTTGAATGATTTCATTGTTCAATAAATCTTTAATATAATTATTATTAAAAAATTGATGAAGTATCAATCAAACGCTAAGTAATATTTGTTCAATAAATCTTATAATAGCAATTATTATAGTTATTAATAATTAATATCCTAATTAATTTTTAATATTAACTAACATTATCAAAATTAAATAAATTAATCAACAATAACTGAAACAAATAGTATACAACCAAAACTGGTCAAATATATTGAGGAAATAAAATTGCAAAACAAAAGAGTACCTGATCACGAAAAAATACTTTATGACCATATAAATGTTTTGTTGCAGAATCATCTCTATAGTAGTTGAATCAATTTGCCTAAAAGTTGGTATACATTCCTACATATTAATAATTTGATCTCATAATTACCCAAAGGAATAATAACAAATAGAAGTAATCCGAAAGTAAACAATAGAAAAATCCTAAAGAGAAAAAATAACAAATAAATAAATGGATTATACATATATTATTGACAATAATCAAATTTTCTCCGTCAGGCCGTGACCATGCGTATAGTTGTCCATTTTGACATAAGCCAACAAAGGGAAGGAGTTGAAAGTGTTAGAAATTGTGAAATCATCGATTTCCCCTATCTGATTATCTACACCACCCAGGGCCGGCTCAAGCCCATATGGGGCCCTAGGCGAAGTAATAAATTTGGGGCCCTTTACATTAATTTTTAATATAAAATTAAATATTTTGAATATTTTTATTTTAGTTTAAATACACGTATTAAAATTATTAATTAGTATATTATTTTTTATATAAAATTCAAGCTATATATATTAATATTTTTTTAAAATAAGAAAATATAAATTCTATTTCGTATTTGGGGGCCCTAATTATATAGTAAACATAATTTTTGGGGCCCTAACTATAATACTGAAAAGTTGGGGGCCCTAGGCATAGGCCAAAGTTGCCTATAGCCTAGGGCCGGGCCTGACACCACCGGCTTCGGACATTGGGTGATTTCCGCCACATAAACTTATATGTCTTGATTTTTTCAACAACGTAGAGTGTTGGGAAGAAATATATGTTATTTTGCCTTTTTTTTTATGATTTATATTACAATTGGTTAGGATATTACCAATGTACATATTAATGACTAAACCATACAAATACCATTATCAATGAAATTGATGCTAACTAAATGTCAATGAACATTCATCTTCCCATACATTTATCGTACAAATTAATTTATGAATTAAAGAATCATATTATAAAAACTTTTAAGAAAAAACAACAAAATTGGGCGGATTAATTTGTTATAATAAAATATTACCATATTGTCCTTCACATATTGTCTCTAAAGGGGGTATTTTTGTACAATCAAAAAAGGGATGAAACCACTTATCACATTGGTACTTTTATAAGTAGTATAGATTAGGTGTATTTGTACTTATCTAGAATAGAGTTAGAAACGACTAGGATTCTACTTCCCTAGTATACGATTTCTTGGAGATCAAGCAAGGGTTTGAGAGGCTAAATTAGTGCCTATATAAAATCTCACAAGTCATTGAAGATCTCAGCACTTTAATTAGAGAAAAAACATGTCATCGTATTGAAGTTATGCTAGGGCAGTCCGTAAAGTAGTATTGTACCCTCATTGCTGAGTGCCAACATATACAGAGCTGTTGTATAGATCTCGTTGCTGAGTGCCAACATACACAGAGTTGTTTTATAGATCTCGGGAGAGGTCATTCGCGTTTCTGATGGGAGTTTAGGCATGAAGAAGGTTCAAGGTTCGTGGAGAGAAGCTGTTGTGGAGAAATCACGAAGTTCGAGTTGTGTACAAGAACGGCATAAAAGTTAAAGAGGTATTTTTTATTATTTTTATTAAGTCCTATTAATGTACACTGTAAATTTGAACTAGTGAAATCGTGTTTTCAAGTCCTCATGGATGTAGGGCACAATTGTGTCTGAACCACATTAAATTCTTGTATTTTTTTTATCTTCTTTTTAGTAGTTAATTACTGTGACAACACCAGATTTATAGTTAATACAGTTTTAACAACTATACTGTTACTACATAATAATTAATTTCTAGGGGCTCTTTGATATAACCCCCTCAATACTTCTTTTAATATAGAAAGGCTCAAACTATTTTGCACAATTTGAGAAAAACCCACTCCAAATTTTAGCCACCAATTTTTCCGTTTATGTCCCTCCACATTACACATCCCTATGACCCATCAGCCCACTATCCCCATAACCTATGAGCCCACTATCCTCATGACCGTCTTTTTTTCTCTCTTTTTTTGTTATTATTTTATTATTATTATTATTATTTTTAATTTTTTTTATTTATTTTTATTTATTTTTAATTTTTTTTAATGTTTTTTTTCTTCGTTTTGTAACTTTGTTTTTCCTATCAGGTATGTTAATCGACTATGAAGCATATTAAATCGACTATGATGAACTATAGTCGATTAAGGAACCGACTACTAAAAATAACAAATCACAACTTCAAAAATGCAAACTCAACTATAATTTACAAAAACAAACAATATGCAACCATTATAATTGACTTGTACAATTGGAAATAATAAACAAAAAATAAAAAATAAAATAAAAAATTGGAGTCAATGAAGCATATTAATCGACTATGATGTGAAGCATAGTCGATTAAGAATCTGCTACTAAAAATAACAAATCACAACTACAAATGCAAAATCAACTATATATTACAAAAACAAAAAATATACAAACATTATAAATGATTTATACAATTGGAATCAATAAACAAAAAATTCAAAAAAAAAATAAAAAAATTGGAGTCGGTCAACCTTAATCAACTGCCAGAGCATAGTTGATTAGCTTAATCAACTATGAACATGTACATAGTCGATTAAGGTTTCAGCCTACGCGAAATTCTCTACATGCGCCGTCCTCCGCCCCATCCACCAAAAAACCCTAAATCTGCCTCCCCATCGTCACCACACCGCCGCCACAACACACCATCACCACCTTACATTGATTTTATGAAGGTTTTTTTATTACAAATAAATAAATAAAATCACAACTTACACCACCAACCAAAGCAAAACCACCACCCATCAAAATCCGACTCGGCGACAAATCGACAATTTTACCTCTTTACATCGCCGATGTAGCAATCCTAGCATTCGAATTCAGAATCACTATCAAAATCATTTATAATGTTTGATGGGTGCTTTCTCTTCTTTCTTTCTCCATCTTCCAGCGACGGCGAAGGCGACGGCGGAGAAGATTGCCGGAGAAAACAGAGGAAAATAAAAAGAAGAAGAAAACAGAGAAGAAGAGAAAAACAGAGAAGAAAAGAGATTCTGTAACGTGAAAGCGGCGAATGAAAAATTAAAAATAAGATTAGGGTTTTGAAAGAGTATAATAGACAATTAAGTATAGTTTTGAAATTATGAAAAAATCACATGGTGGAATATTAGCTAAGGGAGTTTTCTCTAATTATTTTTGGGAGGAGATGTTTCCTTAACTCATTTTCCTAGGTGAGGGGGTTTTCTCTAATTTTCCCTAATTTCTATAGGCATATAAATCAACAATATCCATAATTAATAGGGTACATTATCAAAAAAAAAAAATAAGAAAAAAATAACCTTGAACTAAGGTCTAGCTACCAAAAAAATCCGCATGTATTCATAATTACAAAAAACCTCTTGTAACTAATGGTTGACCAATCTGTTAGCCGAAAGGTTACTTTCGAATGTGATGATTTACAAACAATTGATTTGATCTAATAGCCTTTCTTTGAGTCATGTTTTTATTAGACAAATTTATCAAGGCGAAATTAATCAAGATCGGAGTGACATAATCCATAAGAGGCCTAGTGTCCTTGAACTATCCCGAGAACGAGATCCGAACGATCCTCCATACGGCTTTCTAGTCTTGGTCCAAATTCTTCTTTCTTGGATCAAATAATAAGCCCAATTTATTTGGTCTTTATTTTCGAAAATTAGCCCTTTATAAAATGATAATTTATTTTTGAAAATAAATCTTTTTTATTTGAAAATTATTTCAAAAGGGTCAGCTAAGATTTGAAAGAAAATATCCATGAGATTTTGGAAGCAAAAGGTTTTTCGAAATTCAAGATCTTCTATCTTTGGAAAATGGTTTAATATTCAAAATTATTTGATTTGTTTGAAAAAACGTCTTTTCATTGATTTAAACTGATTGAGAATCATATTTTCGGACTTGGAAGATTTTAAATCAATCCTCAATCAAAGATTAAAAAATATATAAGTTGTCCGGAAGTTAGCCTGGAAGTTGTTGAAGCTTGCTGGAAGATGTTTTGCTGAAAATCGTTTTTGAAGGAAGAACACTCCTTTTGAGTTTCAAAATTCAAATGCTTACCATATTCAAGTGATTTAATTGATCTCAATCAGCTGGAGATCAATCACACTCATCATCTAATCAATCAAGAGATTAAAGATTGATTATTTCCTTTCTAGAGATGAAAAGCTTCACCTATAAATAGTTGACCATTCATTCAAGCTTATTCATTCCAAGCCAATTTCGAAAAGAGCTTATAGAGAGTCATTTATTTATTAGGAAATTCGAAATTCTCCTCTTGCTTATCACTTGTTTCATTATATATATTGAGAGGGATTTTGTAAAGCTCTTAGAGAGCATTTCTTTGTTGTGAGGTTTTTGTTGAGTGCGAAAGAGTTAGTCTCTTGTAAGCACGTATTGATAAGTGCGAAAGAGTGAGTCTCTTGAAAGCACGTCGTTGGTGCAAAAGTCGTTAGAGTCTTGTAAGCACATCTTTTTCGTGTGGAGGATCCAAGGATCTTGGAGGCACGTGGAATAAAAGTTCGAGGGCCTAGAAGAGTGGAGTAGGGGAATTTCTCCGAACCACTATAAATTCGGTGTCATTTACTTCACGCACTTTATTTTATCGTATTCAAATCTCCGTACTCATATATTGTTTATTGCTAAAACTTTATTCGGAATTAATTTGGAAGTTTGCAAAATATTTATTATCAAAGAAAAATATATTTTTCTAGAAATAATTTAATTCTGCAAAAATAGTAAAAGTTTTGAAAAGCCTAATTCACCCCCCTCTTAGGCATATTTATTCTCTCACAATCAATTAACTTAAAAATTTCCAAGGTGTTCAATACCTTTAAGCAATGTTATCAAAACCGGACCGGACACAAAACCGGCGAGGCATTTGGGTCACGGTTAAACCGGTTCAACCGAGTTCAACCGGGTTTTTATGTTTTAATTTTTTCATTATTTTATTATATTTTCTACATATTTTATTTATTTTATATTTCACACCCTCCCTTCCTCTTTAATATTATATTACGCATTCCTTATCCTTGCTATTACCCCCTTAGACGGAGACATCGACTATAACTCGAGTGTGGCCGAGTTATAGTTGAAGTGGTGCCAAGAAGTGTTGGCACAAGTCATGCTACACATGGGCCAAACGGTGGCCGATAGATGGTCAAGTATTGAGGTGCTTGGCCGAGAACTACAAGGCAAGGGTTTCGAGTGATTGGCAAGCATTGAGATGCTTGGCCGAGAAAGGCATGGCAAGTGTGGGCAAGGCAAGCGGGCTGAATAGCACGCGTGCGAGCAGAATCGATCCTTGGGCGCGCGCGCGCCGATTGGGCAAGCCGGGCAGCTAATTGACTTGGGAAGTTACGGAAGGCAGTTGCGGAGTGGTTGGCATCAGCAATGACTCAGAAACCATCCCTTTTATGTTGTATGTGAGCCAAGTGGCTGGCCTGCGTGCCGCCATGTGTCCCTTGGCAGTTTAGTGTGTAAACTGCATTGTACCTTGTATTTATAGGCCCTTGAGTGCACAAATCCGACCCATTCAGATAGAGGGACTCAGATTGCAATTGTTAGCATCTGTTGTGAGGATTAGTTGTGTGCACCAAGGGCTTTCCTTGTATTATTCGTGACTGAATCAATAAAGGTTGAGCGTTGCTCGTAAATTGCTTGTGTTGTTCGATTTCCGCTGCATACTTGTGATTGTCGCTGTTCATTTGATACAACTATGGTGCAATTGTGGGAAAATTTTCGATTGTAAATTAACCCCTGTAACACTTGCCATCATCTTCACCACCAGTCCACCCTTTCTCACTCCACAATTCACTTCCACCCGTCACCCTCCTTTACCCAGCATATCTGCCCCCCCCTCCCTCCCTTTTCTAGTAATGTCATTTTCTTCATTCTTTTTATTTTTCCTTTCTCCATATCCAGAAACACACACAACGTTTTCCGGCAAACCAAGACAAAATCCGTCGAAATTCGCAAATCCACGGTCAGATTTGCCGATTTTCGGCCGACCTTGGCCTATTCTACAAAGATCCGGCCACACCCAACGAATGCCGACCGTGTCTCGCCACCAACAGCCACCGGACGTAGTTTATTAGATGAAAACCTGGGTCATTGACCGGTTTCTGGGTTCACCGATTTTGGCCGGTCGAACCGGGTTTTTTATGTTTGGCTCGGGTTTCTATTTTCCCGGTTTTGAGGGTCAGATCGGACCATTTTCATCACGGGTCCCGGTCGGACCGGTCCGACCGGCCGGTCCGGTCCGGTTCTGAAAACATTGCCTTTTAAGTTAAATAAAAATTCAAAAAAATCATTAATTCAAAAAAAAAACCCCTTAGATATGGTCTAAGTATTGGGGGGAAATTCATTTTTGCACCCTAAGGTTTATTTCCATATAATGATGCTTCCCTACTTGCTTAATTTTCTAAAAAAACTGAAAATTGTATTTCAAGGTTTGAAAAATGAACAGCCTCTTAGAGATTTCGATGGAGGCGGTCAGTGGTTGGTGGGGGCATCCGATGATTTTTTTATGTACTTCAACATTATATAATTTCGCACCGATGAATTTTTCAGTTACATTTATGATATCAATATTATTATGTATTTTAGATGAATTGAAAATACAATTTCTGAATTTTGTCATTATGATCCAAAAAATTCTCATTTGGAACAATTCTTCCATTTCAATTTTGAAAAGTGTTAAATCCGATTTTTCATATGTTGTTTGAATCGAATTTGGATTAGTTTTGAGAATAGCTATTAGGTTGAGTCATACAAAATAAATAAATTAATATAGTAATGGAGGTAAATGTCGTGAATCAAAATAATTTATACTACATACATAATACCATTTGTTAAAATTTATTTCGTGCAAATATTAATTATTTATGTTAGATTCAGTTTTTCGTTACTACTGGGTGAAGTGTTGCAACAGTTCGTAAAACAGTTTGTAAAAACATAAATAAACGAGACACAAATTTAATGTGGCTCGGATACAATTGTACCCTACATCCACGATGATTTGCAAAAATGAATATTCACTATTTTAGTTTTACAAGCACAATATTAGGACATACACAATAAATTAAAGACTCCCTCTTTATCTTGGCGCCGTTCTTGTGCAATACTCAAAACTAGTAACTCCGATTATGCCAGCCTCCTCTCCGCTCGGTTGAACTCCCTTCAAAACTAGTAACTCCGAGATCTGTTTAAGCCCCTCTTACGAAGAACCGATCTTCTTATTATATAGAAGAAGCAAACTTGTGATAATCTTTGAATCTTGGTGTCTTCTCCGCAAAGCCTTTGAAGCTGATATATTTTCTATGAAAACCATGTATCACGATGGAACAATAAAAAACGACAAGAAAAAATATTTTCTCAGAACTCTTCTCTCGATAAAAAAGGCACACCGAATGTCGTGCTTTGTTCCCTTATTTATACGTTATTGTGAAAACCCGTAAGAGTCCAATAATTAAAAGACGTATAAGAATCGTAATGGATATTTAATAATAGGATAATGCCTTATCACGAGATTTTCAATCCTGCTATAATTCTAATTTTCATATAAAATAACATCTAAATTAATGACAACATATCAAACAAAGGAAACCACTTCTTCCTTTTTAGAAAAAAAAAACACATGGCAACATACAAGGCTTGTGTAAAGATAATTCCCACTATTAATCAATTAATGGTAAAATAAAGAATTAAAACACAAGGAAACTCCCCTTCGTATATTACGGCATATCTAGACTTGTGGTACAAGTCTTTTACACGTTTCCTTGCGAAGTCAGAATCCAAAGGATTCTAACAATCACGATCCCGTGCAGCTCTCGTATGTATGCTCTCCTACGTTTTTTGATTCGCTGTACAACAAGGAAAACTAGAGACCATTAGGTCTAAGTTAGCTAATATATGTGAAGACAAGTCATTAAAATAAGAATAACTCTTTTGAAGAATAATTCTTATTAGAAATCAATTAATGACAAATTAAAAGAATTAAAAGCTATAAGGACTCTTCCCTTCTATTAAGTGTATATTTTTTACACTTTATCGTATCTTTTTATTTGAGCTTTTGGTGTGATTTAACGATAATTGGTGCTTAAAATTTTGATTTATTGTATTTTAGGTATAAATTGAAGAATTAAAAAAGTATGGGGTCAAAACTGCAATTTTCGAGAAAATATGGGCCAAAAGTGAAATAATCAAAAATCTGAAGAAATTAGCATGGGACGGCCGTCCCAGATTTACACTTAAAAGTGGGACGGCCGTGCCAACTGCAGAACTTGGGCAGAAGGTTTCGGCGATTCTCGCGCGGCAGTGTGAGAATTGCACTGATTTTCGCGCGGCCGTGCCAAAACACGCTGGAGACAATTTTGGACTTTTAATCACACAAGGAAACCTAAAATCATCTACCAAGTTGGGACATCTATTTAAGCCCATACCAAGCACGAATTAGAGGACTTTTGACACAATCTTGGAGCGAGAGAACGAAGAATCGAAGACGGAGAGTTGACAAATCTTCATCACAATTCTTCCTTTATCTATCTTTTCTTAATCTATATCTTTTTATATTTTTATTATGTTTTTCGTAGAGAACATGAGTAGCTAAGTTTTTAATCTAGGATTTTGTTGGAACCCTATGTGCGAATGGTGAACCCGTTTTCTTGAGATTATGCAATTATGATTTTATGATTATTTCTTATACTTGTTATGATTGTTAGTGCATGAACTTGATCAATTTATGTGCTTTATCTGTGATTATTGAGATTGACTCGACAGAGCTATTTTGATAATTAGACGGGAAGTATAAGAGCCTTCGAGTAGTTTTCACCGGATGAGTGTGTCAATTGCATGTGGTGTCGTAGACATACAGATATCACCTTAGGTAGCCATTTACGAGACTTGTTTGGTAATGCTTTATTCATAATTGGTTTGCATAGACATATAGTGAATCGTTTATGAATAATAGACTCATAATACATGCGACAGCGGGTTATGAGTAAATTAGTGTCTCGGGTTAATAATCATGAATCATATATTTCATAATTGAGGGGTTTTGGGTGAGCAATTCTTGCATAGGGAAAGATAAAATCCTAGGTCCGTTTTTATTGATATTTTCTCGTGTTTAATTGCTTTCATAATTAGTTTAATTATTTAGTTGATTAAATTTGACAACTTTGCGTAGGCTGGATATAAAATTATAATTGTTAGAATTTGGTACTTAGGATTACATAATTTGAGTATTCCCTGTGGGATCGACATCCGACTCTCACGAGTCCACTTTTACTACTTATTTGCGATACGTGCACTTGCGTGTTAGGTATTTAGCCCCAACACCTTCTTTAGCTCACGGTATATGAGAATCAAAGGGATTCTAACACCGTCAAACACTCAAAAGATCACAATTAACAACCTCTTTAACTATAAAAAATTTACTATAAAATCCATCACACAACAACTTGTACAAATGGTCATATTTTATTTCAAAAAATTAAATTACAATTAGCCCCTAATTAATTAATAATTTTACAATTACCTCTGAGGGGGACAATACACGATGAGAACAAACTTCACGAGGTTTTTTCTAAGAGGCTGTTAATTTCCAAACCTTCAAAGACCTTAGTTGTGGGTGTTTCTCATAAATAGATCTTAGCTCGGGGTGTTTCTCGTAAACTAACCTAATTATTAATAACCCCATGCACTAAGGCTTGTATCATCTTACAATTTCCCCTTACATGCTTAATTGAAACAAAATTGTATTCTTTTGTCTTTAAAGGTTTGAATATTCCGGCAACCCCGTGCAGATTCCGACAGTGGCGGTGGTGGTGTACGAGGGCGTCCATTGAACTTTTGGTGAACTTTGTCATATACTAACACTCTTACTAGCTTTTAGGCGACACTCTTACGAATTTTCGTAGATTTTCAACATCTTTCGGGGCGACTTTCAGTGATATTTATAATATTGATATTATTATGTATCTATATTTTAAGTGAATCGGATAAAAAAAAAATCATACTTGTCGGAAATTTTGAGTGCTGGCTCAATTTTAGTTGATTATTTAAGTGAATTAAATTTAATTTCTCAAAATTATTTTTTAATGAATGAGAAATTAATAAAATTACTTTAAATAATACATGGAAAATGAAGTGGTGAATAGTCACCTTTAAAAAACATGTAGTTGTTTAAATACCATTTGAGAAATATGTGTTTAATGTGAGAAGATGTGTTATCTTTTCAAATTATCATTTTTCTAAGAATTGTGACATTTGGTCATAACCTTTCAAGATCTATACATAGATTTTAAAATCCTACATTTGAACCATTCATTAATTCATTTTTCACATGGAATTCAATACATTAATTGAATTCACTTCTCATCATAACATCTCATTGCATATTGTTACAATTATCAAGTTCATTTCTTCGTGTCTAGAAAATCCAAAGCTCTCGTTTTGTTCATCTGTACTTCGAGCCTTGTTGTGCTGCAAACTCGAATACCCATAAGTCGTTGTATCTTGGGAACAATTGACAATAACCGTTAGCACTAATACGAGCCAATAATGTCTTACGGAGAAAGAATCTAATTCTTGCCTCGACTTCTTTTTCCGTTCATAAAACTTGTTCAAATTGCATTTCGAAATATACCTCGCACATAACAATCGTCAGACATTATCATGTATTTTTTGAATTTGCAAACCACAGAAATGAAGAAGATTTATGTTCATAATCCGAGAAGTTACAAAATCAAATTGGAGAGATGATTCATTTTCGGACAGCAGACATGGTTGACATTCCACGTCTTTTTCGAAGATGAAGAATATGGAAATTTTAACGTTTCACTAGAGTTTCAGAAAATTTATTTGGCTTTCCAGAACATGTTCAATTGTCTAAATCGGAGATTATACGAATGAGTTATGATGAAAACATGAAAGGGTGCCGGAACTGCCAATGCACCTTTTCATGTAACATGGAACCGTTCGTGACCAATGCAACTCAATGCACGAAAATTTTGGTGAAAGAAGATTAAATCCAAGAAAAATGATGGAATCATACCCCAAATAGATGAGGTATTATATTATTCTCGATTCATGAATATTATTTAATATTTTATGGTTCCATTGTAGGTGCATTTTTACACAGCACACATGCTTCAACTTGGAGGCTTAATTTGATCACGATCCAGTTCGAATCTAGAAAAATGTAGAAGACGAAAGTTGTAGGAAATTTTGTTGGCTATTCGGATCATATTGAATCAACAAAATTGGACATCCGATGCTAAATATATGAATATAGTCGCCATTGCTGCCAAAACTGCATAAAGCATTCCTTTATGAGAGAATTTAGATGCGCGATGAATTTATCATTTGGTCGGTTACGCCTTTTTATTTAAATTTCTGTATCGTGAATTAGGTGGTAATATTATATATATTAGATATAAATATGATTATATATGATAAGGTTATGGCGTAATAAGATAATAAATGATAGGATCAGAAATGTCATATAAAAATGAGAGAGAGAAATATGTTTAATAGCCGTAAAAGTGCAAGAATCTTAAACACAAATAAAACTACTAACCTTTGTCAAGTTCGAGAAGACAAATCTCCAATAGTACATTCAGATTACAACTTGAATAGATAATCCTAAAATTATAATTCTCTAATTATTTATAGGGGCAATTTTCTATAGGTCCCTCTATAAGAGATTATATAGATTATATGTGTAAAATTTCATCTAATAAAATCTAATTTTTAGCATATTTTGTTATTAGTATGTGTCAAAAGTACCCCTAACAATATATGGAAAAATAAATTCTAAAAATAAAATCCTCTATTTTTCTCCTCATTTCGTTTGACCTAACTGTTACCAAATCTGACAACGGGGACTGCGAATTCGAAAATTCGAATTCCACATCTCTGAAAGATCGATCTAATCAATACCAAAACCTCTCCAAAATTTGTGATGCCTTCCATAGGTTGCGTTGTCGAAGCGTTTGCAATTTACAAGGTCGTTTGCTGTTTGATTTGCTGAACCAGTTTGCCCCCTTTATGTTCGTATTTTCCAATTGTTTGTTGTTTGAAGACATAAGCTGGGTTTCTGTTTGGGATTTATACAATGGAAAAAACACGATTAAATCTTGGTAAGCAATGATTCTATAAACTGTTTGTATGATTAGTGTGTGCAATTTATTTTTTGTTCTGCATTTGCATGTTGTTTTTTTTTTTTTTTTTTCAATTTTGCTGTTTTTTTATTTTATTTTGCATTTTGTTGGTTTGCAATTTATTTCGAATAATTCGATACTAATTTGAGAATCTTTTTTTTCCATGAGGATGATGACTTTGAATCCCCAAAATCAAACAATTGAGGGGTTCGTTAATGTTATAACATTGGTTATGTTTATTCTTAAACAAAATGTGGTTGCATTTAAGTTACAATTTTTAAGGTTTGTTTGATGTTAGTCTGAGTTTTTATGTGATTTTTTTAAACTGAGTTTGCATTTTGCTCTTAAAATTTTGTCACTTTGATCCTGTTTTTTGCTATTTTGTGGCTGATTTTTGGTACTTATGTAATCTGAATTCAGATTTTTTTGGTTAATTTTGAGTAGTGTTGTTAGTTGTTTGCAAATGATGTTTGCTATTTTCACGTACCATTTTTTTTCGACTAATTCATGTGTCGTTTATTTACATATGATGTTTTTATTTGTAGTTTGCATTTTGCAAATCTTGTATAAACTTGCATAAGTTGTTAGTTGTTTGATATTTTGCAATAACATTGTTTGAATACTTCCATAGTTCTAATTTGTTATTTTTTTCCTTTTCCAACAGTCAAGCCAAATAAAAGGAAACAAGTCACTAAATCATCGAAAAGAAAAAGAAAAATCAACTCAGACTGTAGTCGAGACTCAAGAACAACCAACCGTTACAAAAAGAACAACGGATTCCACAATATTGTTCAAACCTCGTTTTGTTAGAGTAGGTGACCAGCAAGCCAACTTGTGGCTGTGGTCTTTCTATTTATTCTTGTAATAAATAATCATTTTTCGTATTAATGATAAAAACACCTTGGCATTCTATATCTTTGTCCCTTTGTCTCAAACATAGATATAGTCCTTACAGTCATTACAAGTACTAGTAATTGATCGTTAGGATCGTGAGATATTTACTTTAGTATTATAATTGTTAAACGTGTTAGTCGAAGGGTTACGCCACCAATGAGGATATCTGCCTTTCCCATTAAGAGACTAGCACTTAGTGTATGTGTACTGCATCTCATCAGTAAACGGTATTGTGATATCGACATGCATAAGTGGGTGCTCGTAAGTTGACGAATTCACTGAACTCCTTCACCCTCGAAATCTCTAAGTGGTTCTCAATAATCGAGTAGAGATATCTATGGTATAGTTGTACACCATTAGTCCTTATGACCTAGACATCATCGTGACTTCACTAGAGGACCAGCTGTATCGTGACATGTTCCTGAGTTCCACCGAGGACCGCCCCAAGGGCCAGTGTTCGTGCAGTCAGAAATCTAGTGGGAGGTCTGTGCATTGTAGTCGGGGATTCGATCGCTAGAATAGTCTTGGATGTCTTGTGTGTTCTCATAGTTTGTAATCTCTAAGTCTCTGGCCAGAGCTGACTAAGTGATGATTAGAGAATTCGATTTTCTAGGTCATGTACGTAACGGTTACAACACTTAGAACGATCGCACAGTCATTGAACTACTAAGGAGGTCTCGATGAACCAATGCCTCTAGTTCAATTGGGACATATGAATCGAAGGGATCGTACTGTACGTTAACTATTTCAAAAGGTTCTTGAAGGCACTTCATTTGTATATATCTAGGGAATCATGACGCGTAGTTGCTAGACGCCAATCTTGATTCGTTGGGTGATTAAGGTGAAACGAGCTTCATCTTAATCATAACTCTAAGGGATGAGTTTTGACCACAAAGGGTTGTGGGCCCACGGCTAGCTTTCACCTGAACCATCGAGGGTCACACTGCTCGTGCACATGAGATCTTTGAATAAACGGTCAGAGATAAAAATGTTTTATCTTTGCATGATTGGAAGTCAATATGATTGAGTCCAGCATTCATAATTTGGAATTATGAATGAGAATAAGAAAAGAAAAAAAAATAGGCGAACATCTTAGTGGACTTTCTAAATCGGGAAGTTTCCAAATTTAGAAAGTTGGAAATCGAGCACTGCCACTCGTAATGACGAGGACATTATAATGATTCCGAAGATGAAATCGTTACAATTTTCCGATCATTGAATTGAGAGAAACGAGCGAGTAAAGAACTGATGAACTTAAGCTGTTGGGCTCGGTCCAACTTAAGCCTGTTAGGGCTTTTAGGCAAGACACTATAAACACTTGATTTATAGGTCTTGCACAAAGATAACACATCTCACACAAACCCTAGCAGCTCGCCTCTCTCTCTCTCTCTCGGCCATACTAACTCACGACCGCCGCCGTCGCCCCCGTTCCACCGCCGGAAATCGGCCTCTCTTGGCCGATCATTGTGGCAGTTCTTTTCCTATTTTCTATTCTTCTGTTTACTCTAACTATTGCGTGTCTAGTGCCACGTTTTAGTAGATCGAAGAATACGAGGTGAAATCCGAGAGGAGGAAGATCGGAGAATCGAGGAGCAGCCCCCGAGCCGACGACGCACGCGCTCCCACCCGCCGCCCGAAGACAGCGCGTGATCCTCACGCGCCGCCGTAGCTTGCACCACCGCTGTTGCTGCTTCGCCGTCACCGCTCCCGGATTGCACAGATTGGTTTCTGTGGCAATCTTGCTTCGTTTCGTGCGCCAACCTCACGCTTCAAGAGATAATTCTCGAATCCGATATTCGTTAGGTTTTAATTTAATTAGATTAAATTATCCTAGTTCGTTTTCGTAGTATGTTTTGTGAATTTGTATGTTTTATATGTTTACATGAAATTTATGATTTACTGCGAGCATGTTAATTGATTTAATCCGAACATGCTAATTGATTTACTGTCGATTAAATTAATTCGCATTATTGTCGTTTTTAATTTCGCTGGAAGCGCAAAGGTACGCAATTAATTGTTTATAATTATCGGGCATGTGATTATGTGATTTAAACTCGTTTAATTCGCATAAATTTTTTGTTTTCCACTGCGTACACGTGTCTGATTCCCAATAGTGGTATCAGAGCTCGTTGCGCAATTAATTGCGTTTGTATATGCTATGCTTATTTTGATGCATGTTCGATTTATTAAAGTTGTGATTGTTGTATTATTTAATTGGGTGTTTTTCGAAAGTTTAAAATATTTTTGAAATATTGTTTAGTATTTTTTCCAGCTTTAAAATTGTTTAAAATTGAAAAATCGGGTCTATAATTTAATTTAAAAATGTCGGTTTTTATTAATTCGGATCGTACCAGTCGAACCAGCCAGTTCTATGGTTCTAGTCGATCCAATTGACCGAATCCACGTGGATTTGGGCCGGTCAAACCGGTTCTCGGTCTGACTGACCTGGCCCACTGATTTGGGTCAACTGGCCCGGTCAGAACCGGACTGTTTCTGTCCGAACCGGTCACACCTGTCGGGCCGAACCGGTTCACAGAAAATAAAAAATAAAAAAAAAAGTTATTTCAGATTTCTAAAATTAAACTTAAAACATATTGATTTTAATTTTTGAAAAATTATTTTCAATTAATCCCAATTAGATAATCGAATCAACGATCATCTATTTTAGTAAATAGGTGTTCGATTAATTAATTAATTTACATTGTTAAATTAATTTTAATTAATAGAACACACATATAATATTGATTATACTTCAACTTAATTACTAGTACCTCAACATTATTTGATTGATTTATGCTAGTTGAGGTCCTATATTTATTTTGAAAACCCGATAATTAATTAATGTAATTAATTATATAGTTAGGTCGTATGTTCCTCTTAGGACAATATGCGCTTCCATATACCTTTAGAGAACATAGATGTAGGAATCACATAGACCAATCCGAACCTTCTGATGAGATAATTTTTTTTCTAAAAATCCCTCATTCTTAATTTAATTAAGAATCATTTCAAGCTATAAAGAAAAAACCAATTTGTTGAATTTTTCTTTCCTTCTGCCAACGATTGAATTATGTGTAGCCCTTTACTGTAGTGCAGTAAGCCGTGTTAGCGGGGAGTGCTATGGTAAAGTAAGTTGTAATTCAATTGACATAACGATGAAGGTAGCCATAGAAAAGGGTTATGGTAGATTAAAGTGGTCGGCTAGATTAACTAGGGACTGCATTAGTTTGGCATAATTAAGTTCTATGAGCATCTTTGATTGGTAGGTTAGACTTGAAAGACACACGACGATTTTGAATTCGCGAGATTTACTAAGGTCATTATCAAGTGTGAGTAAAATTAATTTAGGGTCATATAAACGATATGATTGATTGTGATCTACCTTTGGGCAAATATAATCGGGCTAGATTAAATACGGGTTATATTTGTCTATTGGACCTAAAGCCCATTAAAGAAAAATCAGTTTTCTCGTTTGTCTACTAGAGGGAAGTGGAACTCGATAAAATTAGTGGGAGAACAATTAAATAACATAAGTCCAAACATTTAATTGTAAAATTCATTTAATACAAATCTCTAATCATCATCTTCTCTAAACCTCTCAAATAGTCATGTCTAAGAATCCCATAATGTCAATCCTCGACAATAAACTCAATGGCTCTAATTACCTAGATTGGTTGCATAGTCTTAAACTTGTGCTAACCGTTGAGGGGCGTCTCTATGTCATTAATGAGAGACTTCCTTCCACTATACCCGACACTGCGACCGATGCTGAAAAGGAAACTTATGAAGCATGGAAGAAAGACGACACTCATGCTAGGTGCTATATGATAGTCGCCATGGAGCCCGCGCTTGCGAGGAAATATGAGTCTCACTTACATGCTTTCGATATCAAGGCTCACCTCGATAGCATGTATAGTGAGAATATTAGGGCATTTAGGTACGCTGCTACAAAGGAGTTGATCACTGCGATACTGCGCGAAGGAACTTCGGTCCACGAGCACTGTCTCAAAATGACCACTCTCCTTGAAAAGCTAGTGAATCTCGACGTCACCCTCCCTGCCGAGCTCTCGTTGGATTTGATCCTGTTGTCTCTTCCTAGCTCTAATGAATCATTCATAGTGAACTTCAACATGAACAAACTAGATCCTCCCTTGGATGAGTTAATGAACATGTTTGTCATTTTCGAGTCCACCATTAAGAAAGAGAAGTCTGTTCTCGTTGCTGCTACTTCTGGAAAGAAGAGTTCTTCCCAAAAGAAGAGAAATGAAAGAGTTCCCTTCCTTAACAGCAAGTTCGAAGTGGGTGAAGGTAGTGGGGCCCCAAGGCAAAGGTCAGCAAGCAAGTTGATGATGCTTGCCATCATTGTGGAAAGAAAGGACATTGGCGCTGCAACTGCAAGGCTTACCTAAAGCGAAAACGTTCTGAAAAGGGTACGTATTTCATTGACGTAAATTTGTCTGTCAATTCTTCTTCTTGGGTAATCAATACGGGCTGTGGCTCACACTTATGTAATGATTTGCAGCTAATGACAAGAAGTATAAAGCTTAGAGTGGGTGAGACCTACCTAAGGATGGGGAATGGAGCAAGAGTTGCTGCTGAAGCCATTGGCACAATTTACTTAAATGTTTTGGATTCTAGTTTTCCTATTGTTTTGAACGATTTTTTATTTGTTCCGTCTCTCATTAGAAACCTTATTTCTATTGTTGTATATGATATTGAAGGTTTTACATTGTTTTCGGAAATTCGATTTGCATTATACAAAAGAATGAAAATTTGATTTGCAAGGGACAACTATTAAACAACTTATATGAACTAAATCCAAGTGAAATACCTATTAATGTTATATCAGCAAAATGTAAGGAGATAGATCAAAACCCCGCACAACTTTGGCACGCTAGATTAGGTCATGTCTCTTTATGAAGGATGAACGATTTTGTTAGTGAATGATTGTTCACTTTGGACGACGTGAAATCACTACAAACTTGTGAATCTTGCCTTAAAGGGAAAATGACCAAGTCACCCTACAAACGGAAAATGGAGTGGGCCGAATGTCTTTTGGATTTTATCCATACAGACGTATGTGGTCCACTAAGTGATAGTGCGAAGGGTGGATACAACTACTTCGCTACCTTTACCGACGATTATTCTAGGTATGGGTACATGTACTTGATGGAGTACAAGTCCGAAACATTTGAAAAGTTCAAAGATTTTCGACACGAAGTAGAGAAGCAACTCGGACGAAGTATTAAGAAACTACGATCCGATCGTGGTGGAGAATACTTGAGCATCGAGTTCATTAACTATCTAAAAGAGAATGGAATACAATCTCAATGGACTCCACCTGGAACTCCTCAACTTAACGGAGTTTCCGAGCGTCGGAATAGAACCTTGTTAGACATGGTTCGATCTCGATCTATGATGGGGTTCACCAACTTACCGGCATACTTGTGGGGTCATGCAATTCACACTGCCGCGCATTTGCTGAATAGAGTTAACACCAAAGCAGTTAAATCCACACCATATGAACTTTGGCATTCCCGGAAACCCAATTACAAACACATTAGGATATGGGGTTGTCCCGCTTATGTGAAGCGATTAGTGGGAGATAAGTTGGATAGTAAATCCGACCTATGCTACTTTGTGGGGTATCCCAAAGACTCAATGGGATACGAATTCTATGATGTCAAGGAAGCAAAGACGTTTGTTTTGAGAAATGCCACCTTTTTAGAAAGGGAGTTTCTATACGACTGAAAAGGCAGCATGATAGAACTTGAAGTAGTTCAAGAACTGCAAAGTGAAGTTCAAGCACAAGAATAAGTAATCGAACCAATACAACAATCCACTAATATACCTCCTGAACCAACAGTGCGTAGATCCGAAAGAGTTCAGAAATTGCCGGATAGGTTATTCCTCCTCGAAAATGATGAAGATCATGTTGATCTTGGACAAGATCCAAGAATATACAATGAGGCCGTATAGGATGCGGACATGGGACATTGGCTAACTGCCATGAAATCCGAAATGGACTCCATGTACTCCAACAAGGTGTGGACCTTGGTAGATCCACCTAAGGGAATAGTTCCCATAGGCTGCAAGTGGATCTATAATAAAAACACCGGCCCGCCAGTATAAGCGAGGAGTCCCGACGTGTGATGGCTTCTAGGGTAAAATCCACCAGTGTACTATCGATAAAGATCTACAAATCCGAATCTATTGTAAATTCTATGTTCGCTAACCCAGACACTAAAATACCCTAACCCCCGTCTCCAGTGTAGTTAGAGTTTACCCACAGGTCCGACGTCTCCGTTCAGAACCTGATATGAAGAGAGCATTTAGGCAAGTCCTTAAGGGCTACCCGAGGTGCATCACGTCTCCGTTTCCACAACCCGAGCTATGTTTTCTTAAAATCAAACGAGAAATCATCTCTCGAGTTCATTCCCATTTAGAATCAATTCTAATGTTGGCCAAACAATCGAAAGCATTTCATACAGGAAAACATAAACAGAATCAAAGAACGACAAATAGATCACAGATCTGGAAATCAAAATCAATATATACAAGGTTTCATTTCCCTAAAAGAAAATGCTTAGTTCGTTACAAACATAGCATCAAAATGAAGAACACGAGAAATCATAAACTAGACGTAAAGAAAATGTTATGAAAAACCCGAGTCGAAACCCTCGTCAAAGCTTCCCGCGAAGAACTGTCGAAAACCGAAGAGAAAACCGAAGAATAGGTCGAGAGATAAGTCTTGATCCCTAAAAATGAAAAAGAGACATTCTATTTATAGTAAGAAATCAAAGAAAAAATCTCGTCTCGAATTTTGTGCCCAGATCGCGATCTGGGATTCTTGGATCGTGATCTGGCAGCCTTGGAAACTGCGCACCGCCTTGCCAGATTGCGATACGGGAATGTGGATCGCGATCTGGTTCTTGATCAAAAAATGTTCTGTAACACCCCCCCAGATCGCGATCGAGGAAAGTTGGATTGCGATCTGGGTCCTGATCAAGAAAACCTTCTGTAAGACCCCCCAGATCGCGATACAGGAAGGCTGGATCGCGATCTTGGCTTCTGCGCCAACTTCAAACACTGTTTCGACCCTTTTCCGAATTTGACAATTTTGCATTTCACAAAAGTTGTAGATCTTGAAATTATCTTTCTAAGGCCACTTTAATCATCTCAATCGGAGGTCGTATGCAAACGTTATGCGTCAAATATAAAACAGTGCCACAACCCGCGATAATGCATTTTTGCACGTGTTTGGTTTGATTTTCGGCTTCGCTTCCAAAATCGTTTCGAATCGGCAAAAATAGCTTCTCTTTACCTAAAATAAAAATAAAACAAAAACAACGTAATATATACAAATAAAGCCGAAAAATCGGACGAACAAAGACCAAAACTCGAAGAATTGATGAGTGAAAATCATGCAAAATGAACACTTATCACACCCTCAAACTTAGATCTTTACTCGTCCCGAGTAAATCAAAACAAAACTACAACAAAAAGAACAGAAACAACAAACTAAATCTAGGCAACTAACGTAGGGAATCACGATTGCATTTAGCGTATGCAACAATCCTTTGAACCCGTGGGTACCCCCAAAGGACGAGTTGTGTCTCGTGAGGGTTTTCAGACAATACACCCACAAAGTTGCCGGATTGGTCAAAGCATTGCAATTAATTCCAAAGATAAAACGAGCTAGATAACCTAAACTCTTAGAATAGCTTAAGATATACGACTTCCCTACCGACGCAATTAGTTGTTTCTACACCAAAATATTAGATAGACTCAAGAATCCGTAATCAAACAATAAGCACAATCGTCGAGGGTTTTGAGTAAAAATGTGGACGAAAAGTAAGTTTTGATTCTGAAATTCAAAAACTCGAATTGGGCATAAGTAGGTCAATTTATTCAACAGAAAAATGACAACAACAACAACAAAAATTTTTTTGGTGATTTTCATCACAACTTTTTCTTTTTCCATTTTTTTGAAACGGGTATAATCGTGACTAGTGCAAGGCTCGATTCCACTATGTTATCTCTCTGACCCATGTATCGAACTTTAGTCCAAGAAACCCCCAAGCTTGACAGCTCGAGAGACTAGGCGACGAGGTGCACCCAATGGGTTAAGCTCGAGTCAGAAAGGCTGGAAAATCAGAGCGTGAATCACAACAATACCATATAATTTTTTTGTTTTTATCTTTTTTTTAACATAATTTAACAACACAACAACATAACATAAAGAAGAAAAGACCATTGATAGAACTTTTAGCCAACAACTCGAATTGTGAATACATAATTCAATTCTAACTCGCCCCCCAAACCTCAGACTATTATACCCCTCAGAAAAGTGCGCTCATGCTTAAATGGAAAGGATTCGAAAGGCTCTCCATACAAGTTGCAGAAACGTAGTCGGAAGGTTCATCTATTCGTTGCCGGTTATGCACAATTTCAATTTTAAAATCAACTAGCCAGTCTAATAATTCATTAATTGCTTTGCTTCAATAGAATCCGGAAATGCAACTTACACTCGATCCTAAATGAAATGCATGTGACAAACATAACACAATTACGGAAATAAAAATACATAAATAAAACTAAATTATATGATATCCATGCAAGAGACCAAATCAAAATAAGCTAAACTCACCCCCAAACTTAAATCATGCATTGCCCTCAATGCGAAAAAATAAAAGATATGAGAAAGAAATACGCCTGAACAGTCATGCCGCAGATTGATCAGTGTTCTACGGTTGCGAAAGTGTTCTTTGGTTGCACGGGGTGCCGTGAATTTGTACACCGA
The DNA here is from genome assembly GCF_056151865.1 of Erythranthe guttata. Lineage (NCBI taxonomy): Eukaryota > Viridiplantae > Streptophyta > Magnoliopsida > Lamiales > Phrymaceae > Erythranthe > Erythranthe guttata. The sequence goes on from NC_142537.1 coordinate 12,904,847, forward strand.
GGGCGAATTCCCGGAATTGTCTAGACTTCCCAACTTCTTACTCTTCTTTCCTTGACGAGATACCGACAAAAATCAAGAAAAATGGGTGAAATTTAGATTTAAACCAAAAAAATGCAAAAATAAAAGAAAACTAACAAAATACATGACGAAAAATAAATAATGGGTTGCCTCCCATTCAGCGCCTGTTTTACAGTCGACGGCTCGACACAATTTGGATGGATTATGTCCAATCCAAAGCCTTGTAGATTGCGCATCCATCCATCCATCAGTCTTGATACATACTTTGCAATCATATCATGGACTAGATTGCAATCTTGTAATGACCATCCCAACCCATGGTACTTTTCGTTTGCTTGGGAAATTAGTCGGTAGGAGACTAGGATGGGTTGCTTGCCTACCAATCTCTCAAACTCGTATACAAGATATTCGACCTTTGGAGTAAGCTCTACCTCAAATTTGAAACTCGTTTCCTCGCTCACACTCAAATCCAGAGTAGCAATGTGGATAGGATTTTGTTCGTCAAGTTCCTCTACCATCATCTTCATCCCACTCTCATCACACGCAAAAGTATGTACATAACTGGGATGAATAATTCCCTCAATGTGCTCAACCTCATCGTTCATATAAAAATCTGTAAATACCTCGTTGTCTTCATAAAGGATGGTCGGCTGTGGTTTGTGAATGTGACGACTCTATAAATTTTCGAAAATATTTGCCAGAAAGTGGAGGTTGTCTTGTAAATAGCACAAGTGCTCATTTGTTTGTGCAATTCCATTTTCTGGGTTGAGCTTACGATGTCTTTCAATATTCTCCAACTCATGTTGAATGTAATCAGCTCTGGATTGAATCTTGTAAAGAGAGATATCATAAATCGAGGCCATCAATGTATACAAAGTTGCTAAAACAAAATAAAAAAAAATGTCTAAAGTAAAGTAAAGTAAGGATAGTTGGTAACGATATTAGTACATTCCCCGGCAACGGCGTCGAAAACTTGACACGCGTAAAACCTATGTATGAAAAATCGCAAGTGTATAGTATCGCGTTTTGTAGAATAGTGAATTCCAGATATCGATCCACAGGGAATTAAGTTCCTAAATTTACAAAGTACCGTAATTATACTATCATAAACTTTATTTAGACGATCAAGAATGGATGGGAGAAATGAAACTAAAAATTAAAAAAAAACAATAATAAAAACACCGGTCCGCCAGTATAAGCGAGGAATTCCGACGTGTGATGGCTTCTAGGGTATAATCCACCAGTGTACTATCGATAAAGATCTACAAATCTGAATCTATTGTCAATTCTATGTTCGCTAACCCAGACACTAAAATACCCTAACCCCCGTCTCCAGTGTAGTTAGAGTCTACCCACAGGTCCGACGTCTCCGTTTAGAACCTGATATTAAGAGAGCATTTATGTCAAGTCCTTAAGGGCTACCCGAGGTGCATCACGTCTCCGTTTCCACAACCCGAGCTATGTTTTCCAAAAATCAAACAAGAAATCCTCTCGGGAGTTCATTCCCATTTAGAATTAATTCAAATGTTGGCCAAACAATCGAAAGCATTTAATACAGGAAAACATAAACATAATCAAAGAATGACAAATAGATCACAGATCTGGAAATCAAAATCAATATATGCAAGGTTTCATTTCACTAAAAGAAAATGCTCACTTCATTACAAACATAGTATCAAAATAAAGAACACGAGAAATCATAAACTAAACGTAAAGAAAAGGTTATGAAAAACCCGAGTCGAAACCCTCGTCGAAGCTTCCCGCGAAGAACTGTCGAAAACTGAAGAGAAAACCGAAGAAAAGGTCGAGAGATAAGTCTTGATCCCTAAAAATTAAAAACAGACCTTCTATTTATAGTAAGAAATCAAAGAAAAATATCTCGTCTCGAATTCTGTGCCCAGATCGCAATCAGGGATTCTTGGATCGCGATCTGGCAGCCTTGGAAACAACGCACCGCCTTGCCAGATCGCGATACGGGAATGTGGATCGCAATCTGGTTCTTGATCAAAAAAAATTCTATAAGACCCCTCTGATCGGAATCCAAGAAGGCTGGATTGCGATCTGGGTCCTGATCAAGAAAACCTTCTGTAAGACCCCCCCAGATCGCGATACAGGAAGGCTGGATCGCGATCTGGGCTTCTGTGCCAACTTCAAACACTATTTAGACCTTTTTTTAGCCCGAAGTGGACAATTTTGCATTTCACAAAAGTTTTAGATCTTGAAGGTATCTTTCTAAGGCCACTTGAATCAGCTCAATCGGAGGTCGTATGCAAACGTTATGCGTGAAATACGAAACAGTGCCACAACCCGCGATAATGCACTTTTGCACGTGTTTGGTTTGATTTTCGGTTTCGCTTCCAAAATCGTTTCGAATCGGGAAAAATAGCTTCTCTTTACCTAAAATATAAATAAAACAAAAACAACATAATATATACAAATAAAGCCGAAAACTCGGACGAACGAAGACCAAAACTTGAAGAATTGATAAGCGAAAATCATGCAAAATGAACACTTATCAATCGACCGATAAAGCTATATTGGTAGCGAAAGGATATACTCAAAGGCAAGGTGTTGACTATGAGGAGACCTTTTCACCAGTCGCGATGCTGAAGTCCATTAGGATTTTGCTGGCCATAGCTGTCTGGTACGACTACGAGATATGGCAAATGGATGTGAAGACCGCTTTCCTTAATGGAGACATTGAGGAAGAAATTTACATGGCGCAGCCGGAAGGCTTCATATCTTCTGGAAGTGAGCAAAAGGTTTGCAAACTCCAGCGATCCATTTATGGATTGAAACAAGCATCCCGTAGTTGGAACATTAGGTTCGACCCAACTATCAAAGAGTTTGATTTTAAGAAGAACCCGGAGGAACCTTGTGTATACAACAAAGTTAGTGAGAGGGCATTGATATTTTTGGTGCTTTATGTTGATGACATTATACTCATTGTGAAGGACGTAGGAATGTTGCAACAGAAAAAATCATGGTCGTCCACACGTTTCTCAAGGAAGGATTTAGGAGAAGCATCTTACGTATTAGGAATACGGATCTATAGAGATAGAGCTAGAAAAATGCTTGGCTTATCCCAAAGCATGTACATAGACACCGTTATGAAACGGTTTAGCATGGAAGAATCCAATAAGGGATTCTTGCCAATGTCCCATGGGGTTCGTCTCTCTAAATCCATGTGTCCTCAGACACCTAGTGAAATCGAGGAGATGAAAAGGACGCCTTATGCTTCTGCCATAGGAATCATAATGTATGGCATGCTGTGTACTAGACCCGATATCGCGTATGCTGTGAGTGTCACAAGCCGATATCAGTCTAACCCCGGTCCAGCTCAGTGGAAGGCCGTGAAAGATATTCTCAAGTACTTAGGAAGGACTAAGGATATATTTTTGGTCTATGGGGGTGCCCAGTTGAAATTAGAGGGCTTTACCGACGCTAGTTTTCAATCGGATGTGGATGACCCAAAGTCGAACTCGGGATTTTATTTCACACTTAATGGTGGTGCCGTGTGTTGGAAGAGTTCCAAGCAAGGCACGACGGCCGATTCCACTACCGAAGCGGAATACATTGCAGCGTCCAAAGCTGCAAAAGAAGGAACTTGGATAAGGAAATTCATCCAAGAGTTGGGTGTCATTCCTAATGCTAATGATCGAGTACCGTTGTACTGTGATAACACCAGAGCCGTGGCGTAAGCTAAGGAGCCGAGATCTCATCAGAAGTCCAAGCATATTCTGAGGAAGTATCATGTGATCCGAGAGATCATTGATAGAGGTGAAGTTAAAGTAGAACGAGTCACCTCGGAAGAGAACGTTGCAGACCCCTTCACGAAGCCTTTACCAAGGTCAGTCCACGAGAAACATCGAGAGTCGATGGGATTGCAATTCATGGGTAATTGGCTTTAGGCCAAGTGGGAGATTGTTAGAGTAGGTGACCAACAAGCCAACTTGTGGCTGTGGTCTTTCTATTTATTCTTGTAATAAATAATCCTTTTTCGTATTAATGATAAAAACACCTTAGCATTCTATATCATTGTCCCTTTGTCACAAACATAGATATAGTCCTTACAATTATTACAAGTACTAGTAATTGATCGTTAGGATCGTGAGATATTTACTTTAGTATTATAACTATTAAACGTGTTCCTAGTCGAAGGCTTACGCCACCAATGAGGATATCGGCTTTTCCCATTAAGAGACTAGCACTTAGTGTATGTGTACTGCATCTCATCAGTAAATGGTATTCTGATATCGGCATGCATAGTGGTTGCTCGTAAGTTGACGAGTTCACTGAACTCCCTCACCCTAGAAATCTCTAAGTGGTTGTCAATAATCGAGTAGAGATATCTATGGTATAGTTGTACACCATTAGTCCTTATGACCTAGACATCACCGTGACTTCACTAGAGGACCAGCTGTATCGTAACCTGTCCCTGAGTTCCAGCGAGGACCGCCTCAAGGGCCAGTGTTCGTGCAGTCAGAAATCTAGTGGGAGGTATGTACATTATAGTCGGGGATTCGATCACTAGAATAGTCTTGGATGTCCTGTGTGTTCTCATAGTTTGTAATCTCTAAGTCTCTGGCCAGAGCTGACTAAGTGATGATTAGAGAATTTGATTCTCTAGGTCATGCACGTAACGATTAGAACGATCGCACAGTCATTGAACTACTAAGGAGGTCTCGATGAACCAATGCCTCTAGTTCAATCGGGATATATGAATCGAAGGGATCGTACTGTACGTTAACTATATCAAAAGGTTCTTGCAGGCACTTCAGTTGTATATAGGGAATCATGACGCGTAGTTGCTAGACGCCAATCTTGATTCGTTGGGTGATTAAGGTGAAACGAGCTTCATCTTAATCCTAACTCTAAGAGACGAGTTTTGACCGCAAAGGGTTGTGGGCCCACGGCTAGCTTACACCTGAACCATCGAGGGTCACACTGCTCGTGCACATGAGATCTTTGAATAAACAGTCAGAGATAAAAATGTTTTATCTTTGCATGATTGAGTCCAACATTTGTAATTTGGAATTATGAATGAGAATAAGAAAAGGAAAAGAATAGGCACACATCTTAGTGGACTTTCTAAATCAGGAAGCTTCCAAATTTAGAAAGTGCACTGAATTAGGGTTTCCACTTTTAGAAAGTTGGAAATCGAGCATTGGCACTCGTAATGACGAGGACATTATAATGATTCCGAAAATGTAATCAAAATTTTCCGATCATTGAATTGAGAGAAACGAGCGAGTAAAGAACTAATGAACTTAAGCTGTTGAGCCCCGTCCAACTTAAGCCCGTTAGGGCTTTTATGCAAGACACTATAAATACTTGATTCATAGGTTTTGCACAAACATAACACATCTCACACAAACCCTAGCCGCTCGCCTCTCTCTCTCTCTCTCTCTCTCGGCCATACTGACTCACGACCGCCGGCCTCGCCGCCGTTCCACCGCCGGAAATCGGCCTCTCTTGGCCGATCATTGTGGTAGTTCTTTTCCTCTTTTCTATTCTTCCGTTTATTCTAACTATTGCGTGTCTAGTGCCACGTTTTAGTATATCAAAGAATACGAGGTGAAATCCCAGAGGAGGAAGATCGAAGAATCGAGGAGCAGCCCCCGAGCCGACGACGCACGCGCTGCCCGAAGACAGCGCGTGATCCTCACGTGCCGCCGTAGATTACACCGCCACCATCGCTGCTTTGCTGTTGCCGCTCCGGATTGCACGGATTGGTTTCCGTGGAAATCTTGCTTCGTTTCGTGCGCCAACCTCACCCTTCAAGAGGTAATTCTTGAATCCGGTATTCGTTAGGTTTTAATTTAATTAGATTAAATTATCCTAGTTCGTTTTCGTAGTATTGTTTGTGAATTTGTATGTTTAGATGAAATTCATGATTTACTGCGAGCACGTTGAATGATTTAATGCGAGCATGCTAATTGATTTACTGTCGATTAAATAAATTTGCATGATTATCGTTTTTAATTTCGCTGGAAGCGCAAAAGTACGCAATTAATTGTTTATAATTATCGGGCATGTGATTATGTGATTTAAACTCGTTTAATGCGAATAAAATTTTTGTTTTCCGCTGCGTACACGTGTCTGATTCCCAACACGTTTTGTAACACAGTTTGTAGTTTCAGTTTACGTTTGTTGATAAAAGGGTTTCATATTTTACATCACCTTGCAAAATCCAAGTTTAAATTTGCAAAAAGAAAATAATTGTTTTGCTATTGCATTATGCAATATTATTTTTTCTCATACTAATGCAAATCGCAAATTTATGTTTAAAATTTTAATGTTTGCAATTATTCATGGTGCAGTTCGCTATTTATAAAATGATATAACAGTAATACAGAATTAACAAAGAAAAAAAAACACCATTCTAAAATTTGCAGTTTGTTTATCATTTCTTTTGTATTTTGCATTTTGTTGTTGTATGCAATTTGCATTTTCCTGTTACAACTTACAACTTGGAAAAAAATAAAAATTAGTGGATAAGAAAATTGAATATTTAAAGATATTATGAAATAAAAATATGCAAATAAATGTCAATGATGAAATTATGCCAAATAATATAACAAGTAAATACCATATTACAACAATTTTGTAACGTTAAATATGTGTTCTCAAATTCCTTTTGTTGTTTGATATTTGATGTTTGTTGTTTGGAAACAAATTAATAATAAATGTAATAAATTAAAGAGAGAGATGAATATGTAAGTGAGAGAGAGAGTCGTGAGTGGGTGAGAGAGAAAGAGAGAGAGAGAAAAATATGTAAATAGGAGAGATGAGAGAGAGGGGAGAGATGGGAGAGATAAATGCATGTGAGAGAGAGAGAAAGATATGTAGAGAGAAGAGAGGAGAGAGAAAAAATGAGATTGATTTGTGGGTTTATTTCTTTATTTTCTAAAATAATATTTTCATATAAATATTAGTTGAGGATATTTATGTCCATATACAACTAATTTTATTTAATTCATATTAATTTTAATAGGCAAGGGACCTACACCTATATTCATCTAATCACTTGGATCTCCACCTATATAAGCTAAGTCCAAAATTAGGAGTGTCTAGCAAATTTCCCCTTATTTATAATACATAGGATAACTGCTAGGCATAACTAAGTTCCTAAAAATAGGGGATAAGATTAGTTCAGAATATCCAAAATCTTATTTGGATAATGTAAACCCAATAACTGCAATACAATTTCTGCCATCTGCTCCTTATCACATGCAATCGATTTCTTCCTTGAATATACATGAAGAGGTGGAATCATATCCGTACTTTCCCCCTGGGAACTCGACTTGTCCTCAAGGCGAAATGATGGAAACTGTCCTGGCAATAAGATCATAGTTTTCCCAGGTAGCTTCTTCTATAGGTCGATCTTTCCGTTGCACCAACAATTGTAGTATGGAAACACCGCCTTCCTTAATCCAACGATGAGACAGTATTGATGTAGGTAATAGGATGAGCTCCCAATTAGTGGTGATGGGAAGAGGGGCTGGGGACAAGCATAATATTTGAATATTATTATTCTTTAATTGACGATGAAATGCATAATATTTGTTATATGCATATAAGTGATACGATGCATGTGATTTTTTGGAATTGTGTAATTATGATTACGTGCATATTTCTATGCTTATAAATTCATGATTAGTTTAATTCCGAATGTTAAGTTATATCATAAATAATTCTTGCTATTTGTGATATTATTATGCTTAAATTCAATATTTAGTATATTGAAGATCAAGTTGACGCACTTTTATCTTTAAAATGATAACTTCGTATGTGTGTGATTAGAGACATGAATTATTCATAATTGATATGAATTTTGAAAGTCCAAAGGCTCAATTTTGAAGAATGTTTGAGCAGTTGTTATCCAATAGAACATCAAATATGATCGAACCGTTGCGTCGTCTTGATTTTTGGATATTGGGTTCACAAGATATAAATCTATGAGATGAACATTGGAGATCGAATTTTATGATCCTTTCATAAACAACAAGGGGGCTATTTTTTCTTAAGGAAAATGTCAAACAAGCTCTATATGAAAGGTCATTTTGTACAATCACACCGTTGGGTTTGGCTGAAAATTGGTCAGCAAATTCATAATAAATATTGTTATATTGTGAATGTTGGATATAACAATTGGGAGTCTCTAAACTCTAGTTTTTAATTGTTCACAAACTATCGCAATTCGATAAGAAATTTATTGATTTGAGTATTTTGAGAAGTTTCTTATAGTGTGTTGTATTAAGAGAAAATAAACATAACGTGTACAAAGTTAAATCACATTGGTGATTTAAAAGATTGTACAACTTATAGAAAAAAGTATTTATTACTTTTGTTGGTATTTATACCAATTTTTATTATGTATCTTTATTAAGTAGCAAAGATGAGGCCTTAGAATCACTTAAATGAGAATGATCATGGCATATGAATAAAAGATTGTTATTTAAAATGATTGAGGTGGATGATATGGAATTTCATTTGACGAGATTTGTGCTTATCAAAAATAAAGTTTTGTATTTATCACAGTTGAATATATTATAAAATAAAATACTCGAACTCTTAAAGAGTGACAAAGCCATGTTGATAAATTTTACAGTAAGAAGCTAGAATTTGTGGGGGAGATATGGCTCACCGCGTTCTTAAAATTGTACCACATAAAGGTCTTGAACCTTAGCAATGTGGGAGTGTTTTGACAAAGGTAAAAGTACTTAAGTTACACAAGTTCAAAGGGCTTAAAATAAAAAAGTGCATATCATTGAATATGTGAAGTAGTGTATAAGATAGTCATTCTTAATGCAAATGAAGCAAATGAATGTACAATCTTTAAAATTAAGGGGAAATTTGCTATAGGTCCCTATGTATTATAATTTATGTGTGTAGATCCAAGTCAAAATTTCCATGTTTTAATAAATTAATAATATTTATTGTGGCAAAAATACCCTTAATTAAAATCAAATCAAATCCCAAAGAATCTCTCTATCAAAACAAATTCCCAAAAATCTCTCTTTCAAATATTAACCAAAAATTAAATTAATTCATAAAAAAAATATACAATTTATTTTACAAACTTATACTCTAAAAACGCTAACAATGACTCCGGGAACTGTAACGCTTCCCGCGATGCCTATGACTCTGTGCACTGCAAATAGCAAACTGAAAATTAGATTTTGTATTATTGAATTGGAAACAACAAAATACCTATGATTTCATCAAATGAAAACAACAAACACAAAAAAAAAATCCAGAATTTGCAAACAAAAAATTACCTATGACTTCGCCAAATGCAAACAGCAAACTGAAGAAAAAAAATCAGCAGAACTTGCATTATTGAATTGCAAGCAATAAAATACCTATGACTTCGCCAAATGCAAACAGCAAACTGAAAAAAAAAAATCATTACTAAAAACACCAACAAAAAATTGTTTCTGGAACACGTTGCAAACAACAAAAAAATTAAACAAAGTGTTTGTAAAATGTAACTTAAGACATACCTTGCAAATTGTAAACTAGAGGAATCGAATCTCAACACCAAACGCAACTCTTCAAACAACAAACGAAGTTAAACCAACCTGCAAACGGAAATTGCTAACAACAAACCATGGGAAGGTTCTACATACGGGAGACACAATGCTAATTTTGGCTAGAATTTTGGATTTTTGATTTTCTTTAGAAGAGGTGGAGGGATGTTTGTTGTCCTCTTTAATTCTTTCACCAAGAAACCATCTCATAATCTAAAAACATTCCTGTTTTTTCCTTCTCTACAATATTTCTTCAGAAAAAAATAAGGAAAAAGAAAAAAAAAAGAACAAAGAACAAAGAAGAACGAGAGAGAGAGAGAGAGAGAGAGAGAGAGAGAGAGAGAGAGAGAGAGAGAGAGAGAGAGAGAGACGTGAGTGAGGTACAGAGGGAGGGAGATGAGAGTTTAAAGATAGGGTGAGAGAAACGTGAGATTGGAAAGAGGATATATGAGATTTGTTTTCTTATTAATTGAGGGTGTTTATGGCTATATACTAATTATTTTATTTTATTTATATTATTTTTTTGGATCAAAGTATCTATATCTATATTCATCTAGCAACTAGGATCTCTACATATATAAGTCCAAAATAAGAGGTGTCTAGTAAATTTTCCCTAAAATTAAATATGTTTGGAAAGTTGGGGTTTGATCCAACTTTGACCAAAAAATTAAGTGGATTCATTTTATAAGTCATGGAATTAAATTTTGCATTTTGACTAGACTAGATGAATCTAGTGTATGTAATTTCTCAAAATCAACTTCAGATGAATGAAAAATTAATGTATAGGGAGGTGTAAAGTCACAATCCCATGTTGAAAATAAGCTACAATAAATGTACTTTATTAAGTGTAAGTTGTTAGCTATATATATATATATATATATATATATATATATATATATATATATATATATATATATATCTAAGGGGGATCAAGTGGGAATTTATTTAATTAATAAATAACCAACGATCAATAAAAGAGCTAAGAAAACCAACAATTTGATTTTGACTTTCTAACTTATGAGTTACAATGTAAATCTAGGACAATTAATGTGTATTGTCCACTTGGGGGTTAATTGTCTTTGAGACAAAAAAAAAAATTCTTGAAACTCGTATAGTGCATGAACTTAAATAAGTTCTAAAACAATAGCATATTTGATAAAAAAAACAATTGTTATCAAATAACTTTAAATTCAACGAGTTTGAAAGTACGTGTATAATAAATGTACAAAAGATTACATGGTTATGCATGAATGACATGTTAATCATGGGTTGTAATTATGATATTATCATGAAAACTAAAGAAATATTAGTAAAATATTTCAACATTGAAGACATGGGTCTAACTAATGTAATTTTAGAGATTGAAATCATTGAAATTTTGATGAACTTATTGTAGTCAATGTGTTGAGGCATTACAAGCCATCTAGTTAAGACTATAATTCTTCACCTAGTCAAGAATAATGATGAACAATGGTTCAACTTAAACATTCTCGTAGAGATGGTAGCCTAGTGAACTACGTCCATCTAAATGTTGATTGACTCATTAAGCAAGTCAAGTAAATAGCTAATCATGTAACTAATCAATGGATGAGTTAATAAGGGTGTTAGAAAATTTTATCGTACATACATACGAATTCCCAAGAACCAACATGCTTGAATCAACGAGAATTAAACCTAAACATAAACACGGAAGCGTACCTTACATCATTGAATCGAATCTTCGAATCTCCTTGATTTGGGACAGGTCTTCCAAAGAATCCGCAGTTCCTTAATTATTTCTCTAACGATGGATTTTAGAAGATACGGAATGATTGCGTTTCTTTGGGGACCACAACCCTTTATATAAATGTAGAGTCCAGTTATATTACAATTATGATTCATCCCCGTCAATAAATCAGAATCAAACCCTAATTGTCTCTACACATTAGGCCCATAATTATAGTCTAATACTCATAAGTCCAACCCAATAGTCTTTATTAGATCACAATTAATTTGGACTTTCTTTTATATAGCCATACACATTTACGTCACATATGTGAGCCCACATAATTATTGAAATAATTCCAACAATCTCCAACTTGGGCCACATATGCTATATACCTTATAAATGTGTATACCTTATGAGCTCAAATATTGCTATCATATAAAAAGGTATTCCTTACAATCTGGTCCATTGACCATACTAATATAGGACTAAAGAGGCTTTTGTCACATTGATCGTGTCTAAACCCAACAGTAATCACGTGTAACAATATAGCCAAACGACATAGATCAAATTATGGTGTGTAGCATGGAAATTACATATAATGTGATCTTAACATGCCTATTTCCAACTGATCCTACTTTAAACTTTATTGAGACCAAACATTAAAACAACTGTACAAAGTGCAGTCAAATACTTTATTTCTGCAGAAAACCAAAATAGACAAATTGTGTCCAAACATGCCATAGAGCTACCAAAATGTGTATATTTATACACTTACATACAAACTCCACTGAACCATAATATCCTTAAATGATATAACACCTACATAAGCAATGCTCATGAGTACATTATGTGTTAATCCTTTAGTAAGCGGATCCGCAATTGTGGAGTTTATGTTAATATGCTCTATGTACTGTTCACTTTGTACCGTTAACAACAAAGAACTTTCACAAGATCTTGTTGTTGTTCGAAAGTATAGCTGTTGAATATTGTCACCGTATAACTTTAATACAAATCAAAATGTGCAGCAGCTCATTCACTTAGGTCTACATTAACCAAAATGGATCTATACATTATACACATCATTAAACTCAAAATTAAAAATAAACAACACGATCTCCCAAAATATCTGATTTTGATAAATGAGCATATGTGTATAACTTACATTCCCTATAATTACTGTATAACCCATTTGGTTACTTTGCTAAATGATCCACTTTATAGGGTTATTCAAATATCTTCCTAACTTTATGCACGCCTTAAGCGAATGCGTACATTATTTTACTCTAAAGTATTTATTGGGCATTGAATGAGACTAAACAAGTCTCCTTTATTGTGAGATTATCTCCCACTGATCCTTGGATATGTACAATCATTAACTTCATTTATCTCAAAGTACATATGAGATAATTAGCTTAGGACTGTAACATCATTAACGGGAATTTTAATTTCATTAATGGACTATTTTAGTTTGCAATCAATATCCTTCAAATATTTAGATAAGATTTTATGACTGTACTTTATTGTTCCATAAATGTTACCATTTGAGAAACATATTGCTTGGTTCCAAAAAAACCTCTTAATAGAGTCGATATGAGTGAAATCTTTAATGACTAAACGTACCATATATCTTTCAATATTACCCTTTTGAACTTCATTTGGTCTCAGTTATTTGTAACCAAAGAATTTCACACCTTATGGCAATTCGATAAGATCATAATGTCTTGTCATTCTAAATTTCAACTCATCTTTAATGTTTTATTATCTTAAGGTTGTTGAGTTTGCTCTTAAGTAATAATTACCAAAACTTGATTGGGGGAATTGTTCAACATTGTCTTATCAAAATTCCAAATCTACTTTTCAAACAATGACAATTATAAAAACATGTACATTGTCAAAAGCAGTATTATGAATCGAATTGATTCCTCTTTAAAGACAATGTCTATAATCTAAATTTCTCCCCTCAAACTCAACATCCTTAAAAGATTTTAAACTTTTCCTTTTAAAAATAATATATTGCAGCACTTAATGTTTCTCCTAGATGTACTTTAGCAAAGAAGAATGACTTATCATACTTCTTTGAATGTCCTTGAATGTTCTATTCTTGAATTTTGTATAATTTTAAATTCCTTATGCAAGATTTTACTGTATGAGACTTTTACTTAAATTGTAGGTCAAATTTTGAATTATGAAATAGATCAAGCTTAATATTTTCAAATGAACAAGCAAACCGAATTTGTTCAAGAGAAAATCTAAATCCATCTAATGATGGTACCAAATGACTATTTCATAATTCAAAAGAAAACCTAAGAGTCCTCATATCCTCAATCCCAAATGTCTTACATAACCTTTATAGATGTATATCTTTCAACATCAATTAAATGTTGGTCATGTGAATAACCCTTTATATACACACTTACCTGAATAGTGTAACCCATGATCTATTCAATAAATGTGGCTAGGTACAAAGTCGAAATATATTTAGAACAAATTAAAATGAGAAACAAACAGTACCTGAGATGTACACTGCAATTATAAATATTTATCTTAAGGTGTACTGGTCAAATTAGCACTTAGTCTTTCCTCCCTTAATTATTTATTCTTCGTGTGTAAGGTCAAAGTTTTATTCTTTATGTTTTACAACAAAACTTATATTGACCGTTCACGGAGAAAAATAAATTAAACCATATACACTTTCAAGTCAGACTAACTGAAGTGTTATAATTCAAATGAGATTAGACTATTATTTAATGTGCTCACTTATATTCATTTTCTTTATACATAATCGAAACAAGTGATGTCAAAATCTCATTTGTTTCAGTTTTATTGTTTTAAAATAAAACATATCTTTAAGGAATCATCTAGTACGTAGCCCTAATTGGACTTTATGCCCAAAGCAAAGAAAAAAATATTTAAGATGGTGCACCTAATGATCTTAAGCTTTAAAATTAGAACGCTCATATACTCAAGGTTCTTCTTTGTTCTATCTAAAATAAAAAATCAAGATCTATGCACCATAATAAATAATAATAAAAAAAAAAAAATTGTGCAATTAAGCACAAAAATGTTATAGGCAGACAATGTGTAAGCAGATAAATAAATTAAATAGAGAACGCAAACGAAATCAATATGCTCACATTATAATCCAAAGTTTGACTTTGAAATTTTAAATAACTATGGAATACATCTCAAGATGTCTAGCCCAACATTAATATCAAGTCGTAGGACACTAATATTAATTGTAAGTGACACTTTTGTTGTAGTAATCAAACATTGATAATAAATCTTGTCACATAATAAGTTCATCGTAGGGATGTAACTTTTATTCACATGGAGCCAAATAATCATCACATATTTATTACCACAGTTGCATATGTGGTTCGGCCAAGTATTAACCTACCGTAGGGGTAGTGTTAAAATTCGCATGAATTGACATATGCATAAACATCTTGACATTCTCAATTAGCTAATCTACACAAAGAGGTCACGTAGGGTGGCGTCATGCTTCAATTAGTTATTTTAAATGTCAGACAAACTTAATAACAAATCATTAGATGTACCAACAAATTACTCAGAAATTAAAAGTCGTTGAAAGCTAAGGCTCTAAAGACCTCACAGTATTGTTTTCGAATCAAACTCGGCAATATGGTTATTCATAAAAATGAGTATGAATTGAAAACATCAAATCCATCTTTATTTTGAATTTGAGCTAAAGAAAATGAGGGGCTCACAATTCAACCTTATTTAGAGTTAGAGGCCAAAATAAATTTTAACCAATAAATCTAACTTTATATGGATTTGGACTATATTGGTAACTCAATTTAGACTTAAACCAAGCGTTTCGACTCAAATGCCGAATGAGTCAAACCTTATTTGGTTAATTAATAACCATTATTCATATGTTGATTCGTTAATGTTTAAATATAATTGGTCAGAAACTTATTGAATTAATAAATTAATGCATAACCTTAATTCGACCCATTAATTAAAATATTTAAGCTTAATGAACTTTAAAATCTAAAAATTCCCTAATTAAGCCTTAGGAAACCGAATTTGAAATTCCAAATGAATTTCACTTTATTGACCAAACAAAAAACTTCAAGTGAATTTAAAACAATTCACATATTAGTTCAGTCCCTCAAAATAATTAAAATATTTTAAACGGCCCCAAAACCTTAAATTAACTTTTTTTATTCCTTAAAAACTACCCTTGCCCCAAAACCAGAAAATCTTTCAACTTAAAGGACTGAATTGAAATTTTGAAAAAAAAGCCTTTGAGTGAAAAGGGACCTAAGATTCAGAAATACTTAATTTAAGATTTATAATATATTTTCGAAAAATATATGACTGTTTGGGAGAAACTTTAAAAGTGGGGACTGAAATGCACTTTTCGGAAGCTTTGGGCCCAAAATCAGATTTTCATTTATTAGGAGAGTTGGTACCTAGCCTTTACCAATAGGGTAATGGTCTAGGGTTCGAGTCCCCCCTCCCCTACTTCCCTTGTAATGGACTTGAATTTACTCAAAAAAAAATTGACCCCAGCCCAAATTATCAGGAATTACCCAAATATGGGGTCAATTTGTAATTTCAGAAAACTTGATTGGAGTAAGTTGCAATTTGCAAGAACTTTATCAACCTAATTTTGCCTCTCTAGCAAATCAACCGCCGTCATACCTCAGCAAACTCCACCGCCACCATCAATACCACATACCACCGCCGGAAACACGCAACCCACAAATATCAACGCCGTCGGAATCCACCGTCGGCGCTCCGGCTTCCCTTTAGACGAATCACGCCACCCAACATCAGTAATAATATGAGCATTGAGCACACGCAATCCACCCAACAACACGTAATAATATGGATGCCGGAAAAGAAGTGAGGGGGTGGTGGTTGGTGGTCGACGACGGCCGATGAATTGGCGGTACTGAAAAATTTCAGATTTGGAATTCTCAGATTTGATTCCTTTAACCTTAATCATTAATCTTAATGAATGAATCCTTAGAACTTTAACCTGAATTTTCAAATTCAGGCAACAATTGTGCAATTCAAAAATTGCCAGTCAGAAATTAAAATTTAATTGTGCAATTCATAGATAATCACACAAAAGACAGGTCGACTAAATTTTATTCCACAACCAGCAATTGCATAATTCCTTACATCATTAAATACGATAATCATGATTGATTTAAACAAAAAACGAAATTAACCATGCAATTTGAATCACTGAATATAAAATTGCATCAGAAACCCTAAATACGTTGATCCATGTCAGCGGAATTCATGAAATCAAAGCTACATAGCGCCGAATTGAATACAACACAACAAAATTCATAAATTCTCGGAAATTCAAAACATGGTGGCTCTGATACCACTCGTTAGAAAATTTTATCGTACATACATACGAATTTCCAAGAACCAACATGCTTGAATCAACGATAAGTAAACCTAAACATAAATACGGAAGCGTACCTTACATCATTGAATCCGAATCTCTACTTGATCATCATTGAATCGAATCTTCGAATCTCCACTTGATTTGGGACAGGTCTTCCAAAGAATCCGCAGTTCCTTAATTATTTCTCTAACGATGGATTTTAGAACGATGATTTTAGAAGAGACGGAATGATAATCTCCACTTAATTTGGGACAGGTCTTCCAAAGAATCCGCAGTTCCTTAATTATTTCTCTAACTCTAACGATGGATTCCTTAATTATTTCTCTAACGATGGATTTTAGAACGATGATTTTAGAAGAGACGGAATGATTGCGTTTTTTTTGGGAACCACGACCCTTTATATAACTGTAGAGTCCAGTTATATTACAATTGTGATTCAGCCCCATCAATAAATCACAATTAAACCCTAATTGTCTCTACACATTAGGCTCATAATTATAGTCTAATACTCATAAGTCCAACACAATAATCTTTATTAAATCACAATTAATTTGGACTTTCTTTTAGATAATCATACACATTTACGTTACATATGTGAGCCCACATAATTATTGAAATAATTCCAACAAAGGGTTCTTAAAAGTTTAAGATTCACCTTAAATATGGATTATGATACTTATAAGGTATCCAATTGTACGAAGAATACAAATTGGATATGTGAGAGCAAAGATACTAAGTCTAGTAATGATTATGTATAATCAAAATTCCTCAAATAAATGTGTATAGCTCAATTCACTATGGAATTCGAGTTATAGTTTGGGAGGAGCTAAAGAACAAGATGAATAACTCCATAATTTTCTAGAGGATATAATGTGATGAACTTAGTTGGTACTTGCAAAGTAATTGTAGTAGTCAATTGACTATACAAATAGCACAAAATGGTAAAGTCTTGATTGAAGACATAATACCATTAGAAAGTTGATCTTTATTGGAGCAAATCTCTGCTGATCATGTGAAAATTGAAGAGAATTAATATAGTAAATCCATTGACGAATGGACTACCAAGAGATCAAATATACTACGTATCTAGAGGAACGGGATTAGAATCCACTAATAAAGAATGTTCATGATGATAACTCAAACCTTGTTGGGATCCCAAATCTTGGTTCAATGGGATAACTAAGTTATAAATATTGAAATGAGCACTTGGAACAAATACAACTCATTCCTCTAAACCAAGTGCAAACCTGCAAAGTGTGGTGAGGCTAAGTCAAATGACTTTTAATGATTGTTATACTTATGTGGTGGAGTAGTGCGGGATACTCTTAATAGGAAGTCACCTATATAAGTGAGAAGTGGGGCCGCTTCAAATGAGAAACACTTATGAATCGGAGATATGGTCCAAGGCCGAAATGGACACAACATGAGAACAAAAGGAGCTAGAATTATTATTGAGTAAGTATTGTTGACTTGGTTTACAAAAAAAGCTTTTTCTTTCAAGGCATCGCGTTCACTAAGCAGCGAGTAAATCCGACAGATTTTACTAAGGAAGGTTCAAAGCTACAAGCTACCTCGCCCCATGCAATAATAGTTCGTTTGGACTTTGAAAGTGCCACATGCATGTAATAAGCTCATTCTGTCATTTATATAGGCGATTTGTTGGAAATTATGAGTGTTGGCTCAATTTTAGTTGATTATTTAAGTGGGTTAAATTTAGTTTCTCAAAATTATTTTTTAATGAATGAGAAATTAATAAAATCACTTTAAATAATACATGGAAAAGGAAGTGGTGAATAGGTGTGATAACTCTAAATAAAGTCACCTTTGAAAAACATGGAGTTGTTTAAACACCATTTGAGAAATATATGTTTAATGTGAAAAGGTGTGGTACCTTTTCAAATGATCATTTTCCTAAGAGTTGTGACATTTGGTCATAACCTTTGGAGATCTATAAGTGTATTCCAAAATCCACCATTTGAATCATTCATTAATTCATTTTTTCCACATGGAATTCAATACATTAATTGAATTCACTTTTCATCATAACATTTCATTGCATATTGTTGCAATTATCATGTCCATTTCTTCGTATCTAGAAAGTCCAATGCTCTCGTTTTGTTCGCCTGTACTTCGAGCGTTGTTGTGCTGCAAACTTGAATACCCATAAATCGTTGTATCTTGGGGACAATTGGCAAGAACCGTTAGCACTAATATGGGCCAATAATGTCTTACGGAGAAAGAATGTTATTCTTGCCTCGATTTCTTTTTCCGTCATAAAACTTTGTCCCATTTGCATTTCGAAATATACCTCACATATAACAATATTTTCGAACAATTCTTTTCATTTTAATTTTTCATATTTTGATTTTTTGATTTCTAATGTTTTCGGATTTTTGTGGAACAAAATTAGGAATATAATTTTACAAAAAAAATGATAATTTTTCGAATCTTTTTGTCAATTTGTAGTTCAAGAGTTGGACGGTCCAAATTCCGGTATTATTTATGCAGTAAGTGACTTAGGTGGTGTTTGTAAAAGTTTTTACAAATAGATTATGAGTTTTTTTTTTTTGCTCATAATCTATTTTAAGTGTTTGCAAAATGGACTTATGTTTTTACTTCTCTTAAAATAAGAAATTTTAAGCTATAATTTGTTAACCACCCTAGTTTTTTTCTGTTTAAGTTGATTTTCCAGTAAATTTGCATTGCAAACACCCCTAACTTTTAGAAAGAAACACTTAAAATCAACTTAATTCACAATTCCTAACTTCTGCTTTTAAATAAGTTTTTGCAAACACCACCATAATTTCATTGGCAAAAACGCCTTATGATTTAATTTTTGTAGCAATCATCAACCATGTTAAAGGAATTGTGTGCTAAACAAGATTAATAGGGGAGGTTTTATTAATAAAATAACTAGTAACTCACCCGTGCAATGTACGGGGATCAATTCTAATTACAATTTTTTAATGACTAAAACACGTCGATGAGGTAAATCAAACACCTTTAAGAATGAAAAGATGATGCTAATGCGATGTATGGGATAATATAGAAAAAAAAAATATGTTTTATATAACATAATCGAACGCAAACTTTGGATAGTTGATATATAATACAAAATAATCTAAAACATTTAAAAACAATATCAATTCCATTATATTGAAGTACCGATATAAACAAAATAAATAATAAAAGGAAATATAATATATGAAAATTGTGATATAAAAAATAAAATACATAATCTGACCCAAATGGTAGTATGGTACAACTATCTCGTCAAATACACTCGGATTCTTAACAGAAACTTAATTATCAAAGTAGTGTTTTACAGCACATCGATTGACAACGCCTATAATTCTCTTCTCGAGTAACATATACATTTTTCATTGTTCAAATGCAATCAGTGATATACATTACTGAAACGTAATCACTTAAAAGGGTAAAAAAATAAATACAATTTGTACTAAATCACATTGATTTAAAAAAAAAAACAAATTCAGTGGAGTAGACGATAAAATTAGCATATGCAAATAAACTAACACGGTAAAAATAATTATACATATAAAAAATAAAAAACAAATGTGTATTTAAATCACAATATATAATTTTTATGATGTACATTCATATTCCCTAAAAAACTTCTTAGTAGACAATGTTGCAAGTAATATTAGTTGTCTATTCCGACTTAATGAATTCTTTATGTCACCTGTACTGATACGAACCCCGTAGAACTTGTTACGAGACCCAATACCTTACGCGAAAGCAAGATCGAATACATCCAAAAATAAATGATTCAGAATGACGGGAGCAAGGAATAATGACCCCATAGCTATAAAGAGCTAGAAACCATTATTATCAAGGTGGAATATTGATCCCGTGGTTATAAAGAACCAGAAACCAATATTATGTCGCTAAGAAGGTTACAAGAATCCACTTGTAAAATCCCAAAATTTGCTGTTGAACAGCGAAGGAGAATTAACTCTCAAAATACTCAAATATTCATTAAAAATTCGTCCCTTAAAATAAACCAAATTGGCAACCTATTTATAAGATCTAGAAAGACTCCTTTTTCACAAGGAAAATGACTCCAACCTAATCTATAATAAGGAAACTTATAAATAAGCAAATCGTAATCATAAAAGACTCTAAAATAATAAAAACATATAAAACATAAATTAAAAACATGCATAATTAAATTAAGTAACTTGATCATCAAGTTGGCTTCTCGATCACCCTTCTAATCTCGCGTAGACAATTGGTTGTGCAAGTGCATGCACTTCATGCTCAATTACAACACTGTTACACTTCGAATCTCTCTCTTCTCAAAACATAAAAGTTGTAGCACTTCCAGTTGGCTTTCTAGAGCACTTTTAATCACCTAAATTGGATGCCATATGAGAGAGTTATAACCCAAATGGTAAAACTGCCAGAGATAGGCGAGAATCTCGGATGCATGGGATTCAACTTGTCCATCGAACTCTCCTCTTCCTTTTCTTCGAATTCCTAAATAAGGACTCTTTAAAGGCCCGATTCAAGCCTTTATTCTTCAATTCAAACCGGAACGTCTCCATGAATCTCACTCGTTTTCTCTTATTCCAATTTATTCATCTTTAAACTTGCTAGGATCGAATCATGTACTCTTAACTTTCTATATTGCGACATATAATAGTCCATGCCACCTATACTCCTAACTGTCCATATTGCGATGTATAATAGTCCATGCTACCTCTAATACCAATATCGCACGGGTGAATTACTAGTATTCAAAATATTACTGTCCCAAACAGTAATATTACTGATTGAGACAGTAATTTGACAGTAATTTTAATTAAAATATTTTTTTCTAAGAAAAAGAAAAAAAAAGGCGTAAAATATATATACATAATAAAAAAATTCAAAAATATATACATAATATAAAAAAAATTGAATTTTTATACATTAAAAATTGAGTTTTCTGAATTTAAAAAAACAATTTGGCGTAAAATATATTTCGAAAATATTTACCTTAAAACATGATATTTCAAATTAGTTTTATGAAATTCTATATAAATATAATATATTTCAAGGAATTAATATTAAACAAATACAAAGAAATACTAATATATAAACATAATATATTATTTTTATGAAAATACATTCATAATATAAAAAATTGAATATTCATAAATTAAATATTGAGTTTTCTGATTTTCTTTTTTAAATATTGGCGTAAAATATACTTCGAAACTTATTACCTAAAAACATGATATTTTGAATTAGTTTTGACTTTTCTAAATTCTCTCTCTCTCTCTCTCTCTCTCTCTCTCTCTCTCTCTCTCTCTCTCTATATATATATATATATATATATATATATATATATATATATATATATATATATATATATATATATATATATATATATAAGAAAAAAGAAAAAAAAGGCGTAAAATATATATATACATAATATAAAAAAATTGAATTTTCATACATTGAAAATTGAGTTTTCTGAATTTAAAAAAAAACAATTGGCGTAAAATATATTTCGAAAATATTTACCTTAAAACATGATATTTCAAATTAGTTTTATGAAATTCTATATAAATATAATATATTTCAAGGAATTAATATTAAACAAATACAAAGAAATACGAATATATAAACATAATATATTTTTGGGCAAATGGCAAAAAGGCCCATCACATGGGACTTAAATGCATTTTAGTCCACAAAAAAAAACAGTCTCTCAATTAAGCCCATCCCCATGTCTTTAGTCTAAAATACCCTCAATAATATAATTCTTAACAATTCCACCCATTATGCTCTAACTTCCTTAATATTACACATTGACCCCGAATTTAAACAACTATATCACATTAACCCCCAAAACTTTTTTTTTTTCAGAAAATAATTTTTTTTCTGAAATGTTTTTTTTCCGGCCAGATTCCGGCGAGATTCCGGCGTTGACTTTTTTTTTTTTTTTTTTTTTTTTGAAATTTTTTTTTTCCTGAATTTGTTTTCCGGCCGGTCAACCACCGTTGACCGCCGGTCTCCAGCGTTGACTTTTTTTTTTTTTTTTTTGAATTGTTTTTTCTTAGAAAAAAAATATTTTAATTAATATTGCTGTCTTGACTACTAAATTACTGTCTCAGACAGTAATATTACTGTTTGGGACAGTAATATTGTGAATATTATTTTTCCGAACAGTAATATTATTAATATTATTGTCTAAGACAGGTAAATTACTGTTGGAGACAGTAATTTAACATCCAAGACAGTAATATTAATTAAAATAAATTTTTTTGTAAGGAAAAAAATAATTAAAAAAAAAAGTCAATTAACAGTTAAATTACTGTCTCCGACAGTTAAATAACTGCTGGAGACAGTAATTTAGCAACGAATACAGTAATATTAATTAAAAATATTTTTTTTAAGAATAAAAAAGTCAATTAACGGTTAAATTACTGTCTCCGACAGTTAAATAACTGCTGGAGACAGTAATTTAGCAACGAATACAGTAATATTAATTAAAAATATTTTTTTTAAGAATAAAAAAGTCAATTAACAGTTAAATCCGACAGTTAAATAACTGGTGGAGACAGTAATTTAGCAACGAATACAGTAATATTAATTAAAAATATTTTTTTTAAGAATAAAAAAGTCAATTAACAGTTAAATTACTGTCTCCGACAGTTAAATAACTGCTGGAGACAGTAATTTAGCAACGAATACAGTAATATTAATTAAAATATTTTTGAAGAAAAAAACAAAAAAACAGTCAATTAACAGTTAAATTACTGTCTCCGACAGTTAAATAGCTGCCGGAGACAGTAATTTAGCAGCCAAGACGGTAAAATTAATTAAAATATTTTATTTAAGAAAAAACAAAATTATAAAAGAAAAAAAAAAAAAAAAAAGTCAACGCCGGAGACCCGGCGGTCAACGGCCGTTGACCGGCCGGAAAAAATTTTCAGGAAAACAAAAATTCAAAAAAAAAAAAAATAAATAAAATGTCAACGCTGGAGACCGGCGGTCTCCGGCGGTCAACGCCGGAATCTGGCCGGAAAAAAAATATTTCAGAAAAAAAATTTATTTTCTGAAAAAAAAAAGTTTTGGGTGTTAATGTGATATATTTGTTTAAATCCGGGGTCAATGTGTAATATTTAAGAAGTTAGAGCATAATTGGTGGAATTGATAAGAATTAGGGTTAAAATTGGGGTCAAAAATTGAAATTTGGGTTAAAATTGGTTAATTGATGAAATTGGGCTAAATTGGGGTGTTAATCATGAAATTGGAGTTGAATTGGGTTTCAATGAATTGGGGGTAATTTTGGTATATATAAAGGGATTTTCCTTATTTGCAAATAAGTTTGAATGGGGTGGATTTATTTGAAAGACAAAAAAGTTGGATGTCCCTCTTTTAATTAAGTGCCCTTGTCATGGGCCTATTTGCCATTACCCCTATATTTTTTTTATGAAAATACGTTCATAATATAAAAAATTGAATATTCATAAATTAAATATTGAGTTTTCTGATTTTATTTTTTAAATATTGGCGTAAAATATATTTCGAAACTTGTTACCTAAAAACATGATATTTTGAATTAGTTTTGACTTTTCTAAATATATTCAACGAACCACCTTTGTATTCAACATCAATATATTTCTTGTCAACCAATTCAGCATTTTCGGCGAAAGTTTTGCGTAGGTACTACGACATAATTAAAATAAAAAATATGAATAAAAGTATAATCACATTATTATGAAACTGGCTACGTAATTAGTACTACATTTGTTTTTCATTTTCTTAATTAATACTTTTTCGCTATATATAAGTTATGACCATATATATTATATATATATATATATATATATATATATATATATATATATATATATATATATAACGACCAATTTGTGCAGATCATAACGCGTAATTATCTTTGTTAAATAACAGATCAAGCCATTGTTCATCCCTTCAGCATCATCAATATTGAGATTCTCTTGAATTGCAAAGGGTTGGTACATACACATGTTAAATAACCAACAACATTAATCACACCTCCATGTGGATCCATTGGTCCAACATTGATTTGCATGAATACATCGTTCATGTATAAAAGCCTCATCGCATAAACCACAACAAAAGATCCAGAGCGTTGAACGACTTTGGTTGATTCCCTACATGCGACGCACATACATGGATCGAAATTAGGGTCAAAATACGCGTTGCAAAAAACACATAGTTTGGACTGAGCGCAAACAACTATTTTGATCGTCATAAAGTACGAAAGACTTTGTATAATAAATTGCATGAAAAAAATTAAAAAGGTATATTAAAATTAACAACCCAAAAGAAAAGAACGACAAATAATACTCATATGTATATATAAAAATAATCATGGATATAAAAGTATGCATATATAATTGTAAACATTTGTAAGAAAGTATAAAAAAATGTAATATGAAATTGTATAATACGAATATTGTGCACTGTGTAATGGAGTGATGGTAGATGAAATGAAATCAATGTGGAGGGGTTTAAATAGTATTGAGCATGAACTTTAGGAAAAAAATAAAAATTCAAAGATGTATATATTAGTAAATGAAATCAAATCAAATCAAACAAATAAAGGAAACAACCCATAGTATAAGACAATAACTTCTAGAAAAAATCTTACAATAAGAAAAAATTAAATACAAAGATGATTAATTTTGCTATTCTGTTAAATACGGTATTGAAAATCTTGCAATTCAGTTAATAGAAATTAATTATATCTAAAGACTCAATTGTGTCTTGCAATTTCTATAATACCGTATTTAAAAATCAATAAATTCAGTTATATTATTTACCATTGAATTTTGAATTAAAGAGTAAACTAAATCAATCAAAGATGATATGCAAGAATCTTGCAATATTGAAGAACTTTTTTTTATTGGTAATTAAATATTTTACCTAAATTAGCCATTCCTTCTTTTATTTATATATATATATATATATATATATATATATATATATATATATATATATATATATATATATATATATATATATATATATATATATATATATATATATATATATATTTATAATAAATGATGTGCCTTTATTTGAAACAAAACAAAGCAGCCATTGACAAAGATTATACAGAATAACAGAAATTGGGTATAATTGATACAATATTTGGCAATTATTTTATGTATATCTTATTTATAATTTGAAATATACAGTATTCATAATATACCGTATTTATAATTTGAAATATGGTACAACAAAAATTTTTAAAGTTTAAAATTTCAAAATATTGCATATTTATTAAATAATACAATTATATTTAATTTGAAAAACAGTATAATAGAATAATTTGAAATACGGTATAATAGAAGTTATATACAAAAAATATTGTATATTTATTAAATAGTACAATATAAAAAAATTATAATTTTTTTTAATGGAATGGATATTCGAATATTCAAAAATATTGAAAATAAAAAAAAAAAGTTTATTCCTTTATTTTAATATTTGAATATTAAAAAAATGTTTTTTTTTTCTTAAAATTATTTGAATATTCGTAAAAAAAATTGAGTATCATGAATTTTTTCAATAAATATATTTTGAAATACTGAAAATATAAATAAGATTATTTTTATTTCGAATATATAAAATATTAAATTTGGAAATAATATATATATATATGTGATAATTGTTTAAATGAGTGTACAAATGTTAAATAGAAAATGACTTAAATACATACCAAAATAAAATTGACAACTCACCAATTGAAGAATCCACCTCATCAATTGAACTCCAACTAAGCAATTTTGATAAATGACATCATCATTTGCCACATGTCAATCATTGAGGGCATAGATCCTCTTTTTATATTATATATAGATAATATAGATTGGAATACAAAAACAATGTAAAAATATGTAAAACATACACATTATTCCCCAAAAACGAAGAAGGCAATTTGATGCATTTTTCGATATCAAAACTTTTCATGTCTCCTCGCAGTACCACATCTGGCATTCCTTCATAAATTTCGTAGATAAATCTTTCCGCAAACAACGTGATTCGAACATCTAATAAAAAATAAACATAACAACTAATTATCAAAGATACAGGAAATTGGTAAATATTACTGAAAACCATACAAAAATAAATAAAAAAAATACATTTTTAGGGTATAAACAATAATATATAAAAAAAATCGAAAATTAACTCAAATAAATGAAAGAATAGGATTAGCGTATAGAAACTTTTTTCTTCTCGTGTGCTTTGTTATATCATATATGAATGGGGAATAATGGATGTGGAGTGATGTATTTATCCTCATTTTTTATGTAATAAAAGGTAAATAATATATATCTTTAAGGAAATAAATTATATGCATTAAAATGATACAATTAAAAAAAAAACCTAGTATGTAAGAATAATAATTGAATAAATTATGAATTGTGGAATATCTTGTTACTAAAACTAGTATCTCACCCGTGCGATGCACGAGAATCAATTCTCGTATAAAAGTGCATTAATGTAAAAGAAAAATAAATTAAAAAATCGACGATCAACAAAAAAATGTGTTTCATTTTATCAGCAAAAAGTCTAGATAAATATAAAAATAATAATATTATAAATATCATCCACGTCGAAATCTCACAACTAAATTCAAGAACTTCAAGAGAACAATCGAATCAATGAACCACTATTTCGCATTAATCTAAATATTGGGGCATTATAACACAAAACTACAATCAAATTTACCATTAGAGGAAGAATAACATGTTCTTATTCATCAATTTCAATATATAAGTTCAACCCATTACTTACACAAAAATAAATATATATAAATAACAAATGAAGATGTAAGCATAGACTAACCTTGAACAAAAAACAACGTACTCAATTACTCATAAAAAAAATTATACTCATTGCAAATAAATGTGAACATACAAAAAATGCACATGTTTAAGTAACAAAAAGTTTGTAAGAATTCAATATTGATCTCATTATCCTATCCGGTGCTTTAAAACAAAATTCATGTATCATCGGCTTCTCTATAGAGAATATTGCACGTAACATTAGTAAATATGACATATTATAAATTGAAAAATATTTTTATACCACATCTATTCATAACTCTCGACATTGCGATGTATATTTGCCCATGTGACATCTGATATTAACATTAATACTACACTAAAAATTAATACTAATTCTAATCAAATACTAATACTAATAATACTAATTTTAAAACAAATACGAATACTAATACTAATATTAATTTTAATTATAATTATCTATTACTAATACTAATACTAATACTAATACTAATACTAATACTAATACTAAATTTGTATAATTGTGCATGCTAAACTCTTACTCATATTAATAATCATACTAATAATCATACTCATATTCATACTCGAACTCTTACTCATACTCGTGCTTATACTCGCGCTCATCATATACTCATACTCGTACTGATACTCATACTCACATGAATACTAATATTTAGGGGTGAAAGTCGGATGGATCGGATCGGAATAAACCTTTGTGGAAAATTTCCAAAAAAAATTCGGAAGTACAAAATCAATTTCAATTCCAATTCCAAAATTTTCGGAATCTAAAAATTCATTCCAATTCCAAAAGGCTCGAAAATTTCAAAATTTCGGAAAAAAATCGGAACTCACATAAGCTTTAAAATTTCAAACTTAGCCGAGATTTTAAAATGTTCATAATATTTCAAAATAAGAACATCCCACATCGATAAAAGTAAAACTAATAACTACTAAATTCAGTTAAAAAAATAAATAAAAATAAACACAACATAATACCCAATAAAATTTCTAACAACAATTGATTATGTCAAAATCCTAAAACAAAACTTACATTTGTATTTTTCGGAAAAATAAGTATTATATAATATATATTTTTTATAGGTGTATTTTTCGGAAAAAAATTGGATTATTTTGGAATTAATTCCGGAATTAAATTGGATCGGAAATTGAAAATTCCAAATTTATTTTATATTTCCAATTCCAATCCAAAAAAAACGGAAATATTCGGAAATCGGAATTTCGGTAGTCGAAATGAAAAAAAATGTTCCAAAATCGGAACTTTTTGGATCGGGACCGGTAAAAATTGGAAATTTCGTTCCAACTTGAACCCCTACTAATATGTATACTAATACTCATTACTCATATTGATACTGATACTAATATGTATACTAATACTTATACTCAATCATACTGATATTGATACTCATATTTATACCCATATTGATATTCATACTTATACATACACACTATACTAATACTGATATTCATACTCATACTAATATAGATATTGATATTAATATTGATACCCATATTGTTACTTATACTGATATTGATGCTTATATTGATACTAATATTGATATTGATATTAATAACGATACTAATACTAATATTCATACTCATACTCATGCTCATGCTTATGCTCATACTCATACTCATACTCATACTAATACTTATATCATACTCGTACTCATATTCATACACATACTCATACACGTTATCATACTCATTCCCGTACTTATACCCATACTCATACATATAGTAATACTCATACTCATTACTACGTATATTAATATTGATACTAATATGGATATTTATATTGATACTAATACTTATATTCATACCGATACTCATACAGATACTCATATTCATACTCATATTAATATTGATAATGGTAAAAATACAGATAATAATACTGATACTACTATATTGATAGTTGATACTCATACTAATGGCAATGCTAATAATGATGTTAATGCTACTAATAATAATCATATTAATTTTAATACTAATTCTAATACCCATATTCATACTCATACTCAAATTTGTGTTATACTGTACCACCATTAATGTTATTATTCAAATTAAAAATACAATGTTTTCTTTTTTAATTTATACAATATTTAAGCAAAATAATATGTATGTACTAATTAATATGTTGGTAAAATAATTTTCTTAAATCATGAATTGATATGCAAAATAAGTTAAAAAATGAACTACTTATATATTACCTATAATAATATTGAAATAATTTACTTATATATTAGTTAACATTAAATAATTACCGGAAATTTTTAAAAAATGAAACATGCAGATTTGGTGGAACTACATTCTGTATATTAAAAAAGGTGTAATATATTAGGCATTAAAATATAGGGGTAATTTTTTATAAACCCTCCACTCTAAGATTATATAGGTCCTAATCCAAGTCATAAGTCCTATTTTTCTAAACCCCCATACTAATTTTTTTGGCTGATTTACCCTTTGCAACAAAATAGGAAAATTACCTTTTAAATATAATTATCCACCAAATCAGTTTTTTAGCTAAAAAACAGGCAAACAAATCTCGTGGGATTGAAACTGCAGTGGTTACCTCTCGTTTCTTTCAATTTACCCAATATCCCTAATTCTCAAATCGACAGAAATTGTCGTATTTCTTCACAACGCCATCGAAGGGAGAAACTGCAAAACACTCACCTCTCGTTCTCTCTCAATTTACGCAATAACCCTAATTCTCAGATCGACGGAGAATATGTAATTCTGCAAACCGCCACCGAAAGGAAAGATCTGCAAATCTCGTCAAATTGAAACATGCAAAACTCTCCCCCCTTTCGTTCAACCCAAACTCTGTAATCATAGCACCTTATTGCTGAGATCGATGGAGAGTCTGTAGGTTTGGAAACCGAGAAGATGGCGCAAAATCGAAAACGTACAGGTAATTTGCAATATATTTTATTTTTTTGTATTTTTTGTTTTTAAAATCGCGATTCATTGACGAAATACAATGGGTTTTTTTATGAATGAAGTGAAAGACAGAGATTTGGAGCCTACGACCTCAGGTAATAACTTCGTTTTCTGCAAATAATATTTTTTTGTTTGTTTTTTATTTTGCTATTTTTATGTGTATTTTGCACTTTGATATTTATTATGTATTTTGCACTTGCTTTTTTATTTTGCTGTTTTTATGTTTATTTTGCACTTTGATATTTATTATGTATTTTGCACTTACTGATGTATTGTATATTGTATTTTGTATATTTCATTAAACTTTGGTGGCATATCAAGTTTTGCAAACCTTCTATTGTATTGTTGTTTGTTATGTTGCGATTTTGAAACTGTGTATTGTTATTTGAAATTATAATTGGCACTTGGCACTTGGTATTACAATTGGCACTTGGCACTTGCGATTGCTGTTTCAAGATACGCATTTCATGTTATATTGTGCAATTGATGTACATGGGTTTTATATAGATCAAATCTAGTTTCAGTTGTTCGCTTTTTCCGGCAATATAAATTTACAAAAAAAACATATTGACTGCATTGGGCGAACTGCGCTGGCTGATTTTGTAATTCCATTTATGCAGAGGAAGATCTCTACACACCATGTTCGGAAGTCGGCTGAAGAGGTGCACAAGATATTGTAATGATGCGTTTCGATATTGTAATATGCATTTATGTAAATTTGTGCATATTTCAATTGGAAGTTTTTTTGGTTGAACTCGTAGTTTACTTTCGCTA
Source organism: Erythranthe guttata (assembly GCF_056151865.1). Classification (NCBI taxonomy): domain Eukaryota; kingdom Viridiplantae; phylum Streptophyta; class Magnoliopsida; order Lamiales; family Phrymaceae; genus Erythranthe; species Erythranthe guttata. The sequence continues at coordinate 12,936,056 of NC_142537.1, forward strand.
CAACTATAAGCCAGAAGAAAACAAACAAGAGAGTCATTAGAGGTTGATGCTACTGACACGATCATGTTTCTAGAAGATCCCCGATGACCTTTGGAAGTTGTGAATTCAGTCGGACGTCGAGACTATGTCCGTTATGACATCAACCCAGTCATAATCAATTATGATATATTGTAGTTTGTTCATTGACTATATTGCAACACTGCTTGTATCTATTGATTTGTATCTTACAATATTTTGTATTTAATGTACTGATTTATTCCTAAATAAAAATAGTTTGTTGTTTGTTATATCATCTTTTATTTCATATTTTATATTTTAAAAATATTTTATATTGTTCGAGGAAGAATAAACTTGAACCTCTGATGTTTGAGCAAATTATCATTAGTTCTATATTGTGTTGTTGTGAAAAGACATTTGTAAAATAATTATTTTGCCATATGGTAGGTGATTCCGTATTATATTTATTTTGCTATTTAATTTTGCTGTTATAAATTGCAGTTTGTATGTTGTTAATTGTATCTTGCAATTTGTTCTTGTAACTTGACACAAGTATTTTGCAATTTTGCTATTTATTTTTGCTGTTATAGAATAGAAAAAAAAAAAAAAAAAAAAAAAAAAAAAAAAAAAAAAAGAGAGAGAGAGAGACGTGATTGAGAGAAGAGAGAGAGGAGTTAAATGAGAGAAAAGAAAGGGAGGGGGAGACGTGAGGAGAAGAGAGAGAGGAGTTAAAAGGGAGAGTGAAATGTGGGATTATTCATATTTTCCATAACTAACTACCTTAATATAAATAATAATTAAGGGTATTAGTGTCAATAGAAAAATAATTTAATTTAATTTATATTACATTTATTGGTCAAGGGACCTATAGCTATAATCAACTAACAAAATGGACCCCCTGCCATATAAGTTCCAAATAAGGGGGTTCCAGCTAATTATCCCTAAAATATATGGAAATGATAATTAAAAATTGGGTTTTATGGATGAAATCTTGAAATTGTCAAATGCATTAACTAAAAAAAGGATTTATAGTAAGAATATAAAATAAAACAGATATTGAGGAAAATAAAATAAAAAATAAAAAATAAAACCAAAATTGCGAGAAAAAGTAGAGTAGTGTTGTTATTTTTCAGTATAATTTATTTCATAAATATAAACATATTTTCCTAATATAATTCTTTGAAATGCAAAATCAAAGTAAAATAATTCCATATCATTTTTTTTTGTGAGTAAATTTTTTCATATCATTCTTAGATTACTTTTTTTAATTAATATTCTAATTAATAAATATAGATAATACATTCTAACCAAAAAAATCATAAACTTTAGTTAACTGAAGATAATTAATAAACGATTGAACATATACTAAAAGTCCTGATACATTATATAAATATTCAAATAATTATAAAAGTAACTAAAAGAGTATGACAACAAAATTAATGAACAGTAAATAATTATAACAGTATTTAAGAGAACACGATAAGAAAAAAATAGTGACCAATAAATTCCATTGCTCATCTTGCTCATCTTGCTTAATAAATCCTTTGTTTTGCTCCTCAAAAAGAAAAAAAAAATTATAAAAATATTTTAAAGAATATGAATTTGAAGAATATGAACAGGATAGAATTATTAGTAATTCTAACTTAGTTAACTATTTCCCAAAACTTTTCCATCAACAAAAAGAATTTAGCACAACCAAATGTGATTAATTTTGAACATTTTTTAGCACAACCTAATTTAAACATTAATAGTATTAATATAGTATATTTGAAATTGACTTTTTTTATATATATAATTTCTCACGTTCAAATAATTGTATTAAACTTGTAGTTTCCACATCACTCTGTTAAATTAAAATCTATTAATCTTCTCATCTCATAAATATTATTTTTTAATAAAATAAATATTTACATGATATTATACGGTCCTGTATTCTTATAATATTTTTTAATGCAATAAAATAAAAAATGCATTAAAAATGTAGTATTATTGTAAATTAATCTATAGAACATTGTTGGATTTAATTAGAACTTGTTTGTTAGATGAAAATTAAGAATCTAACAAAATTTGATTGTGCTTAACAAATGGAACAAAGTTGCACAACACATGAATTCAATCGAATCAATCAGGCAATTTATATTTACAATTTGTTTATAAAACACAAATATGAATACAAATTGCACCTAACGAAAATTAATATTTCGGTCATAACAACTTGATATAAGACATAATAATTTATATTCAACTTTTTGACTGTTACAGTACTCATACAAAAAAATTATTGTTGATTACATCATACTCCATATTCTTCAGTACGTAACTATTATTGTTACATAATTTGCACAAATTGGTAAGATTCTGCAAAAGGAAAAAAAAAAAAAACCAATGAAACAATGAACAACGAAAAAATAAAATAACAATATATAATAATAATAATATAGTTAATAAAAATGAAACTATAAGAAAAATAAAAATATAAGAAAAAATGAAAGAAAAAGAAAAATTGGTAAGAATCACATTGGGGAAAAAAAAAGAACTTTGAATAAAAATGAAAATATAAGAAAATTGGGATAGGAAAAGTTAATGGAAGTTGCCAAACATAAAAAAAATAAAGAAGTAAGGAGAAATAAAAGAATTTTACCGAAACAACGGATATTAAAGAATACAAATAATGATGCGAAAAAAAAGAAGAAAAAAAAAGAATGTTAACAATAACATAAAGACAGGATAGTAAAAAATGAAACAATATTAATTAAACAAAGAATTTAAAAACAAAAATTTGTTGATACATTGTATACACTTATTTGTTTTATTAAGTGTAACAACGAATATCAATGAAACCAAAACATCAAGAAGAACATAATACATTGAATTCCAATTTGTTAAAGATTATGCAAGATCCAGAGCGTAGAACGACTTTGATTGATTCCCTACATGAGACGCACATACATGGATCGAAATTAGGATCAAAATACGCGTTGCAAAGAACACATTTTTTGGACTGAGCGCAAACAATTTTTTTGATCTTCATAAAGTACGCACGGCTTTATTTAATAAACTGCATGAAAACAATAAAAAAAAAGTATATTAAAATTAAAACCCAAGAGAAATAAATACAAATAGTACTAATATGTATATATAAAATTAATTATGAATATAAAACTATGCATATATACTTATAATAATTTATAAGAAATGATAAAAAAGAATATTATGAAACTGTATAATACGAACATTGTGCACTTTGTAATCGAATGATGGTAGAAAAAAATGAAATGAACATTGAGGGGTTTATATATTATTGAAAATGAACTTAATTCTATGGAAAAATTAAAAATTCAAAAGATTTATATATTAGTAAATGAAATCAAATCAAACAAATAAAGGAAACAACCCAAAAAAAAAAATAATAACTTATGGAAAAAAATCTTGCAATATAAAAACATTAAATATGAAGATACGATTTTTATTTTTTACCATTCAATTTTGAATTAAAGTATAAATTAAATCAATCAAAGATGATATGATGAAATCTTGGAATATTAAAGATTCATTTATATTGGTGATTTGATATTTTATTTGAAATAATAATTAATAAATATAATGCATAATCCGTTTTATAGTTCGGGCCATAATCCACCGTACATTGCATATTTATTAAATAATATAATTATTTTTAATTTGAAATATGGTATAATAAAAATTATATAAAAAAATAGTGTATATTTATTAAATACTTCAATTAAAAACTAAAACATTTTTTTATTATTATTTTTTATGGAATGGATATTCGAATATTCTAAAATATTGAAAATTAAAAAAAAAATACATATTCCTTTATTTTAATATTTTAGTATTTAAAATAATATTTTTTTTATGAAAATTATTTGAATATTCGTAAAACAATTGAGTTTCATGAATTTATTTGAATAAATATATTTTGAAATACTGAAAATATAAATAAGATTTTTTTATTTCGAAATTATAAAATATTAACCTTGGAAATAATATATATACACGTGGTAATTATTAAATGATTGTGTAAATGTAAAATAGGAAAAACCTTAAAAACATCCATAAATAAAAATGTCACCTAATCAATTGAAGAATCCACCTAATCAATTTAACTCCAACTAAGCAATTTTGACAAATGACATCATCATTTGCCACATGTCAATCATTGAAGGCATAGATCCTCTTTTTATATTATATATAGATAGATGGTGTGATGTTTACAAATTAACCATAGTTAAAAAATGTCATCCAATGATTACCATAAAATATATATGATATTATGGAATATGTCATTTATCAATTAAAACATAAAAAGGAGAAGAGGTGTCGCAAAGGGAAATATATGTATATAATGGAATATATAATTAATTATTAAATGACATAATATTGGTGTAGACGCATAAAATTAATTAATTGGTTAATTAAATTAGCCAATTAAATTGTGTCTAAATTAAATTATACCTTGTCTTGCAAGACAAGCCATGGGGATAATTATTAATTAATTATTGACCTATAGGATTATTTCTTCTCTTCGAAGTTATAAGAGATAAATATCAATTTAAAGAGAGCCAATCAAATCGCGCCACATCATCAAGTAGACTTTAAGTAGGATTCTTATTCTACCACTATAAATAGGGACCCTCCCTACACAATTGAAGACACAACTCAAGAAGGAGAAAAATCGTAGAGAAAATTCTCTCTACAATATTCAAGTCGTTCTTCATCAAATTCAGGGCGTTCTTCATCAAATCGAAGGCGTTCTTCAACAAATTCAAGGCGTTCTTCATCAAATCGATGGTGTTCTTCATCAAATCAAGGGCGTTCTTCAACAAATCAAGATTGATGGAAGATTGAAGGGCCAAATCCATCAAGAAGGGTCAAATCCATCAAGAACTGAAAGATCTTCAAGAACAAATCAAGATCGAAGGAAGATTGAAGGGCCAAATCCATCAAGAACTCCAAGATCTTCAAGTCAAAACCCGTCAAAGTTCAGCGTTCGATCCGAGATTCAAGTCGCAAGACCCTTGGAAGACGTTATTCAAGTCCAAATCAAATCCGGAGAAGATCAAGTCAACGACCCGACTCCGAAATTCAAAGTCAAACGCATATTGTTCTTGAGAGAAGAATCAGAGGATTAAATTAGAGTTTGTAACTCGCAATATTTTATTTTAATTCAATAAATTATTTTTGTGCAAGTTTTTCTTGTTTGTCTAAATCGCAGATAAGAATTTGTTGTTACAATTGGTATTACCTTTATTATAATATATATACTATCATTTTTCCCGGTGACGTGGGATAACATTTCATGAAAATGATTGATTAGTTTAATATATGATATTTCTCAAAAAAAAAAAAGTTTAATATATGATAATAATAATAATTATAATAAAATTTCTTAGTGATGTCGTTAACAATATTAACATTTATAAAAAAGTAATAATACAAACTCATTAAAAAAAACTATAAAAACTTAATAGTCATAATATGAATTGATAATTAAATAAATGAAGCAATATTTTTATATAGAAAATAGGTTGGAAAATATGAGATATAATAATAATAATAATAATAATAATAATAATAATAATAATAATAATAATAATAATAATAATAATAATAATAATAATAATAATAATAATAATAATAATAATAATAATAATAATAATAATAATAATAATAATAATAATAATAATAATAATAATAATAATAATAATAATAATAATAATAATAATAATAATTATTTATTATTATTATTATTATTATTATTATTATTATTATTATTATTATTATTATTATTATTATTATTATTATTATTATTATTATTATTATTATTATTATTATTATTATTATTATTATTATTATTATTATTATTATTATTATTATTATTATTATTATTATTATTATTATTATTATTATTATTATTATTATTATTATTATTATTATTATTATTATTATTATTATTATTATTATTATTATTATTATTATTATTATTATCGTGAATTTCGTGGACTTGTCTCCTCATGGGAGTTGTCTTGCAGCGAAGTTGTAGGAGCATTGGACGCGCGACTGGGGAGCATGCGGATTCAGGTCGCTCTGAGCGAGTTGTCTTCTCGTTGGAGTTGTCTCGCAGCGAGTCTTATTACCGAGCGAGGTGGCTCCTCATGGGAGTTGTCTTGCAACGGGTTCGTAGTGTCAAGCGAGTTGGCTCCTCGTGGGAGTTGTCTCGCTGCGGGTTGTAATACCGAGCGAGTTGACTCCTCGTGGGAGTTGTATCGCTGCGGGTTCGTAGTACCGAGCGAGTTGGCTCCTCATGGGAGTTGTCTCGCCGGGGGTTCGTAGTACCGAGCGAGTTGCCTCCTCGTGGGAGTTGTCTCGCTCCTGGTTGTAGGATCGAGCGAGTTGTCTCCTCGTGGGAGTTGTCTCGCAACGAGTTTGTAGGATCGAGCAAGTTTGCTCCTCGTGGGAGTTGTCTCGCAAAGGGGTTGTAGGACCGAGCGAGTTGTCTCCTTGTAGGAGTTGTCTCGCTCTAGGACCAAGCGAGTTGTCTCGCAACGGGTTTGTAGGACCGAGCGAGTTTGCTCCTCGTGGGAGTTGTCTCGCAACGGGTTCGTAGTTTCGAGCGAGTTGACTCCTCGTAGGAGTTGTCTCGCTGCGGGATGTAGGACCGAGCGAGTTGTCTCCTCGTGGGAGTTGTCTCGATGCTAGTTCGTAGTACCGAGGGAGTTGGCTCCTCGTGGGAGTTTCCTCGCAACGGGTTTGTAGGACCGAGCGATTTTGCTCCTCGTGGGAGTTGTCTCGCAACGGGTTCATAGTTCCAAGCGAGTTGACTCCTCGTGGGAGTTGTACCGCAAGCCCCGCACTCTCGAGTCGATGTGGGAGCTAATGCGAAAAGGGTACCGGATCGTGTCGAGAGCAGATCGGTGTTGTTGTGTTCCGTTAGTCGTTAGCATGGCATGGAGGAATAATATTTTTTACTTTCTATGCGGAGAACGAGCGCTATTAGGTGGGGCGCGTTGAAATCCTTGCGCGATTTGGTAGAGCGCGTTGAAATTCCTGAGCGATTTTGTGGTGTGCATTGGAAGTTGCGTGCGATTAAGTGAGTGGAGGGAGGCGCGCGTATCTAGGATGCACATGTGGATCGATGATGCACGGATGAAGATCATTGGGTCGAGGTCGCACGGTAGAGGATCACGTGGATCGAGGTCGCGGGCGCGAATGGTCCTGCAGTGGAGAAGGAGCACACGCACGTAGCGCGGTTGGAGATGCCGGGACGTGCGCTACGCGACTGGCGCATAATCAAGTTGAGAGTAGATCGGTATTGTAGAATTCCGTTACTCGTTGCTGCTGTTATTTTTTTTTTTTGCCTCGGGAAGCGTGCCCGAGATTTTTCTGCCGCAGGAGTCGTGTCGCACGCGCGCCTCGGGAAGTGGCCGCGTGGGTGCCTCGAGAATCGTGCCTGAATTTTTTTTCTTCAAGAAGAATCAATAAATTATTTCTTCAAAAAAACACACACGTACACCCAATGTCTAACTTAACTACTCAAATTCTTACAAATTTAAATTGCTAAAGAATCTTCTACCATAGCATAAATTTCGATTCCTTGATTCAATTTATTTATTTATTTTTCCATTTTTCGATCAAAATCACGACAGGAAACGCATGGAACCGGCCATACAATTCAGGCGAGGATTTTGCCAAAAAAAAAAAAAGGTTCTATTTCCTGATCGGTGCTTCAAATAATGGAGTCAGGGGCACCGTCGAAATGTTTTTAGTTTAAGGGGCAAAGTGCAAACCGCGCTAAAGTTCGGGGGACCAAATTGGTGGGTAATACAATCATCAAGGGCAATTATGTCATTTATATAAAAAATATTAGAAAACAAATACGCAAACACTGTCAAACATAAAACCGACCTCAGCCAATTATAATTATGTGTGCTGCCGACACAATTATTAGTAGGTAAATTACAAAACACCCCTGAGGTAAGGTTTATTTACTAAAAAAACCTCAATGTTTACGTCCATTCCTTGACATTTGTAAATTTCTTACATTGACATCCTTTTGTTTGGGGGTGGGTGTAAGAAATTTAGAACTGTAAGGCGCTGAATGTAATTTCTCCAACAATTTTTATAATTACACTTTTCCTTGGGGAAGCTGATAAGAAATGTCCACGGAAATTTGGTGGCAAATTCTTCTCAGCATTTACTTTGAATTTTGATATACCAACATTCATTACACATCATCTAATATTCCAAACAATTAGCAATAATCCAAGATGAGATTGGATTGATTTTTGGTGTGGATGAAGAGATGAGTATAGTGGTGGTGTTGATGCAGAGGACGTGGTGGAGGATATTGGTTTTGGGGTGTGGTGAAGTAGAGGGCTTTTCTCTTCAATTGTGAGGGACTGAAGTGAAAATTTTATAAACTTCATTTCCGTCTTATGAAAAAATTGGGGAATCTATAATTTTTAAAATTTATGATTAAGGATATGGGCAAATTACCAAAACCCCCCTGAGGTAAGCCTAAATAACGAAAATCCCCCCATGTTCTCGTAATTACGAAAATCCCCCTGAGGTATGCAGACGTCTTACAAATCGCTCTAACGGTGTTAGACTCAATAGAATCTTTTTGATTCTCCCGAATATTCCTCCGATAATACCAATTTTGCCCTTGTACACGAAGTTAACCTTGGGGGGTAATTGTAAGCATTTTATTTAAGGGTTAACTGCACATATTCATCTTCTTCGTCTTCTTCGTCCACCACCACGTATCAGACACACCACCAAACACAAACCAGGCAATCATAACCTCTCACAAATCAAACACCAACCACCACAACCTCTGATCCGCCGCACCACCCCCACCACCACCGAACCAATTTCAATCCATCCCCCCATATCTGCTAGTTCGATTTCGAAAAATCTGCTATTTAATCCGCCCCTTCACCATCACAAGGCAAAGAAATTGGGTTTTTTTCGCCGATGCTCCGGTCTCAAAATTTGACTGCCGGCTGGTGGTTATTTCTTTGCCGCAATCAATCAACGGGTGACGGCGGCGGCGAATTGCAGTGGTGGAAGCAACCCATTTGGTGGAAATATGACACTGTAGCAAGGGATATACCTTCCGCCGTTGAAACCTTCGGCGGCGGTCCAACAATTTCAGCCCCAAACCAAATTTTTTTCTTTGAATCAGAGTTTGAATCCGCCCGAGGAATTTGAGTTTTTGGAATCAAAGCTTAATCAACAATACAGTCCTCAATTTGTTGTTTTTTTTTCGGGAGAGAGAAAGATTGATTAATTTGGTGTTTCGGTGTGATGTGCTTTCGGGTTATAGTCCTTAATTTTCGATGGACGATGAAGCAGAGGCGGCAGGCGGCGGAGGGCGACGAAGCAGAGTTGGGCAAGCGGAGGGCGGCGAAACAGAGGCGGCAGAGGGAGGTAAAGCAGAGGCGGCAGGCGGCGGTTTGAGGGCTGAAATGGATGAAGAGTAATTTGGTTGGGCCGGTGGTGACGGGATAAGTTTGGTTGGGGAAGATGCCCTTTTTCAAATAAAAAAATAAAAAAATTATAATATCAAATTATCAATACAAATTACAAAGTAATAAATAAATTTATAAAAGCAATAAATCATCAAGTGAAAGGGATGTCAGGGGGGATTTTCGTTATTTAGGCTTACCTCAGGGGGGTTTTGGTAATTTGCCCTTTATTTTTCACATATTTAACAGAAGGATATAATAGACATTTCACGTTTTCGGTTAAAAAAATTCGGTCAACCGTTAGTCAAGGGGGGTTTTCGTAATTACGAGAACATGGGGGGGATTTTCGTTATTTAGGCTTACCTCAGGGGGGTTTTGGTAATTTGCCCTAAGGATATTTGTGTCTAGGTCAAAAATGGGTAAAGTACAGTTTTCATCTCTCAAGTTTGCACCGATTTCGCATTTGGTCCCCATGTTAACAAAAAGACACATTTGGTCCCTCATGTTCCAATAATTTAACAGTTTGGGTCATTTCCGTCAATTTATCGTTAGTTCGTTCGTTAAGGTAGTGATGGGCGCACGCTTGATTCCATTAGTTTTAACGGAGAATTGACGGAGAATTGACTGGAAATGACTAAAAATGTTGAATTTATTAAACATAAGAGGGAACCAAATGTGAAGTGTTATATTTGTGTTTTGTGTTGGGAAAATATATTAATATTTGTCATTTGGTTAAATTGTTGTATAGGTTCCATTATTAATTCGAACAAAATATTGAAAAAAATGTACCAGTTTTCCCGACGGTTTTCAACGGTGGATAATGTATTCTTGACGGTTTTCAAAATATGTATGAGTATTTACGATGGTTCTTCAAGCGTCGTTAAAGTTTTTTTCTGACGGTATTTTTACACGTAGAAGTATATACGACGGTCTTTTTCTTGACGGTTTTGTGACGGTTGAAAACCGTCAAGCATAATGTTCCCGACGGTTTTTCTACTATATCTGACAGTTTTCATCCGTCGCATAAAGCCATAAATGTTGTAGTGCAACCTAAAATTTGCACTTCTCAGTTATTAATATGCTTATATTCAAGGGGCAATTAGGCAAAAAAATCTCTTGGAATGATTAATTTTCGTCAGAACTATAGAAAAAGTTTTATTTTTATTTTTTGTTAAACCCCTCAATTTTTGATGTCTTTGGGTAGACACACATTTTCTCTCAGCTGAACAATCAACTATAATACATCACTTTATGGTCGAAAAATTGGCCCAATGCAACGACTTTAAGGACACAATTTTTAAGGATTTGTTTTGCAAATACGACCCATGTGTAATCTCTAATTACTGAAAAAACCTTTACTTAAAAGCTTTGCAAGGACCCCCTATAAAAATCAGTCAAAGCCATTACAACCCCTGAGAGCTCGCTAGTGTGTTGCACGCGCGAGTTGTACGACTGATGGGTGTATTTTTTGACGGGAAAAATATAGTTTTTGCCCCTCAAGTTCGCACCGAAAAGGAGGGAGGGGGAGGCGGCAACAACAACGGTGAATGAAAGAGAGAGTGGAGGAGACGGCTACAATGTTGGTGGTGAACAGATCTGAAAAAAAAAATTGAGAAATCGAGAGAAGTAACAAAAAAGAGAGAAAAAACCTTACATGGAGACGAAGGACGCGGCGGTGGCAACGAGCGGCAATGGTGGTGGTGTAAAAATCTATGTGAAAACGATGGTGGTGTAAAGAGAGAGAGAGAAACCAAGAGAGATAAAGAACGAGAGAGAAAGATATTTATGTGGAGATGAAGGGGGAAGCGACGACGGCAATGAGTGGCGGTGGCGCGGCGGCAGTGGCAGTTTCAAAGGCGGAGGATGAAGGTTGGAATTTCCGGATAGGATTGGAGGTGGAGAGGTAGAGAAGATGAAAGTCAAAGATGTGGGCAAATAATTGGGATTATAGTAGTTGAGGGTATATTTGTCTTCTCACATTAATAGAGGGGGTCTCACTAATTAAGAATGAAATTTGGGTGTATGAAAAGTCTTTAAAAGTCAATTGGGTTTAGTTCAAAATATTTTCCATTTAAGGGGTGTATTGCATATTTCCCCATATTATAAATCAAATAAAATGAAATAGTAGGAAAACCTAATGGGTAAATCCCAAAAAGGCCCATGACAAGGGCACTTAATTAAAAGCGGGACATCCAACTTTTTTGTCTTTCAAATAAATCCAGCTCATTCAAACTTATTTGCAAATAATGAAAATCCTTTTATATATATACCAAAATTACCCCCAATTCATTGAAACCCAGTTTAATTCCAATTTCATGATTTACACCCAAATTTAGCCCAATTTCATCAATTAACCAATTTTAACCCTAATTTCAATTTTGACCCCAATTTTGATCGGCCACCACCGGAGACCGCCGATCGCCGCCGTTGACCGCCGGTCTCCGGCATAGACTTTTTTTTTGAATTTTTTTTTTCTTGAAATTTTTTTCCGGCCGGTCAACTGCCATTGACCGCCGGGTTTCCGGCGTGGACTTTTTTTTTAATTTTGTTTTATCTTAGAAAAAATATTTTAATTAATATTACTGTCTTGGCTGCTAATTAACATTTTAATTAATATTACTGTCGGAGACAGTAATTTAACTGTTAATTGACTCTTTTTTTTCTTCAAAAATATTTTAATTAATATTACTATATTCGTTGCTAAATTACTGTCTCTAGCTGTTGTTTAACTGTCGGAGACAGTAATTTAACTATTAATTGACTTTTTTATTCTTAAAAAAAACATTTTTAATTAATATTACTATATTCGTTGCAAAATTACTGTCTCCAGCAGTTATTTAACTGTCGGAGACAGTAATTTAACTGTTAGTTGACTTTTTTATTCTTAAAAAAAAATATTTTTAATTAATATTATTGTATTCGTTGCTAAATTAATGTCTCCAGCAGTTATTTAACTGTCGGAGACAGTAATTTAACTGTTTTTTGACTTTGTTATTCCTAAAAGAATATTTTTAATTAATACTAGTAATTCAACCGTGCGATGCACGGTGGTCAATTTTAAAAAGAGAAAAGTAATATATATATATATATATATATATATATATATATATATATATATATATATATATATATATATAAAATAAACTATATTATTGTAACAAATTGAATCCTGGTAAAATGAAATTAAAAAAGGGCAAATTACGGTCACCCCTGAGGTATGGTCAAATTACGAAAAAAACCCTCTTGTTTGGGTAATTACAGCCACCCCTCCTTTTAAATATTTTTACGTAAAATTTAAGTAATTCGGTTATTTACCGAACCAAATCGTATATTTAGTTCGGTAAACGGTATGAAATGTTGGCGTACCGAAATTTTGGTTCGGTTTTACCGAATTAACATCCCTAAATTTACCTCTTGAGGGGTCTTTTCGTAAGATAAATACATAGTTGAGGGGGTGGTTGTAATTACTCAAACAGGAGGGGAGTTTTCGTAATTTCACCATAGCTCAACGGGTGGCCGTAATTTGCCCTTAAAAAAAAGGTACACTACAAAAAATTCCCTGTACTTAGGCTAAATTACAAAAAGACCTCCACCTATCCGTAATTACCAAAAATACCCCTACCATTTGTTTTCGTCTTACACCGACCCTTCTATGGTATTATTTTTATCTGAATTTTTTTTATTCCATGGAATATTTTCCGAACAATTCTGATCTTATTCCTAATGAAGTGGCATTTTATTTATGTTACTTTTTTAAGATAAAAATTACTCTAAGAGAGGTAATGATAATACTATAAAACCGCGAATGTGTTATTTAAGAAAAATAAAGATTCCATGTAAAGGCCTCCCGAGGGTAATTTTTACCTTTAAAAAGTAGTATAAAGACGTCACTTCTGTAGGAATTAAATCGGCATTTTTGGAAAATATTCCAAGTAATCAAAAAAATTTCACGAAAAATACACCATAAGGGGGTCGGTTTAAGATAGAAACAAATGTCAGGAGATTTTGGTAATTACACATAGGTGAGGGTTTTTTCGTAATTGAGACTAAGTTCAGGAGGTTTTCATAATTTACCCTTAAAGAAAAGATAAAATTTATTTGTTGATCTAGAGTTGTAACATATGAAGTGCTAGATTACATAGAATAATAATACTAATATAATAATGCTAATAACAATACTAATAGGACATATTCCAAATAAGTCCATCAATGGGTACTTATTCATAAAGAGATCCAGACAAAAATTTCCAATAAGTCCACACATGGTCCAGATTTTTGTAAAGAACTAAAATAACCCCTCATACTTTAATATGCTCCAATTTCATCCTTAACTTAATTTTACTTTAATTTAACCCCAAATTTCACAAATTATTCAATTTTGACCCAAAATTTTTTTTTTCAAATTTTTTTTTCCCACCGGATTCCGGCGTTGACTTTTCAACTTTTTTTTTCTTTCTTTCTTCCGGATTTTTTCGCCGGATTCCGTCGTTGACCGGCGGTCAACGACGGTCTCCGGCGTTGACTTTTACATTTTTTTTTTTTTTTTTTTTTGTAACTTTTTTTTTCCGTTTAAACAGCAATATTGCTGTGATTGACAGTAATATTAACTATATTACTGTTAAACATAGTAAAATTAACTAAACAATAGTTTAACACAGTAATATTGCTATATTAATCTCTAGCACATTAATATTAACACAGCAAAACTCATTATTATTATGTAATAAAGTAATATTACTATGTTGACCGTTCAACCAATGTAAACATAATAAAAAAAAACCAAAAGAATTAATATTAATGTGAGTGACAGTAATAGTACTATAGCAACAGTAATATTACCGTCAACCACAGTAATATTACAATAGTAGAGAATAATATTATTACGTTACTCCGTGAATAACTCAAACAAACAAAAAATCCAAACAAAATAATAATATTGATGTGGTTGACAACAATATTACTATAACAACAGTAATATTACCGTCAACCACAGTAATATTATTGTGTTTACAGTAATATTACAATAATAGACAGTAATATTATTACGTTACTCCGTGAATAACTCAAACAAAAAAAAAAACCCAAAAAAATAATAATATTGATGTTGTTGACAGTAATATTATTGTGTTTACAGTTATTTTACTGTCAACGACAGTAATGTAATTACGTTGACTTGTCAACAAATCAAACAAAATAAAAAAAATAATAAAAAATAAAAATAATAATATTACATTAATTTACTGTCAACGGCGGCACATTACATAAATGTAATGTCAACGACAGTACAATTCCGTTAATTAACTATAATTGACAGTATAATTACGTTAATTTACTGTCAGTGACAACACAATTACGGTCAACGTTTAGCGGCGGACGTGGAAAAACAAAACAATCCCAACAAAAAAAACCCTTAAAAAAACACTAAAACAAGTCTAACGCCGGAGACCGCCGGAAACCGGCGAAAAAATCCGGAAGAAAAGAAAAAAAAAAGAAAAAACAAAAAAAAAAGTCAACCGCAGCGAAAAAATCCAGAAGAAAGAGAAAAAAAAAGTTGAAAAGTCAACGCAGAAGACCGGTGTTGACCGCCGGTCAATGCCGGAGTCCGGCGGCAAAATTTTTTTTTGAAAAAAAACAGTTTTGGGTCAACTTGAGTAATTTGTGAAATTTGGGGTCAAATTGAGATTAAAATAAGTTAAAGATGAAATTGGAGCATATTAAATTATGCTCCCAAAAAAAGTCAAAATTGGATTTTTGTGGACAAAATTGATAAATTGGGGTTACAATTAAGAATTGGGTATAAATGGTTGAGGGTAATATTGGGATATAAATGAATGTTTCCTTTAGTTATTATGAATATTAAAGAGATGTGCTTATTGGTGAAAGAGATATATCCCTTAAACCTAGAATAATAGACATGCTTGGTTGTGGACTTTTGCATAAAAAGTAAAAACCTCATACTAATATACTAATATTAATAATAACACTAGTAATTGTACCCGTGCGATGCACGGAACAACAAATTGCATTGTTTTGATGTTATAATAAATGTCTGTTGCATCGTATGATCCAAATTCTGTTATAATCATTCGTTAATAATCCATCGGTGGAACATTACTAAGTATACTACACAAAAAAAAAAAAAAAAAAAAAAAAAACGAATAACTTTACTGTTGAATAATTTTCCAAATGAATTGAATCAGCTAATACCAGTGGATTGAAAAATTGAACCAGGAAAAAAAATCATCAACTATGTCTTTCGTGTTGAGCTTAAAAGTATAATTAGATTTAATAACTTAGTTAGCTTAATCAAATCTAAATTATCGTCAACATACCAACGTAAAATGGCATCTATACATCTTGCATCGTAATTAAGCCCTTCTTCACTGCCTCGTTTTGGTCCTGTTTTACCACTGGAATTAACAATTGGAAAATTAAGATACAAAAACAAATATAAACAATAAATTAAATATCGCATACAAACAATAAGTCTTGAAGACCGACTTCCAATAGCTTGTGGATCCGCCCATTTTTGCTTAGTTATCTCCAATAATCCCTTTCAATAACATGTCCAATAACATCTAAAAGGAAATAATTGTTATACACAAAATTTGAAATCTTTGGTATAAATTAATGAAACACATAATTTAACAAAATGAAATTACCTATAAGCCATGATGGAAAATGATGCAAATTAATTACCACACAATCAATAAGATGAAGAAGAAAATAAGACAAAAATTCTAAAGTCGCGGTTACCAAAAGAAGAAGCCTTAGGTAGGATTAATAAATAAAATTCAAATGTTGCTGAAATTCCGTAGAACGATGTCAAAAATCCGCTAGGGATGAAAATCAGATTTATTTACAATTTTTTGTAAAAATCGAAAATCATATTTATTATGAACTATGAAGAGAAAACAAATTGCAAAATAGCTAACCTTGTATGAAGTCACAAACGTTTTGTAGAAACGGGAAGAGATAAAATTGGGGTGGAGAAATTGAGAGGTGGGATATAAATAAGTAGAGAAAACACAAACGTGTTGAAGTGTTAGAGAGAAGCTGAAGGTGTTGCGAGTGTTAAGGGAAGTCTTTGAAAATCTTCCATCTTTGAAAATATGATAATTAGTATTTTATCATAAAAAAATAATATTTAGTATTGAGATGTTTGAGGCTGAAAATTAGGAGATAAAATAATATTTGGAGATTTAATTGTTTGTGCGTTTAAGATATTTATGGCTGAAAATAGGAGTTAATGGGTTGGTTCGGGCATACAAAAATGATAAAAATCGAAAATAATATTTAGGAGATAAAAATTGAAAATACTATTTAGGAGATAAAAATTTGATGAAAATAGAAAATAGTATTTAAAATAATATTTAGGAGATAAAAATTTGATAAAAATTGAAAACTAATATTTAGGAGATAAAAATCGAAATTAATATTTAAAATAATATTCAAGACATAAAAACTTGATAAAAAATCGAAAATAATATTTAAAACAATGTTAATCAGATAGAAGTTGATAAAATACGAAAATAATAATTAAAATAATATTTAGGAGAATAAAAAATGATAAAAATCAAAAATGTTATTTAAAATAATATTAAGGAGATAAAAATTTGATCACAATCGAAAATAATATTTAAAATAATATTTAGGACATAAAATTTTGATAAAAATCGAAAATAATATTTAGGAGACAAAATGCTTTTATAAAATTCGAAGACAATATTTAAAATTCAAAGACAATATTCTTATATTAGGAGATAAAATTCTTTTATATTTTGATAAAATTTTGATAAAAATCGAAAACTAATATTTAGGAGAGAATTCTTTTATAAAATTCGAAGAAAATATTTAAAATAATATTTTGGAGATATAAATTTGATCAAATTCTAAAATAATATTTAAAATAATATTTATGAGATAAAAGTATGATAAAAATCGAAAATAATATTTAAAGAAATATTTAGGAGATAAAAATTTGATAAAAATTAAAAATAATATTTAGGAGATAAAAATATGATAAAAATTAAAAATATTAATTAACATAATATTTAGGAGATAAAAATTTGATCAAATCGAAATTAATATTTAAAATAATATTTAGGAGATAAAAATTTGACAAAAATCGAAAATAATATTTAGGAGACAAAAATCTGAAAAAAACGAAAAATAATATTTAGGAAATATTTTTTTATAAAACTCCAAAACAATATTTAAAATAATATTTAGGAGATATAAATTTGATAAAATTCGAAAATAATATTTCGGATATAAAACTTTGATAAAAATCGAAAATAATATTTAAAATAATATTTAGGAGATAAAAATTTAATAAAAATCAAAAATAATATTTAGGAGATAAAAATCTGCTAAAAATCGAAAATAATAATTAATATTAAATTTAGGAGATATAAATTTGATAAAATTAAAAAATAATAATTAATATAATAAGAAGATAAAAAATTGATAGAAATTGAAAATAATTTTTAAAATAATATTTAGGAGATAAAAATCTGGTACAAATCGAAAATAGTATTTAAGAGTTATAATATATTTGATGAAATTCGAAAATAATATTTAAAATAATATTTAGAAGATAAATTTGATAAAAATCAAAAATAATAATTTATTTTTTACAAATATGATATTAGGGTTTCTTAGGGTTGCTCTAACGTTTCTTTCTTTTATATATAAGACTAGTAATCTAACCCGTGCGATGCACGGGGTTTGAAAAAATAAATGCAGAATAAAAATTCAATTTTCAATATTGTTTTCTACTTTCAAATTAAAACGTAAAAATCATTCCAACATAAAACAAATAGATAATAAAATTATAACAAATAAAATAAAACAAAGAATCACGTAGTAATGTAAATAACAGATGCTTTTATTCTATTATCTTTCATTGACAGAATCGTGATTCCCAAAATATCATAAGCGTAATCAAGTGTGCATCAGAACAACATGACATAACTTATAAATTAAACGAACATCAAGTTCACAAAACAGAGAATTATACTTTCTTGTCGAATAGAAATACAAAAAAAAAAAAAAAATGAAAGCAAAGCGGATCCTAGAAAATAGATTAAACATTTCAACATTAATTAACAGAAAACATACCAACATACAGAGTAGGGTAAAAACCAATCTTACGAAACCAAACGACCATAAGAAATAAAAAATATGAAACATAAATATAATCTCGTCCATGAACTAAATATTGACACCATATTTTCAATAAAAGATACGTAGAACAATACGAATAGTTTGCAATATTTATCAAAAAAAAAAAATAGAGAATGAGAAGGAAGAAATTTCAATGCCTATGCACTGCAGTCCCGATTTCATTGATCTCACTTCCTCTAGCCGTTCGAAGTTTCTCCACTCATCATTAGCTGCTTAATTTTCTCGGAAAGTTCTTTACTATCAACATATGCGGTTCAATAAATGGTCTGGTATAATGTAAAACACGACTCAATAAATTCAAATTTACATTCTCTACTACAAATAAAACCAATAGACACATGAGCATTTAAAATATTTTCTAGAAAAGGCATCATCACAATTACAGGATCAGATCACTGTATGCTCAAGGGCATAATAGAAAGATACTGGAATATTGTTGTTGAAAAAATTACAGAATAATTGAAAATAAAAAAATGGCTCACAATTTAAGCAGGAAACACAATAAACAGCAGGCTAAAAATTCATTAGAGAAAGTTAATGTATAATGTGCTGCTCATGCCCATAATATATGAAAAGATTTTGTTTCAGTAGTGGAAAACTTACATTAATTATTCAGGTCACACATAATGAAAATAATACAAAATTTCTTGGATGTTTATAACAGAAAACATCAAAGAAGCCACGAAAAGAGAATTCATTTTCCAAGAGATCCATCGAAAACTCACTAATGGAAGAAGTAGATCAAACCCAACATTAATCAATTATCTACTACCCCATTTCCACCTCCTTAAAAAATGTCAGCGCCATTGTTGTGAAGAAAGAAATGTAAATTGTAAAATGAACAATTTAAAGATGTGAACATATTTCCGAGATAGAAAATGCAGCGAGACTCGATAGTAATTCATAAAAAAATTATCGATTTTTCTCCCAAAAAAACACAATGCTATAAACGTTGCTTCATGTTTGTGAAACTTGTAAGGAAAAGACATCGAAAATTAAAATGTCGACTATATTTCAAAAAGCAATCCATGACTGAAAAAAACTGAGAATGAATAAAATAAAAACTTACCATATATAATACGTAAAAGTACTCTGGTAAAACCTGAAAAAATACGGCTAAGGATTCACCGCAGTCCCTGCAAAAGAACAAAACTCGGATTATGCAGATGGAGGCTAAAAAAAAAACAAATTAAATAAAATAGGTAGACGTTTTTAACTCTGCTAAGAATATCAGCAAACGGAAAAGCAAAAATTATCAGAACAACACATAACATATACGGTTGGAGATGGTTGGTTTTTGGATGGAGATCAATATAAAGCTCAACAAATGATATATAGTTTTTTTGTGGAAGCAACCATCTAAAAGTGAGAGAAAATACGCTGATAATCAAGGCCCAACCAAAAATCCAGTATAATTGAATTTAATAAGCTAAATAAACCCAAAAAAATAATTTATTAAATAAATGACAGTTGTACCCCGAAAATGAGCGGGAAAAAAACCCTAGGATTTCACCAGAGCAACCTTACTTTTATTAATAAGATGACAGTTGTACCCCGAAAATGAGCGGGAAAAAAACCCTAGGATTTCACCAGAGCAACCTTACTTTTATTAATAAGATAAATAAATGGTATAAAAGAATTTATCACACAATAATATATCGTTAAAAGATACGTAATTAGTTTAAATGAAAATTGAAATAATAAAATAATAAAAGATACGTAGATTTGGTGTGGGAAAAAAATGTGGATGATTCCTTGAAAAATCGTAATTAGTTTAGAATTAAAATATCATTAAAATTAGTTTAAATGAAAATTTAAATAAACAAATAATAAAAGATACGTAGATTTGGTGTGGGAAATAAATGTGGATGATTCCTTGAAAAATCGTAATTAGTTTAGAATTAAAATATCATTAAAATTAGTTTAAATGAAAATTTAAATAAACAAATAATAAAAGATACGTAGATTTGGTGTGGGAAAAAAATGTGGATAATTCCTTGAAAAAACCCTAGGATTTCACCAGAGCAACCTTACTTTTATTAATAAGATGACAGTTGTACCCCGAAAATGAGCGGGAAAAAAACCCTAGGATTTCACCAGAGCAACCTTACTTTTATTAATAAGATAAATAAATGGTATAAAAGAATTTATCACACAATAATATATCGTTAAAAGATACGTAATTAGTTTAAATGAAAATTGAAATAATAAAATAATAAAAGATACGTAGATTTGGTGTGGGAAAAAAATGTGGATGATTCCTTGAAAAATCGTAATTAGTTTAGAATTAAAATATCATTAAAATTAGTTTAAATGAAAATTTAAATAAACAAATAATAAAAGATACGTAGATTTGGTGTGGGAAATAAATGTGGATGATTCCTTGAAAAATCGTAATTAGTTTAGAATTAAAATATCATTAAAATTAGTTTAAATGAAAATTTAAATAAACAAATAATAAAAGATACGTAGATTTGGTGTGGGAAAAAAATGTGGATAATTCCTTTAAAAAACGTAATTAGTTTAGAATTAAAATATCATTAAAATTAGTTTAAATGAAAACTGAAATAAAAAATAATAAAATAAATAAATGGTCTTGAAAAATCGTAATTAGTTTAGAATTAAAATATCATTAAAATTAGTTTAAATGAAAATTGAAATAAACAAATAATAAAAGATATGTAGATTTGATGTGGGGAAAAAATGTGGATAATTCCTTGAAAAAACGTAATTAGTTTAGAATTAAAATATCATTAAAATTAGTTTAAATGAAAATTGAAATAAAAAATAATAAAATAAATAAATGGTATAAAAGAATTCATCACACAATAATATATCATTAAAAGATACGTACGTAGATTTGGTGTGGGAAAAAAATGTGGATAATTCCTTGAAAAAACGTAATTAGTTTAGAATTAAAATAGCATTAAAATTAGTTTAAATGAAAATTGAAATAAAAAAATAATAAAATAAATAAATTGTATAAAAGAATTCATCACATAATAATATATCATTAAAAGATACGTAATTAGTTTAAATGAAAATTGAAATTAAAAGTAAGAAATAAACAATAAAAGTAAAAAATAATTAAATGACAAATGTAGTCATAAAATGAGCTGGAAAAAAACCCTAGGGTTTCACCAGAACAACCTTCCTTTTATTAATAAGATTAATACTAAATATACTAATACTAAAAGAGATTAAATTATAAGCGGATTCTCCGTTAATAAATGATAAACGGAGTCCATTAATTGAATGACACCTGTACATAAGAATTAAGAATTACACTATCATCCCTCCTTACATTTCAAACAATTTTTTAAAATAGAAATTCTTATCATATTTGTATTTTTACATTTCTTATCTTTTTGTTAATTAAAAAAATCTGTTGACCTTCGTCATACTTGACATCTTAGTTTGGATTATTTATTTTTAATTAGCATAATTCTTAATAAAATATTTTTGTTGTGTCCAATGATGGTTCTTTTGATCCCACAGCCGTTGATAAATATTGGGTAAGTCTTTTACTGTTACGTCGTGTAATATTTAATTACGTATTATATATTTTTCCACTTGGGTTAACCTTTAGGGGTTTTAGAAATACACACAAAATAACACGTGAGATCATAAGACTCACACTTGAATATTCCAATTTAAATAAAAGAAATTATTTTCGAAAAAATTAATTAAAAGAATATTTAAAAATTTTGGTAATTGATAATCTAAGGAAATTATTTTTTTATCTCAAGAAATAATAAAGGGATAGAAACAGAGAAAATATACAATTTGTTTCTTTCGCCCATGAAATTTTAATTTTAAATTGGGTCCCATCAAAATTATTAACTAATATTAATTTAATTTTCCACATGTCATTAAGTAAGTGGAATCCGTTTTTCCTCTATTAATGAGGAGTCCGTCCCAAATTTGCACCCATACTAAAACTATAACAGTGACACCAACACTAACACTAACACTAATACAAAAATCAATACGATGACCAATACCAATATCAATACCAATATCAATATCAATACCAATACCAATACCAATACCAAAACCAATACCTATACCAATACCAATACTAACATTAATTATAATATAATACTAATACTAATACTTATGTTAATACTAATTCTAATATTAATACCAATATTAATACTAATACTAATTTTCATAATCGTTATTATATGGGTTGTATAAGTAATTTCTATAATCTGTATTATAAACAAATTATTGATTTATTAAAATATAAAATTTGAAAACTTCAAAATATTCCAATCTATTTTATTTCCAAAATATTGATTACAAATTCCATTTTAAATAATAATTTTTGAACAATATAATATAAAGATTTATTGTGAATTTAAAAACAGAACCGAAATATGAAATAAAATTAACTCAAATTATTATGGAAATAATGAGAAAAATCATAGATAAATAATATTTTCACTAATAACCGCATAAATAAATAACACTATAATATAAATTAATCTAAAATCATTCAAGAACGCCTCATTCACCACTATAGTGTCTTTGCCCATAGAAAATAATAATATCCATTTGTATTAATGCATGATTTTTTAAGTTTAAGAAATTCCTATAATTATATTGTAGTTGAAGATGCTTTTAGGAATTTCACCCTTTTCATAATCAAAATAAAAAAATACATTTTATTCCTAAAGTTTATAAAATTTGTACACGTGTACTTGATGTTATTGTCAAGCATTTAATAGAAACAAATATCACCTCTTCAAAAAAGAGAAAAACATAGAAGGAATTAAAATATGGATATAGTTTCAAAAATATATAAGGTCCTATTATTTAAATTAAGACATCTACTCGATGTTAGTTAATATATATTTAAAAAAAAAAGAATATCTCATCTAAAAAATATATAAAGAATTAAATAAAAATATTGTTAAGTTATTTATAGACATGTAAAGGACATTATTTCATATGTTTCCATAAGTTAATGGATTCGGATTTTAGTCACATAATATACAAATTATATACAACAAAAAGTATAAACAAATTTTAAAAAAATTATTGTTCATTATTAAAGAAATCGAAATTTTTGAATTTTCACACGGCATACTAAACCGGTTTATTAAAAAAAATGTGATCATTAAATAGAGCAAATAGACGCTCAAATACTTAACTGATACTTATTATAATACTTTAATATTTCAAACAAATTCATGCGCTCCAACCCTTAGGTATCAAATAAATTATTTTCCCTTTTTAGTTGTAATATGTTAAGATGTTTTCATTTTTTTCACGTTGAAATTGCATGAGCTATTTTTAATGAAAAATTGACTCCTCTTTTTTTTTTTTTTGAGCAGTTTTGCACCTCAATAAGATGGGAGTATAAAAAACCACTCCTTCTCGTTTTGGAAAGTGGTAATTTTATCATTTGATACTCTATAATTAATTCCCATTGAGTTGCTAATATCCCAACAAATTAGGCGTAGACAATCACAAAACAACTGCAACACCACAAAGTTAGATGCAAAGGCCGACAAATAAGAGCCATGGTATATTTTCTTCTCAAGTTGTTATAAAATATGCACAAAATAAATAATTCAAAAATTATTCATAAAATAAAAATCATCGCTATTAATTAAATTAATTAATACTTATTTTATGAAATTTTTAGGAATAATTTTATGAAATTTAAAATAAATTAAAAAAACATCTCTAAAATTTTTATGTTTTTTAAAATTCTATAAAAGCATAAAATAAATTCCCATTGATTCAAACTTATATAATAAACAATTTTTTCGTACAAATGAAATGATCATGCAGAAATTATTGACATATTCTCTGCAAGAAGAAAAACCTAAAAACGATTCATGATTTGTATAGGTTATATTTAATGATGGGAAACTTCAAACATTTCAAAATAGAAGAATTAGAGTGTAATACTTTTCCTAATAAAACCTCAAACATTTGAAAAAAATAATTAGAGTGTAAAATGATTTCTTTTTGTTTTTTTGCCATTTATATCCACTTTCCTTATGTGGGTGTTACGACACGGCCGATGGTATATATATATATATATATATATATATATATATATATACACTAGTATTCACCCGTGCGATGCACGGGGCGGCATATTTTCAACTGGAAATACAGGTCTGTAAAACAAATTTACATAGATATCAATTATTACGCTCATTAATTTAAGTACAAAACGTTATTGACCAACAGTATTAAAAATATGTTATAAGTATCATGTTCTTCATAGTTACAATATAAAAATAATATTAAATATTAGTATATCGACAAACATAAATCTTAAAGATAATAAGATTTGCATTGAGCATCCTAGGGACATGACTGAAAATAACATCGCATGGAGGAAAACATATAGGAAAATAGACCTGCCAAAGAGTAAAATGTTAAAAAAAAAAAAAAAATCAAGACATGTTACATGAAGAACTCATAAATATAAAAATATTTTCAACCTTCAAATTCGATGAAATACTTCCTTGTAGACGGCATTTCTAGTAACATCGGTGAGTTCGTCCGAATCCCACTTGATGACTATCTTAATGCCACATCTGCTCTTAACTCTGCACTTGATGACTATCTTAATGCCACACCTTCAAATTCCCACTTGTTGATCATAGCTGAAGACAGGCCGAGGAAGATACAAACCAACATGCGAAAGAGTTTGGCATTGGCTTTTGTTGATCGTCATTGCAAAAGAAACAATCAACGAAAACTGTCTTCTCTGAAATTTAATTGACAATCCGAAGTTAGATGGTATTAAAGTCATCTGAGGAATGAACACAATGTCACCGATATTTTTGCCGGAAAGAAGTTAAAAATGCAGAACGTGAATGCCGATTATAGTAATTTGAAGTCTGGTCCCGTTGCACAATCCTCTGCTTGATTGATGTTTCTTATTAACATAACTGGTGCACCGACCTTGGACTTCAATACATGAGAAGGAACCCCCGAGCAACTTCTTGTGTTGAGAAATTCAGTCGAATAGATTTTTGCATTATCCTCCGATCCGTTGTTCGCTCGTCCCTACACATATTATCTGAGCTCTAGTACACCTTCTCCTCACCTGGAAGGAGAGACATCGAGTGATCGTTCACAGACTCGACGCGTTCATTAGTTGGTGCAAGAATTGTCCTCCCTTGAAAATAATCTGGATCATACATGTTACTCAACAAATCAGGATAGACGAAGTTCAGTAGGTCTCTGAATAGATCTTCTGAATCACCAATGAACATGTCATCGGGAATCTCTAGCGAAGCTTCACCATCATATTGTTCCCTAACATTCCCATTACCAACCTTCAGTATCCAGTCCCCAAATTCTATTACCTCGTCCACATTAGATGGAGAAGAACATGACTGCAATCTCATGTTCTTACTCAACTTCATGACACGAAAGAAATGCCACAACGGAGAGGAGTTTACCGTAGCATGCACTATGTCCTGCCTTGATGCTTTCAGTACGATTGGTAAATCTGCCTAAAATCTCCTCCAAGAACAACCACCTTACCTCCAAACGGTTTGTCTACCTGTAATACTGACTTCATTGTCGTGTCAAGCGCTTCAAAACAGTTCATATGCATCATAGGAGCCTCGTTCCACATAATAAGCTTAGCCCTAATCATCAACTCCACCTGTGGACTTTGTTGCGTTATGCTGTAGGTGGAAGTCTCGTGTACAGTTATGGGAAGTCGAAATCGAAAATGAGTTGTTCTTCCACCGATGAGCAATAACGATGATATACCACTCGATGCAACATTAATTACAATCTCTCCCTTGGAACGGACTGTACCCGAAAGAGTTTTCCAGAGAAATGTTTTCCCATTCCACCATGACCATATAGAAAGAACATTCCACCACGGTCATTAGATACAACATCCTACATCATAAACCTTTATTTGCTCGTCTGTAATTGAGGCAAGACACCGTTGAAGTTCTTTACCCATTTCAAACCGTCGTAATCCAGTTCATCTAAGACCAATATGTTTATTGTGTCCTCCATTGCGAATTCAATTGGAAATGGCATGGGCACGTAATTACGTAGACTTTTACCATTACTTTGGAATATTTTCTCTACTTTAGTGAGAGTATAGTTCATCAAGCTTTCATCCGATATAGATAAATCTGCACAAAAATTTGATACATCATATGCATTTAGTTCAAAACTTAAAGAGCCTATTAAAAATGTGAGTAATATTTAAAATCTAATTCTATTCTACACAAATTGCCATACCTGGATTATTATGAAGCCATTGTTCTATGTAAGCAATACCCTCCGCCAAACCCAAACAACAACTTTGCCAAACATGTTCGGGCCGACTTAAGCTATTGGAAAGCAGCATAACCGCAAATAACCTCCTTATATAATCCCCAGATGCCCAAGCATTCACTTCTCTTATCGCGTCCATGTATTCTTTGTTGTCGTCTAACAAACTCAACACATAACACGCATCCCTGAACGTAGGGTAAACGTAGTCAGCGACTTTTCTGATGTCCTCGTAACACCTGCACCCCTCTGAATGTTAAGTAGCAACCTAAGGTAATAGTCTCCCCCTTTGCAGGAGGAACATTTGCAATCCTACCAACAGAAAATCCATTTTTTTTTTGCGCCCAAGTGCAAGAATCCTCCTTATACACAAACTGCTATGGAAAATCTCCGTACCTCAAGTCCCTGGTATGTGGATAACTTTTGTTTACCTCAAACCACGCTAAGAACATCGTTTGCTTAGCAGATTGCCTATCCAGAACACTTTTTAATGACTTGTTTTCATTGAAGACAAGCTACTAATGATCTAGGAGATAAAAACTTAGTCTAATTATAGATGGGTCTCTGTAATGAATATCTAAATTAAACAACCTCCACATTACCTCACATGCCGAAAGATATCTACATTCGTAGTACATCTTTATCTCGTCACGAATCTCAGCACAACCATCTATATTGCGTCTTTCGTAAAATGCCGTTGTAACTCGATTATGACCCTTGTTGGCGTATTTGAACATGTATTTAATTGACATGTTTTGATTGCATAGCTCTATATTAATGTGAGATCTATATTTACTCAATATTACCCAATTATACGGAACTACAAAACCATTGTCAAGAGTAGTCTTTTTCTTCATAACCGTTATGCCATCTTCCCTTCTCCTGTACACAGTATAACCATATGTATCTGACTCAGTTCGCTGCACAAATGGTTTCGGAAATCGCTTCGTGCAAACTCGATCCTTCATACAGGGAGATTTCAAATTCGCCTGACCGCACGGTCGATGTATCATATACTTCTCCACCAACTGGTACATCTTTTTGTCGGTTTCTTCGTCAGGAATTTCAAGACATATAATCTTGTCAATTTCTTCTGGGGTCTTGGGCTTGTCATCATTATGCAACCACAACAAAATATGTGCATACGGTAGACCTCGTTTCTGAAATTCAATAGTCCACACATCTGGAGAGGAACTGTAAATAAATGATATGAAACAATATGCATTAATTTAGTTAATGAATAAATAAATATTAAAACTCACATAGGATGCATATCTCTAATTCCTATGAATGTAGTAAATGTATAATTATAAATTGAGATCTAATTAAATACTTACATGCTCTAATATGTCCGAATACACGTCATTTCTTAATTTATGTCATTATACTATCGAGCTTCATCTTGAACACAAGACATAGAATGTTTGGCCGATCCCCGGCCTAAGTTGTATCTTTCAACACCCTTTGTATTTCAGGCCATTGAGGATTGCATGTGATGGTGATGAAGAGAGTTGGAAATCCTATATTGAGAAAATAAACAATAGTTAGTTAAATATAGTTATAATCATATTTGATAAATGGTTTATATTTGTATTTTATTGAAAGTGTACGAATAAATAATGTAGCAAATACATTGTTATTACCTCATTTGTGTCACTCAATCCGTCCAATTTTTTTCTAACAGTCTTACGTATGAAATCATCTTCTATCGAGTAAGAAGACTGCGACGACATCTGACTTATCACTTGACAACTATTTGGTTTACTTCGAATGAAACTAAAATAAAAACTACATGCTAATAAATCGTAATGAACGAAATAAATGTAAAAACAAAGTAATTAATTTATTTAAAGATAAAATTATAACCTCGATTTGAATTCGTTAATTGCAGGAATATCCTCATTTATAAGCACATGCGATGAATGCCAATGGTTGGATACCTGGACTTCACCTGAAAAAACATAAGAATAGGCATGAAATGTAATAATGTCCTTCACATTCATTAAACCAAATACATAAGAGAAATATTGAACAAATTAATACTATTCTTAATCTCATTAGTTGCAAATTCTATTACAACAATATACAACCCTACACTAATATCCTGAATTCGTTGAAGTATGTAATCAGCAAAGTTTTTCCCTAGCAAACAATCACTTGCATGTCAAAGAAAATGATGATTGATATGAAAAACACATGTAAAATCTAAAAAATATATTTCAGTGAGTTTTAAATTACTTAATATCTTCAAGTTCAAATGGAGTGTTTTGTTTGGTTCCACCGGCTAGGTGAGCCAATGAACCTATCGACAAAATCGAACCAATAACATCTGTAATCAATATTAAAACATTGTAAGAAAACACTTTATAAATAAATGCTAAATAGAAAGGAAAAAGAAATCATATAAATAACTAATACCTATCGTATACTCATATATATATATATATATATATATATATATATATATATATATATATATATAGGGCGAATTGCAAAAAGGCCCATCACAAGGGACTTAAATGCACATTGGTCTACAAAAAAAAATAGTCTTTCAAATAAACTCATCCCCATGTCTTTAGTCTAAAATAACCTTCATATTATAATTCTTATCAATTCCATCCATTATGCTCTAACTTTCGTAATATTACATATGACCCCGGATTTAAACAAATATATCACATTAACCCCCAAAATAATAATTTTTTGAATATTTTTTTCAGAATTTTTTTTTTTTTTTAGAATTTTTTTTTTCCGGCCAGATTTCGGCGTTGACCGCCGGTCTCCGGCGTTGATTTGTTTCTGAATTTTTTTTCTTAGAAAAAAATATTTTAATTAATATTACTGTCTTGGCTACTAAATTACCGTCTCAGACAATAATATTACTGTTTGTGACAGTAATATTATGAATATTATTTTTTCGAATAGAAATATTATTAATATTACTGTCTGAGACAGTAATTTAACAGCTAAGACAGTAATATTTATTAAAATAATTTATTTTAAGAAAACAAAATTAAAAAAAAAAAAGTCAATTAACAGTTAAATTACTGTCTCTGATAGTTAAATAACTGCTGGATACAGTAATTTAGCAGCCAAGACAGTAATATTTATTAAAAATATTTTTTTAAGAAAAAAAAAGTCAATTAACAGTTAAATTACTGTCTCCGACAGTTAAATAACTGCTGGAGACAGTCATTTAGCAACGAATACAGTAATATTAATTAAAATATTTAAAAAAAAAGGCAATTAGCAGTTAAATTACTGTCTCCGACGGTTAAATAACTACTGGAGACAGTAATTTCTCAGCTAAGACAGTAATATTAATTAAAATATTTTTGAAGAAAAAAAATCAATTAGCAGTTAAATTATTGTCTCCGACAGTTAAATAACTGTTGGAGACAGTAATTTAGTAGCCAAGACAATAATATTAATTAAAATATTTCTGTAAGAAAAAACAAAATTATAAAAAAAAAAAAGAAAAAAAAAGTCAACGGCGGTTGACCTACCGGAAAAATATATATCGATTTAACATTAGCAATAATTTTACTTTATATTTTGGAAACGTGTGGGAAGAATAATTAATTTACGAAATTTTGTCTTGCAACAAATATTCGTATTCCATGTAATGAAATACAATTAAGCAATTTTCTATAAATAATTTGCACAAATGAAATGTTGATTTAAATAGATTTATATTCTTAATTAGAATTAATTATATATCCGATACATAATTCTAAAATTTTACATCATCATTAATTAATAATAAGGAAACAAAATATAAATTGTGCAAAAATACAAAATAAATATCCATACATACATTACGAAAATATATATCCGATATATAAAATATCCATATGTATTTTATATATGGTTAATAAATTTAGCATATATTATGTGGAAACAATATATAATTTTGTACATTATTGTACATGTGAAAATTTGTATATATCCGATTTGCTTATTGTACATTATTACAATAACAATTAAATATAATTATGTACAGGATTTTAGACTTCTACTTTTAATTGTTGCATAGATTATTCATTTTTTATTAAAACAATAAAGACAGTAAATACATAGTTTTTAACGCGGTTTTTATTGAAACAATAAAGACAGTAAATACATAGTTTTTAATGATAAATATTAACATTATATGGGCTTAGATGCATATAACATTAGTTTCACAACTATCAAAGCAATACATATCTATGTATCAGATATATAACATCTATGTAAAGATTAGTTATTTAGATATTTTTCAAATTTCCTTTATTGGCCCAATTTTGTGGCTCTTTTGTAATATATTATAATTTTTTTTCCCTTCCATACCTTTATTCGGTTTATCTTATGGGCGCTCGTTTCCGTGTGGATGCGCACAATTACGTTATTTCCATGTGGCTAGTATATGCATTCGATTTATATGCATACATATGTTTGTTTAATGTATAAATGATAGATAACATAATAAAAAAAATCAAAATTATTTGAAAATCGATGCAATTCATATTATTAATAAAACTTTAAGGAATGCCAAAGACATATCATAACATTTAAAAGGCTGGGCCAAGCCATGCCTCAAGTACATCATCCCATTGGTTAAAATAAAAAGAGTACTTGTTGCCGCATACCATGTTATTTGCGTAACAAAATTGTGTCCAACCCTTAGTCAACAGCACATACATTTTTCCATATTCTTTTGTCGCGAACACACAACAACTTGAAAATGATTGCCTTAATCGTAGCGAAGGTTGATAGTAGACAATCTTGTCAACCGAGAAGTTTCAATAAAAGCATTACTCAAATGCTGCAAATAGAATTGAATGAAGAAATCAATTACAAAATAAAACAAAAAAGTAAAATTATACTACAAAAAGGGACTATAATGAAATATATCATTGCATGTAGGTGATACCAATGCAATTTTTTCTCAAGAATCCTCTCCTTATCTCCGAAACAGAAAAAATGTATGTGGAACAGTTGAAGAATGTGAATGTATTGTTGAATGGTAATGTATAGGAGTGTTAAAGAATGTAATAAAGGTAACAAATAAAGTAATTAATTTAAATTGATATAATTTCCGGATATATCTAAATTAATTTAAATACAATAATATGTGAAAATTTAAAAAATTGCATTTAAGTCCTACGTTTTTTTCATTCAAAATATTGTATATAAAAAGGAAACTCATTAACCACTAAAAAGACACTATTTTGACATGTAGGAGAGATAAATTTTGAAAACCAATACTATGAAATTATTTCATTTACAATATGGGTGATTATGGTAATATTGTGGAATAAGTCCTATGTTTTTTTAATCAAAATATTGTTTATAAAAATGAAACTCATTAACCAATATTGTGAAATTCTATTTTTACATGTAGGAGAGATAAAATTTGAAAATCAATACTGTGAAATTATTTTACTAATAATATGGGCTAATATTATAAGTGGGGTCTTTTTTTCAATTAATATAAATATTGTACATAAAATTTTCTCAATTGGGAAATTACAAATATTGATTATAGCTCGAACGATTTTTAATCAAAATAATGTTTGTAAAACGGAAACTCATTAACCAATAAAAAGACAATATTTTGACGTGTAGGAGAGATCAAATTTGAAAACCAATAATATAAAATTATTTCATTAATAATATGGGTGGTTCTTGTAAATGGGGTTGTTTTGCAGTTAATATAAATATTGTGCATAAAATCTCATTAACCAAAAAAAAAAAGAATTACGTGCATTTATGTTTTTATGTATTTATTATCAAACAATTGATTAAAAAAAAGGAAACTTGTTAACCAATAAAAGACAATATTTTGACTTGTAGGAGAGATAAATTTTGAAAACTAATAATGAGAAATCGATTAATTAATTATATAGGTGATTATGGTAAGTGGGATTTTTTTGAAATTATGTAACAAGATGGACTCAATCTCCTCAATTGGAAAAAATTAATTGTGTATCTTAGTTTCATATATAATATAGATGTAGATAAAAAGAGTACTTGTTGTCGCACGCCGTGTTGTTTGATCTTCAAAACTCTCTCCAACTCTCGGTCAATTGAAACCTTATTTGCCCATATATTCTTCGCGAACATATATAACAACTTGAACATGAGTTCTACACTCCTAGCAAAGGTTGATACAATCCTGTAGCTTCAATGAAAGAATTACTCAAATGTTGCAAATATAATTGAATAACGAAATCAAATACAAAATAAATTAATAACTTAAACATATAGTATAAAAAAGGCTAAGATGTTTCAACAATTGTAGGTATATATGTGATGCCTATGCAATTCTTTTTGAAACATGCTCTTCGCCATATCTCCGAAACACTAAAAATAACGAATAAAACAATAATTGATAAATCGAAAGAATTACGACAAAAGATTACGAAACAATAAGTCAATACTCAATACGAAATTAAATTGAATAATTCGAATTACATTAAATTGCAAAAGAAAATAAAAAGTTGTGTGAGAAAGATGAAGAAGGTGAATGTGTTGAATGGTGAATTTATAGGTGGTTCAATAATGTAATAAAGGAAATAAATAAAGTAATTAATGTAGAGTTAATACTCTTTTAGAAACTAATTAGTCAATATTCAAAATTTGAAAACTAATTAGGTATAAATTCAAATTTTATGAAATTTCTAATTACCTCTATAATTGTGTATTTACCTCCATATTTACAATTACCTATCATATTTATATTCAATCAAGTCAATCATTTCTAAATTGATCTTACGGTTATAATAGATGATTTCATTACCATGTACCAATTATTAAATAATATTTTAATTTATCTATATTAATATATAGTTAATAGGTTGGTAAATATTTTCCATAAAATAGTGATATACAAAATAACTATTAAAAATAGATTAAAAATTAAAATATTTATTAAGAAAACATAATATTAGATATGCGAATAAGATGTAATAAATTAAATATAAATATGTAATCAACCAATTAAAATGCACGAATTGTCCATGTGTGCAATTAAAATTAAAAGTTGAAAACAATCATCCAATGAAAATGCATATTTTGTCCATATATGAAGTTTGGATTTTATTATTTTTTTGTATATATGGATAGTTTGCCAAACGGTAAAAATCAAACAATTAAAATGCACAAATTGGCCATGTGCGCAATTCAAATTAGGTAACCACATTTTTTTTTAATAAATAGATAATTAGGTGGTTGTTTATGGAAGTTAGGGTTTTTTTTGAAAATAATGAAATAATGTGGACTCAATGTCCTCAATTAGAAAACTTTGATTGTGTATTTTAGTTTTATAATTTACTCAATTGTGAAATTAAAAAATTGCATTTAAGCCCTACGTTTTTTAATCAAAATATTGTTTATAAAAAAATCATTAACCAATAAAAAGACACTATTTTGACATGTAGGAGAGATGAAATTTGAAAACCAATAATGTGAAATTAATTAATTAATAATATAGATGATTATGATAATTGAGGTTTTTTGGCAATTAATACAATATTGTGCATAAAATTTAATTAACACAAATTAAGTGGAATGTCCATTTATATATTTACGTTTTTATATGAAGCAATGAAAAAAAAAGAAACTCAATAACCAATAAAAATACACTATTTTGACATGTAGGAGAGATAAAATTTAAAAACCAATAATGTGAAATTAATTCATTAATAATATGGGTGAATATGGTAATTGGGGTTATTTTGAAATTTATAAAATAATGTGGACTCAATCTCCTCAAGTGGATAACTTTTATTGTGTATCTTAGTTTTATATAATATATATATATAAATATATATATATATATATATATATATATATATATATATATATATATATATATATATATATATATATATATATATATATATAATAATAATAATAATAATAATAATAATAATAATAATAATAATAATAATAATAGCATGTCATAAAAATAATTAACTGATTTCATAAACAATAATATGTATTAAAACTTTATATGTACTCGAGTCGAAGAGACCTTACTAATTAGTAAACTTTCATACCTTCTAGCAAATATACTCAAATTTTTATAATCTGTGTTCATAATTTAGTTTTGATAACAAATATGCTCAAGATTTTATTATATGTATCAAGATATTCATTTTGAAGAAATTTATAAATACATTATGAAATATAATCTCAGTAATATTTCTTCTACCTTGGTGGTTTGTTGGTTCAATTAGCAACAAATATATAATTAGCAAATATAACAAAAGTAATACATATGCAAATTAAAAGTCGTAATAGCAAAATGAAACAAAATAAGGGAAGACAGAAATAATCATCATGCTTTGTAGAAGCATAATGAAGTTATGTATATATTATTAGCATTTGCCACAAACTGTAATGAGAAAAAATATCACAATGATTCCTATGCAATGTTATCGGAACCGGACCGGACCGGCCGGTCGGACCGGTTCGACCGGGACCCAACAATTTGGCGGTCCGGTTTGAACTCCAAAACCGGAGAAATTGAAAACCGGGGTCAAAATGAACAAACCCGGTTCAACCGGGTAAAACCCGGAAACCGGCGAACCGGTTAATGACCCCGGGTTTTGTCAAAAAAAGTATATGGTGGACGGATCTCGGCCGCAAAGGCTGTTACGTGGGAGGATCTGGGCGGCGGTGGGTTGAATCCGGTGGTCGGAGGCTGGAGGTGGACGGATCTTGGTTGTAAAGACTATATTAGGTGGGCGAATCTGGGCGGTGGTGGGCTGAATTCAGTGACGGAGGCCGAAATGGAGAGAAAGGAGAGAAAAAGAAGAGAAGAAGAGAAGGAAGGTTTTTGGATTTACAGAGGAGAGAGAAAGGAAGAGAGAGAGAGAGAGAGAGAGAGAGAGAGAGAGAGAGAGAGGGAGAGAGGGGGCTGCTGCGTGAAGAAGAAAGGAAAAAGAAAGTGGGAAGAGAGAGAAAGAGTCATGTCAAATGAGAGATAAAAAATGTTAATAAAAAAATGTTAATAAAAATATAAATAAAACAAAATGAAGTGAGATATATGATATTAAAATAGAAAATACATGTAAAATATATACAAGATATATAGGAATATTGTATTTTTAAAGTTTAAAATTAATACAATAATTAAAAAAATTAATAAATAAAAAAATTAATAAATAAAAAAATTAAAAAACCCGGGTCGAACCCGGTTGAACCGGTCAAACCGTGACCCGAAAACCTATCCGGTTTTGTGTCCGGTCCGGTTCTGATAACATTGTTCCTATGTTAAATTTTCTGCAAAATCTATTAAAAAAAACATAAATAATTAGCAAATTTAAGTATGTAAAACAAATAATGATTGCATATCAATTCTCTCCAATATAATTGAAACTTAAGAGTTAACATAGCAACACTCGCATATTTTATGATAAAGAACTGATAACTTATGCTTTTACCTTCGCGGAATCACATCTCCTATCTTCTCCAGGAGTCATCCATTGCCGCCCTTGTAAATATAAGATAAAATAGAATAAATTTTTTATTAGAGAATGCAAATTATATTATCATTAATTAGGAATAGGGATAGTTATCAATACCCCCTCATCTAGGTAAATGAGTTAAGAAAAACCCCCCTCCAAAAAATAATTAGAGAAAACCCCCTTACATAATATCCTACCCAAATATTATTTAATAATTCCCCAACCACCCTTATTACCCCTAATCCATTGCCTGCCGTTCTCTCTTCTTCTTTTCTCGCCTTTCCTCTTCTCGTCTTCTCACTTCTCTCTTCTCTTGGCAATTACCTCCGCCATGGATTATCGATTAGAGGAAGATTCCTTTGTATTCGCCACCCAACTGGGCATGGCGGCGGTGTTCTTCGGATCTGGCTACAAGCAGTGGTGGACAGAATCTGAGGAGGAGGAGGGGAAATCGTCTGCGGCGGAGTGCATATCGGTATGTTTTCGGGAACTTTGAGCTCCGTTTCTTCCTTGTCTCTCTTCTGAGCCATAGATTCGGCCGGGATGAAAGGTGTTCTAGGTTATCGGTGGGGAAAGAGAAGAAGAAGAAAGAAGAAGGGCTTGGTGTGCAAAAAAAAAAAAGTAGAAATGAAATGAGTGGAAAATGAGGAAATGGGAAATGTGTGTTAGAATATAGAAGTGGGATGGTGATGCTGTGGTGTGGCGACGACGTGGTGACGATAAAGAACAGATTTAGGGTTTTTTGGTGGATTGTGGCGGAAGACGGCGCAGAAAAAAAAATTCGCGCAGGCAGGGCCTTAATCTACTACGTGGTTTAATCGACTATGTTCAATAGTCGATTAATAAGGCTTAATCGACTATGTTCAGTAGTCGATTAAGGTTAACCGACTCCAGTTGTTAATTATTTTTTTTTTTTTGATTTTTTGTTTATTGATTCCAATGTATAAATCAATTACAATGTCTGTATATTTTTTTTTTAAATATAGTTGATTTTGCATTTTTTTTTTAATTGTGATTTGTTATTTTTAATAGCTAAAATTTTAATCGACTATGCATTAATAAACCTGATAGAGAAAAAAATTAAAAAAATCAAAAAAAATTTAAAAACAATATTAGAAACAATAAAAAAAATTAAAGATTTTCCTTAATCGACTATGAAGCATAGTCGACTTAAGACTAATCGACTATGCTTCATAGTCGATTAAAAAAACGGAAAATAAAAAATCAGCGCTGGCCCAGTGATGAGGTGGCGAGCGGGGTAAAGCTGGAAAACATAATGGCTGAAAATGGGTGTGGACTTTTCTCAAATGGACTAAAATATTTTGGGCCTCCCTCAATTAAAAAAAGTAGTGAGGGGGTTTTCTCAAAGAGCCCCTTAGGAATAAGCACAACATGAAATTGAATTGATACAACATAAAAATAAATAGGAAACAATACACTACAAAGTGAATGCAAAAATCATAAAATATATAAATTATTAGCCAAATAATGACAATAATGAAGGACGAGCAAAACAAAAAAAAAAAAAAGAGATAAAACTAAACAAAATACATTGACGTGAATATAGAGAATAATAAAAAAAAAAAAAAAAAAAAAAAAAAGCCAACAAAATTCGGAGTATGAGTAAAGTGATGAATGGAGTGAATGAATTATATATAGATGGGTAGAATGTGGTTTATAAAGTAAAAATCATATAAATTAGGAAATTATTAATAATAATTATGGAATATGATTTAAGAAAACTAGATATTACACAATTGAATAATATACTTATGGAAAAATATTGAATCATTTATGTTGACCGATTTATGAAAAATACCTTAATAATATAAGTATATACGAAAAGTATGAAAAGAAGACATAATTATGTATATAGATTGATATGTATAGATTGTTTACTATAGATAGGCATAATTAGAATAAATGGTATTTTATCTATAAAGGTAAAATATATAGATGATTGCTTAACATGTGCATTAATGATTTATTACCTTTATAATTTCATAGAGTATCACAATCTATATATCTATATCTATATATATATTTATATTATGTAATTTCTATACATACAAAATATTAATTTCATTTTATATATATATATATATATATATATATATATATATATATATATATATATATATATATATATATATATATATATATATATATATATATATATATATATATATATATATATATATTGATACTAAATTCAGAAAATATATTTCATTCCATTAATTGAAATATTACTATTCCATTTATATGATAATGCAATAATAAGATAAATTAATTTAAAATTTTAAAACAATACATTAATAGAATAGTGCACAATAGGATGATGTAGATTCGTATACATATGAAAAAATATTAAATTTTATTATATTTCATTTGATTAATTAACCTAGTACTAATTGGATTATATTTCATTTTATTATATATATATATTGATACTAAATTCAGAAAATATATTTCATTCCATTAATTGAAATATTACTATTCCATTTATATGATAATGCAATAATAAGATAAATTAATAACCAATTTATCTATATATATATAGATAAATTTTAAATTAATTTATCTTATTATTGCATTATCATATAAATGGAATAGTAATATTTCAATTAATGGAATGAAATATATTTTCTGAATTTAGTATCAATATATATATATATATATGGAAAATTACAGTTTATGTCCCTAAACTTTACCACTAAATCGATTTATGTCCTCAAACTTTTTAACAATTTAGTATCAAAATATATATATATATATATATATATATATATATATATATATATGTGGAAAATTACAGTTTATGTCCCTAAACTTTACCACTAAATCGATTTATGTCCTCAAACTTACCACTTTTTAACAATTTATGTTCTGCCGTCAACTCCGTCAGTTAACTTGGACGGAAATATCACGTGTGGCGCACGTGATGTCGATCTGGCCGCTAAATGCTGATATGGCTGATACACTAAGATGATGTGGCCGGAAAATTGACATGGAGTGACTTGTGGTTCTCTCTCCCTTGATTTCAATTTAATATTCCCAATTTATCATTAAAACCCCCAATTTTGCATACCTTCGATTTCATTGAACCGAATGCAGAAACCCTAACCCTCAAATTTTAGTCATATTCTGCACTACAACATACAATTTGATTGACATCGAAACTACCACCTCCCAAATCCCCATAATGAAGTTCAAAGATATCTACTTCGAAGAAACTTACCAAAATTGAAAATTGTTGTTCCGTTGTAAAGTTATAGGTCCACAAATGTTTGAAATTTGCGAAATTATGGTTGGGCAATCTTGTTGTTGCGGAATTTCACCTCAATTCGGTGCTTCGTACGAGGAATTTAGAGGGTAGGGTTTCTGCATTCGGTTCAATTCAAATAGGGGGAATGAGAAATTGGGGATTATAATGATAAATTGAGAATCTTAAAATTGAAATCAAGGGAGAGAATCACATGTCACTCCATGTCATTTTTTCGGGCAGATCATCCCAGTGTGTCAGCCATATCAGCATTTAACGGCCAGATCGACATCATGTGCGCCACACGTGATATTTCGGTCCAAGTTAACTGACGGAGTTGACGGCAGAACATAAATTGTTAAAAAGTGGTAAGTTTGAGGACATATTTCGTGGATGAAAAAGTTTGAGGACATAAATCATTTTAGTGGTAAAGTTTAAGGATATAAACCGTAATTTTCCCTATATATATATATATATATATATATATATATATATATATATATATATATATATATATTAAATGAGTGTGCAAGTGTGAAATAGGAAATAACTTAAAGATATACCTAAATAAAATTGACAACTCACCAATTAAATAATCCACCTCATCATTTAGCACATGTCAATCATTGAGGGCATAGATCCTCTTTTTATATTATAGGGGTAATGGCAAATAGGCCCATGACAAGGCCACTTAATTAAAAGAAGGACATCCAACTTTTTTGTCTTTCAAATAAATCCAACCCATTCAAACTTATTTGAAAATACTGAAAATCTTTTTATATATACAAAATTACCTCCAATTCATTGAAACCCAATTTAACTCTAATTTCATGATTTACACCCAATTTAGCCCAATTTCATCAATTAACCAATTTTAACCCTAATTTCAAGTTTGACCCCAATTTTAACCCTAATTCTTATCAATTCCATCCATTATGCCCAACTTCCTTAATATTACACATTGACCCCAGATTTAAACAAATATATCACATTAACCCCCCAAATGTTTTTTTTCAAAATTTTTTTTTTCTGAAATGTTTTTTTTTCCGGCCAGATTCCGGCGTTGACCGCCGGACTCCGGCGTTGACTTTTTTTTTTTTTTTTTATAGTTTTGTTTTTTCTTAATTTGTTTTAATTAATATTACTGTCTTGGCTGCTAAATTACTGTCTCCGGCAGTTATTTAACTGCCGGAGACAGTAATTTAGCTGTTAATTGACTTTTTCTTTCTTCAAAAATATTTTAATTAATATTACTGTATTCGTTGCTAAATTACTATCTCCAGCAGTTATTTAACTGTTGGAGACAGTGATTTAACTTTTAATTGACTTTTTTATTTTTAAAAAAATATTTTTAATTAATATTACTCTATTCGTTTGCTAAATTACTGTCTCCAACAGTTATTTAACTGCCAGAGACAGTAATTTAACTGTTAATTGACTTTTTTTACATTTTTTTTCATAAATTGTTTTTCATAATTAATAGTACTGCCTTAGATGCTAAATTACTGTCTTCAACAGTAATTTAACTGTCTTAGACAATAATATTAATAATATTACTGTCCCAAACAGTAATATTACTGTCTGAGACAGTAATTTAGTTGCTAAAACAGTAATATTAATTAAAATATTTTTTTCTTCTAAGAAAAAAAATTCAAAAAAAAAAAAAAAAGTCAACGCCGGCCGGTGGTTGACCGACCGGAAAAAATTCAGGAAAAAAAAAATTTCAAAAAAAAAAAAAAAAAAAAAAAGTCAACGCCGGAAGAACTTAGGGAGGAAGGCAGTTTCCTTGTGCAATTAAAATTCCTTTACTGCGCAGCTTCGGAGTCTCGGACGGAGGTCCCACAATTTGAACTAAAACTCGGACGGGGGTCCGAGCTTTAAATCTTCATAATTTTTATTTTTTCACTTATGGCCCATATTTTCTCCAAAATTGCAGTTTTGACCCCATACTTTTCCAATTCTTCAATTTGTACCTAAAATACAATAAATCAACTTTTTAAGCACCAATTATCGTTAAAACACACCAAAAGCTCAAATAAAAAGGTACGATAAAGTGTAAAAATATACACTTAACACACCCCAAACTTGAACTTTTGCTTGTCCTCAAGCAAAATCTACCAATAAGCAAATAACTCAACTACTACATCTCATCACATAGATCAATGATCAACTTCACGTTTTCAGAACTTGTAATTATAATGACAATTCTTAGGCATTCGCAAGCTCAAAATTTAACAACACTTAGTCACTCACCATTACCAAAAACCACAATTTATACAATTGCTTCAAGGAACCAATATTTGCAAATTAAAGATAGAAAGAATTTATACTTACATGCATATGCTTGACTCCAAATACTCACCAAATTATTCTACTCTACTAATATCGAACATTAAGCTATTGGGATCATTGGGGCTTTGTGGCTTTCAATTGTTAGGCTCTTTGGTTCGAGGTAGGAAATATGGGTATATGTGGCTATTCTTCTTGAATTTAGGTGATTACGCCAAAATTTGAAAGATAGGCGTTTGAAACAATGAATTCTCCTCTACGGACTTTAATCAACTCGATTCTCAAAAGTTCAAAAGTCGCCACTTTTGCTTTTGAGGCAATGGATCGAGTTTTCAAAAATAATTCAACAACTAGTCCTTATTTCTCCCTTCTAGTCTCTTCTTCTTCTCTTCTTCTCTCTCTCTCTCTTTTTTTTTTTTTTTTTTTTTTTTTTATATATATATATATATAGAAGCATAGATGTTAGTCTTTTATTTTTCTCGAAGAAGAAGAAGAAGGACCTTATAAAAATTTTCGACCGAACTCCAAGGGGTAATTTTTCAAGAATCTCCACCTATTCTACCTTACACATTGGCTAAAAGAAAGAACACCTTTTCTCCGAGGCTCAAATCAAGGTTCTAAGGATAATTTCGATAAAAAGGTTGGCTTGAAAGGCTCAAACAGTTCAAAGAAGGCCCAAATCATATCCCAAATCACTCACTATTCAATACTTCGTATCATAAATTTCCTAAGGTGAGTCTTAAAAGCGAACATAGCATGATCTAGCACAAATTAATTCCAAATTTAAAATACAAAAAAATTCAACCAAAGCAATGCACAAAATGTGATTCCTAGCAATAATTCGCTTCTAAGTCCCGTTGAATCGAAAGCTAAACAAACATCAAATCCTTATCACACAAAACAAGCAATCTCATCATCAAACATTGATCATCTCTCATCATCATAAATCATCGATGCATTCGACTCAAGGAATTTCTCTTTTTTTTTTATATTCCGGAAAAAAAAAACGATAAAAGCAATAAAAACAATAAAAACAATAAAAACAAATAAAGCCTAATGCATGCAAACTAAAACAAATAAGCATAAACATATGTTTTTCACCCCCAAACCTAAAATTTTCGTTACCCTCAACGAAATTAGCACAAAGTTTTAAGGATAGAAAACACCTGATTTAGTCGGAGTCGATGTGATCGGGGTCTCCTCCCTAGCTCTCTCAAATAAGTAGATTTTGGAGAATTTGATCTGATTCTCTAACCTCTCTGTCAACACCAACAAAAGAAAAAAAATTGTGAATTTTGGAAGAAAAATTCGAAAAAAAATTCAAAAATTTGTGTGTGGGAGTTTGAGAGAAGAAAAGAGGAGGGTTTAGGAAATAATGGGGGAGAAAATCTAGTTTTATAAAATTTAAAACACAAAATTTTTAACTCGGACGGCCGTCCCAGTTTTTGTGCTCTTTTTCGTCCGTTTTTTTTTTTTTTTTTTTTTTTTTGCTCTTACTGGTTGTGGGACGGCCGTCCCACTTTTTAGGCTATTTTTCGGACGGCC
Organism: Erythranthe guttata; assembly: GCF_056151865.1. NCBI lineage: Eukaryota > Viridiplantae > Streptophyta > Magnoliopsida > Lamiales > Phrymaceae > Erythranthe > Erythranthe guttata. Next base: position 12,979,564 of record NC_142537.1, read on the forward strand.
GTCCCACAGGCAGAGCTGCAAATTGCGGCCTTCTGTTTCCCAGACGGCCGTCTGGGATTTTGCTTGCAATTTCGGACGGCCTTCTGGACCCCCTGACCATGTTTTCGACCCTGAAAATTAAAATTCAAATAAATTAATTAGAATGCATGCCTATGAAAATAAAAACGAAACGAAAAATTAAAGAAAACTACGAAAAACAATAAAGCTCGGGTTGCCTCCCGAGAAGCGCTAAGTTTAAAGTCTTTAGCCGTACTTTGCTTCTTTATTTTCAAGCAAAAGTGACCGAAGTCACTTGGCAATCTTCACTCGCTTCCCAATACGGTTTGAGCCGGCTCCGATTCACGTTGAACGTACGATTTGAATCTCGCTCCTTTATTTTGACCACCTCGTGAGGAAGAATTTCTTGGACAATAAACGGCCGCGACCACTTTGATTTGGCTTCCTTGGAAATAACCAAAGACGGGATTTGCACAATAACACCAATTGTCCTTTGTGCAATTCCTTTTTGATTTTCTCCTTACGACCACAATAGCTTGACTCATCCTTCTCTCGTGACTTGCTCGAATCTTTGGGTGGCAACATCTTCCTTGCACTCTCATCGCCGTTAAGACTCAAACTCGTATGACTTTCTCTCGGAGGAGTTGAAATTGAGTCCATGAAATAAACTTGCTCTGTCCAATTCCCGTTTCTGCCATCATCTCCTGCACTCAAAGATACTTTCCCATTGTCCAAGTTCAAAACATCAATTTTTTCATGAGTTTGTAAAATCCATAAGCTCGATAGCAAAACAATCATTATTATCACATGGATTTTTATTAGCACTAAAAACATTAAATTTGATTGTTTGATCATGCACAGTCATTGTAAGATCACCACTAGCACAATCAATTAGCGTTTTCGACGTGGCTAAAAAAGGTCTCCCTACGATAAGAGGTATCTCCCTATCCTCATCTATATCTAGTATCACGAAATCAACAGGGAAGATAAATTTATTGACTTTCACTAGCACATTTTCTAAAATACCTTTTGGGTAAACTAAAGATCTATCGGCTAATTGAAGAGTTATAGCCGTCGGTTCAATTTCTCCTAACCCAAGATTTTTAAAGGTAGAATAAGGCATAAGATTAATGCTAGCGCCGAAATCAATGAGTGATCTAAAATTTTTACCTCATATAGTACAAGGAATAGTAAACTTACCTGGATCGCCGAGTTTTTGTGGAAGAGGCCGAGTAAGAATTGCACTAATTTGCTCCGTGAGTTGGATCATCTCGTTCCCTTGCAATTTCTTACTTTTCTTTACGAGGTCATTGAGGAACTTCATCCACTTTGGCATCTTTTGAAGTGCTTCAATGAAATGAATATTTATGCGAATTTCCTTCAACTTGTCCAAAAATCTTTGATATTCGGCATCAAGCTTCTTCTTTATAAATTTTTGAGGATAAGGAATTGGAGGGACTTGTGAAGGCACCGTCGATGGTGGCTCGTCATGAGATGATTCTTTTTCCTCATTCTTTTTCGGCTTCTCGATTACCGTGTTTCTCTTCTCTTTTCGTGGGGCTTCCTCCAATTGCTTACCTTTCTTCAAGGTGACTGCTTGGCATGTCTCGACCTCGATCTTTTTCGTTAGCAATCTTTGTGGATATGGGATTGGCTCGACCCATTCGGCTACAGTGACTTGCGGCTTGACTTGAATTTCTTTTTTTTTCTCGATCTTGAAATCGATAGCTTGGCACGTCTCGAACTTTTGCTTTCGAGGATCTTCCGTATTCGATGGCAATGCTCCCGCCGGACGTTTCTCTTGATTTAAAACGAATTGAGCGAATTGATTCTCCAAATTCCGCAGCGAGGCTTGGGTAGCGGTCATGAATTGGGTCAATATCTCCTCCGCGCTTGATTTTTGGGCCGGTGGATTGTTGCCTTGATAGCTTTGTTGGGGAGGGGCTTGATTTTGGAATTGACCTTGAGGTCTTTGATATCCTTGTCCTTGTTGATTTCCTCCATATTTCCCTTGTGATCTCCACCCTTGATTTTGGAATTGGCGAGGCACGTTATTGACGTAGTTGAGCGAGTCCACATCTTGTTGGCATTGGAGCGTGTAGTGATTTCCACCGCAAATTTCACAACATGGAGAATCAATTGCTTGGACTTGTTGTGGTGGACTTGCTTTGATGTGCTGTAGAAGGAGTTGATTTTGTTGAGCAATTTGGGTCACTTGAGCTTGAATTGCCGTAATTGCATCTAATTCCAACACTCCGGGAACTTTCTTGGCTCCACTCACCGTCCTCTTGCTTGACTTGGCAAACCGATTTTGAGCAATTTGATCCAACATGATAAAAGTATCCGGTATCGATTGACTCATAAAATTTCCCCCGGTTGATGCATCTAAGACGGTTCGTGCATTCTCGTTAATCCCTTGGTAGAAGATGTGGATTTGCCGCCATTGTTCGACTCCATGTATTGGACACTGCCTCAAAAAAGTTTTAAATCTCTCCCATGCCTCGTATAATTGCTCGCCTTGCTCTTGGACAAAATTATGAATTTCTCGTCGGATTCTCTCGTCCTTCTCGGGTGAGCTATAAACTTTCATGAAAAGGTTGAGGAGTTGAGGCCACGACGAGATAGAGTGGGGGGCTTGGGACATCAACCACTGGCGAGCTCTTCCTTGTAGGGAGTGCTTGAAGAGAATTAGTTGAAGCGCCTCTTGAGAAACGCCGTTTTGACGGTGGGAATTACAGGTATCTAGAAAATTTACAATGTGAAGATGGGGATCTTCACCTGCCAATCCACTAAATAGCCCGTTATTTTGGAGCATCGTCAAGAGGCCTTGCTTGATCTCAAAATTGTGCGCCTCAATCGGTGGATATTGGATGCTCGGGCGGAATCCGTCTAGAGTTGGGATTATGTAATCTTGAAGTGCCCGTGGCCTAACTGCTGGCTGTAGTGGAAGTTGAGGGGGTGGGTCTTGGATGCGAATTCCATTCGTATCGAGTAAATGACCCTCTGCGTCTCTGCGTTCTTCGTCTGCCATTATTTTGTTTGCACGTTGACGTCTCCTAGCGGCTCGAAAAGTACGTTCGATTTCGGAATCAAACGGTTCTCTAGCTAGATCGAGTCTTCTGCGCATACACAATACCTAAAAAGAAAAATAAAATAAAAAAAAAATTAAATGGGTGAATCGTGAAAATTGTTCAAATCTAGAGCTAGAATAAAATTAAATAATTAAAACATTCCCCGGCAACGGCGCCAAACACTTGTTGGCCGAAAACCTACACGCAAGTGCACGTATCGTACAAGTAATATAGTGGACTAAAAGTCCGGATATCGAACCCACAGGGAATATTTAATTATCTAATTCTAGACGCTAAATTCTACCTGAAACACGTGGATTATTTCCACATTTTGTTTTTAACTTTCTTATGTTCTAACTAAATTTTAGTTATTGAATAAGTAGTGCTTAGTGGGTTAAGTGTAGTACTTATTGGGTTAAGTAGTGCTTAGTGGATTAAATTGTGGATTTTATCTTAACTTCTAAACTAACCCACTAACCCATGTTCTTGAGTGCTCTTGTAGTTGGTTTTCTTGCAGATCATGGGCTGAGGAGTGGAAGCTTGAAATGTCTATAAATACCGATTTCAATACTCAAGGAAATTAATCGATCCCGAAGAAATAAACACCGAGAGCTGAAAAGATTACATGAGTGTTTTATTGTGTGTTTAGAATCGGTTGGTTGTACTCCTCATGAGTACAATCTTTACGTACTCCTCATGAGTACATTCTTTACGTACTTCTCATAAGTACATTCTTTGTAGTCTAGATTGTTTAGTATATATGTTTCTAGACTTGGTTGTAAGAATGATCAAGATAGTGATCAATTCATATGTTCTTTACGTAGTCCTCACGAGTACATTCTTTGAAATCTAGAATTTTTAGTATTTCTCTTTTTGTTTCTAGATTTGAATGTAAGAATGATCATGCTAATGATTCATTCATAAGGAAGAAGTTTTCGTACATCTTCTTTTTGTATTCTTGGAATATTGTTTTAATATAATTTTTCCGTCCTGTAAAGGGCAAGTTTTACTTGTGAACAGTTTTAGATCTGAGTATTGTCTTTATATTTCCGCTGCATGTTTATTCAAGTGTCATAACACTTAAGATAACACCTCTGTATTAAACGAATTCGGGACCATAAATTTTTTCAATTGGCATCAAGAGCCAACACTTGACGTATACTAAGTGTTTGTTCCTATTTCTTTTACAGAAACAAATTCGTGATGGATACTCAGATGACTGCTTCTATGCGACCTCCTGTACTTGATGGCACAAACTACACCTACAGGAAAGTCAAGATGAGGGCGTACATCAAAGCCATTGATGAGAGAGCATGGAGATCTATTCTCACTGGATGGAAGCCACCAACTATCACAGATACGGATGGGGATGTATTTCCAACACCACAATTACGGTGGACAACAGATGATCTATCAAATGCCAATCAAAACTCAAAGGCGTTAAATGCAATCTTCAATTCAGTAGATTTAACAATGTTTAAATTGATTTCAGTGTGCACTTCTGCAAAGGATGCATGGGAGGTTCTTCAGCTACATTGTGAAGGATCAGACAGTGTCAGGAGAACTAAGCTCAGATTACTCTCTTCCAAATTTGAGAAACTAAGGATGGAAAAAACCGAAACAATTTCTCAGTACAATGAGAAATTGATCGATTTAGCTAATGAATTTCAATCCTTAGGTGGTCCTTTGAGCAACGAGACACTGGTGAATAAGGTATTGGGAACTCTTCCAGAAAGATTCAGCATGACGGTTACTGCTATTGAGGAGGCCAAAGACACATCATCTCTACGGCTGGACGACTTAATTGGTAGTCTAAAGTCTAGAGAGATGAACTTTGAAGATCAAAGAAATGAGAAAGGAAAGGCTATCTCAAATGCACTGCATGCAGAATTAGAGAAGGAAGATGTTGCTCCGGAATATGATGATGATGCAGAGGAATGCCTCAACAATGTTGCATTCCAAATTCAGAAATTCAATAGGGCATACAGGCGAAGTGGAATCAAGCCCAGACAGTTATTTCCAGATGGCTCTCCACAAAATCGACAAACTCAGCCCCGGAACAGATCTATTCTACAGAGAACATTTCCTCAAACATCTTCTCAAAACACTTTAAAAAAATCTTCATTTATTCGTTCAAATTCTGAACCACCTAACTTGGATCATATTAAATGCAGGGCCTGTTCAGGATTTGGACATTATGCTAATGAATGTGCAAATACCTTGAGAAGAAGAGGAATGAGTTTGATTTGTGTTGTCAGTGATGAGGAGGAAGAGAAACCTGAACAGACAGAGGAGCAACAATCCACTAAACAAGTTCTTTCTGTCAGATATATCACTGGAAGTGCTTCTGAAACAGAATCACAAGGAGTTTCTCTAGATGCTGCAACACTTTCTGAAACACTTTCAGTAACTGAAATTTCTGAGTTAAATAATGATCATTATACATGTTTAAACTCTATTTCTTTGAATGCAGCAGAATCCAGTAAAGAAGCAGTTAGTGATGAGGAGGAAATGTGTAAGAAATTGGTTTTTGACCTGGAGAAGAAGACTCAAGCTCTAGATGCAGCCAACAAGGAAAAATCTTCCCTTAAAGAAACAATCACGCATTTGGAGGTTGGTATCACCAAGAAGGATCTTGAACTGGCAAACGTGAAAGATGAACTCAAAGAATCAACTCTAGCAATCAAGAGGATGAATACTGGCACAACTAAACTCGAAGAGATTGTATCACTGGAAAAATACTACAAAAATGAAGGGCTAGGGTTCAAAACACAAGTGAAGAAACACAAGCCAATGAAGAAGAAAGAAATTGTCTTTGTAAAATAAAAGGGTGCAAACGGAAAGGAATGCAGGAATTCCACAGTCACCACTCCAGATTCCAGAATAAGGGGATACATTTGTCATTACTGTTTCTCACCAGGACATATCCGTCCATTTTGTGAGAAACTAAGTAGTGAAAAAATGTTGTACAGAATGAGTCACATCACTCCAGGGAACACCTCCAAGAAAAAGGTAGAATTTACCAAAAAAAAGTGTAGAATATGGACTCCCAAAGGTAAACTTATGTGCAAAACAGTATACACTTTTTTAAATGCTAACATTTCAGGTTCATGGTACTTTGATAGTGGATGCTCTAGGCATATGACTGGAACTAAAGAGTTTTTATCAAACTACCATACACTCAATGGTGGACGTGTAAGCTATGGAGGAGGAGCTAAAGGCAAAGTGGTTGGACGTGGAACACTCAGTATTGAGGGACTTCCAAAACTTTCAAATGTCTTACATGTTGAAGGATTGGGGTCAAATCTCATCAGTATTAGTCAATTGTGTGATGATGATCTACGTGTTCAATTTGATAAATATTGTTGTTCTGTGTTTCATAATCAAAATCGTTGTGTACTAACAGGTTCCAGGTCAATGGATAATTGTTATCAAACAGGTGATACCATCTCATGCAAGAGTTCAAGAGTAAGTGAAGTAGAGCTTTGGCACCAGAAACTAGGGCAAACAAACTTCAAAAATCTGAAGATGCTCAACAAGTACAATGCCATAAGAGGAATTCCAGATCTCAAGATAAAGGACATTCTTATATGCGGAATGTGCCAGAAGGGAAAGCAAACTAGAGTGCCATACAAAGTGTTACAACGCGTTGGTACCACCATTTGTTTTGAACTTGTACATATGGATCTTATGGGTCCTATAGACGTAGAAAGTCTAGATGGTAAAAAATATGTGTTTGTGTGTGTTGAAACTCTTTATGGTAAGAAACCTAATCTAGAGTACATGCATGTGTTTGGATGTGTTTGCTATGTCCTAAATGAAAGAGATCATCTAGCTAAATTTGATTCAAAAAGTGATTTGAGTTTATTTGTTGGATACTCTAGTAACAATCATGCATATAGAGTATATAACTTAAGAACTCGAACCATTGTTGAATCTGTAAATGTGGTATTTGATGATTTTGCTGATCTCCGCAGTAAAACAACTGAAGACGAAGTTGATGACCTGGTTGCTGAAGGAGAAACAACCGGAGGAGACACTACTACCACAACTGCTCCAGATATAAACAGTCCAGTATCAAGAGAAGAGGGTGTTGAGCCAAGTGTTACCACATTTGACTCAATACTTCCTACAGAGAGCACAGAAGCTGAATTGCAGCCAACTCATGATGTATGCAGAAAGGAACCATCAAGTAGAATCCAGAAAAATCACCCCTCGACACAAGTTGTGGGAGATATATTTGATGGGATATGGACCAGAAAAAAAGAGAGAGTGAATTACAGAGATATGGTAAGATTTGCAAATTTATCTTCTGAATGTTCACTAACTAGAACTACTTGCTTTGTATCTTCAGTCGAACCAAGGAATATTGCAGAAGCACTGAAGGATGAGTTTTGGATTAATGCAATGCATGAAGAGCTGAATCAGTTCATCAGGAATGATGTTTGGTACTTAGTTCCCAGACCAAGTCATGTAAATATGATAGGAACTAAGTGGATCTTCAAAAACAAAACTGACGAAAAAGGTACAGTTGTTAGAAATAAGGCTAGGTTAGTAGCACAAGGTTATACTCAGATTGAAGGTATAGATTTTGATGAAACCTTTGCTCCAGTAGCTAGAATTGAATCTATTAGGTTACTTCTTGCTATAGCCTATTTTCTTAAAATCAAACTGTATCAGATGGATATCAAAAGTGCAGATCTAAATGGTGTTTTAAATGAGGAAGCTTATGTAGAGCAGCCCAAGGGTTTTGAAGATTCTGCCAAGCCTAATCATGTTTTCAAGCTTAAGAAGGCTCTGTATGGTCTTAAACAAGCTCCTAGAGCATGGTATCAAAGACTCACTAACTTCTTACTTGAAATACAATTTAACAGAGGAGAGGTAGACAAAACTCTATTTGTTAGAAGAACAAATAACCATATCATTATTGTACAGATATATGTTGATGATATTGTTTTTGGTTCTACTTGGGCTAACCTTTTACAGTCTTTTGTAGATTCTATGTCTTACACTTTTGAAATGAGCATGGTAGGAGAGTTGAATTACTTCATAGGACTCCAAATCAAACAGACAGGTGAAGGAATTTTTGTAAATCAAAAGAAGTATGCTCTCAATCTGGTTAAAAGGTTTGAGTTGAATCAGCCAAGCACATGAAAACTCCAATGGGTTAAACTCAAAAACTGTCCAAGGATGATGTTGCTGAAGATGTTGACAACACCCTATACAGAAGCATGATTGGACGAACTCCAAGCAGACCTGATATTATGTTTAGTGTTTGTGTGTGTGCCAGGTATCAAGCTCATCCCAAAGTCACTCATCTTAAAGCTGTGAAGAGGATTATTATGTATGTTGCAGGTACAGTAGATTTAGGTATTCAGTTTTTCAAAGACACTAATACTAATTTGATAGGCTTTAGTGATTCTGATTGGGGTGAGGATATTAGTGACAGAAAAAGCACTTCAGGTGCATGTTTCTTTTTGGGGAATAATCTGGTTTCAGGGTTTAGTAGAAAACAAAATTGTGTATCACTTTCAACAGCTAAATCAAAATATGTAGCTGCTGGAGGATGTTGTGGTCAACTAATTTAGACGAAACAAATGTTGGGGGATTATGGGTTAACTAGTGACACCCTGACCATATATTGTGATAATTCAAGTGCTATTGATATTTCAAAAAATCCTGTTCAACACTCACGAACTAAACACATAGATATTAAACATCATTTTATTCGTGATATAGTTGAGAAAAATATAGTGTGCTTAAAGTACATTCCTACAGAAGATCAGCTGGCTGACATCTTTACAAAGGCATTAGATTATGAGAGGTTTTCTAGACTTAGAAAATCTCTCGGGATGTGTACTCAATAAACATGTCCTGAAATATGTTGCAGCACCTCATCCAATATCTTAAGCTGCAACATAATTTACTAAAGCTTAGCTTCTTTAAATCATGACTTCACTGTGATGGATTATTCTCTAAATAAGTAACTGGAAGTCTTTCACCTTGAAACGTGATCATGCTTCATATAAACATTCAGAGAACAATTACAATCACATAAGTCAAACTCCTCTATTTTGATAGTCATATCTTAGTAACTGAGGAACCTTCAAACTGAACACTTGATCATGTTCCATGTGAATTGTTTGACTTGAAAATAAGAGTTTAAAATATATATATATATATATATATATATATATATATATATATATATATATATATATATATATATATATATATTATATAATAAAATCTATGCCTGTTAGCCAATTTTTCTCACACTATTAATCATCAATAGATGTGTTTTTATCTTAGTGTAAATTTCGTGAGTGCTACTATTTCTATTATTATTATTTTTATTAATTAATTATCACTATTTATATAGGTCATGGGGTACATGGGTTAGTCTTTTATTTTCCACTAAGTCCACTCCTTATTATGCCATGTGTCACGTTTTGTCTTAAACTGCCAAATAAAGCTTTATTCTCCTTAATCACACTTTCTCCAAGAAAAACGCACACCACTTCTTCACCTTCTCCACTTCAATTTTTTCAGCAAAAATTAGGGCTTATAAATTTCGTGCTTCTTTTCGAAAATTCACATTCAAAAATCAAAAGCACAAGAAGCAATTTTTTTATCTACTGTATCATGGCATCTCCTCCTAGAAATCCTCTTCCAGCCGTTGGTGATGTCCACAACGATGCTGCAACACCTGAACCAGCAGACCCGAACCTGGCCATCATCGTTCGTCCTGTCAACCTTGAAGCTATGCCGATCAGATTTATTGAGCCCGGAGACGAGCTGAATCCGATTGACCCAGACAACTTCCAGCACGTGGGTCCTTCTTCCATTGCAATAAGGTTTCCAACTCGCCGGTCCAAGCGCATGAATCCCTTCCCAGATCTGAATGCTTCTGGATCACAACGCCGGAGGGGAGGACATTCTCCGAGCAGAGGCGGCAGAGGTGGAAGAAGAGGCGGCAGAGTCGGTCGCATTCCAGTTAGGCCAAACCCACCAAGAGGCTTTCATTTGGTTCATGAAGAAACCGATGATGAAGAAGGAGATCCTACTTTTGCAGAACCAAGCCCAAGCTCTCTCCTCAAGCTCCACTGAGTCATATTCCAACGACTCACCTCCCCCAGCATCAACTCAGGGGGAGACATTTCAGTCCAACATGGCAGCAACTCCCTCTCAACATCCTGTTTCCGAAGTTGTTGCTGCACATGTTCATGAAAATGCTACTGCACCTACTGTCTCAGACAATGCTTCTCAAAATGTTGCTGAGGATGCTGCTCCTTATCAAGATGAGGAAATGCCAGACTTTTCTGGGATGTCCTTTGCTGAGCATGTAGATATCCCCACTGCTGATGCCGAGGACTTTGCCACCACAGAAGAAACCTCACTTCCTACACCCTCAGCTCCAAATGAAGATCCTCTGGAAACTCTGGCAGAGGCAGTTGTTCAAGTGGATGCACCACCTTCCCAGGTTGAAGAGGAAGAGAAAAGAGATGACAGTTGGGAAGTTCCCTTGCCTCTTTCCGCAAGAATTTGCCATCCTCAGAGTCAGACAGTGATTCTTTCGAGGACTCATCTCAGATGGAAGAAGATGTTGCTCCACCTGTTGCATCACCTGAGCCAGCATACATCCCAGATGAACTTGAAGAATCAGAAGAAGAGGAACACTCAGCAGATGAAGAGCTAGACTTGGAAGGGAAGAATCTGTCAACTCCTTTTGAGGTAAACAATGCCTTCAGTCCTACTTTTTATTTTGAATCTGATTCAAATTTGAGTCCTCAAATCATGAACTGCCAATTCATTGAGGAAAATAAAATTTCCAATGATGAGTTTGATAGGCATAGGATCACTACTTTTCTTGATCAAAGAACAATCCTTAGTCTAGTTGAGGTTGCTTGTCCTTATGATCCTTCTGTTGTGAAGGAATTTTTATGCCAATTTACAAATTCTTTTTAAAAGAAAAATTCTCCAAACTTTGGAAAAGTTTTTGTGCGAATCAATTTTCTCTTTTTCTCCCAAAATTATCAACTCTCATTAACAAACTCCTACTGTGGTTGATGAGGATAATTATGGTGATTTTACTGAAGTTTGTAAAACTCTTTTTGGCAATCGTTTGAAATCCTTCTCTCATCTACTCCATTCTGCTTTCTCAAAATTTGGGCCAAGATGAATCAAAATATCTTCACACTCCACTTGGCATGATAATTGTTTTTCAAAATTTTCTCAAAGCTCCTCATGTCCAAGATTTTCCCTAGAATGAGATAATTTCCTCTGAACTGAATCAGGTCAAAATAATCTTGGTACTGAAGGTGTTGCTCCTCATGTTGACAACACTCCTGACATCCTTATTTCTGTTTCTCGAGATTTTTGGTTAAAACAGCTTCCTCACTCCCTAGTTCAGATCACCTATCATCAGTGCATGGTGGAAATGCTTCAGATAGCTCTTTCTGATCAAAAAGGGGGAGAACAAGCTGGTCATGAAGTTGAAGCAGGGTAAAGCTGAAGGAGCAGAGGAAAGTAGTGGATCCAGTACTAGTGATGAAGGAACAACAGCTGATACTGAGGAGACTTTGGATTACACTATTTTGTTATTTTCTATATTGGTTATCATATTGAGGGGGAGTTCAAGCAATGACTCAGGGGGAGTTAAGCTAAAATTTAGTTTTGATCAGAAAGTTAAAAAGGGGGAGTTTGAAACACGTGGATTATTTCCACATTTTGTTTTTAACTTTCTTATTTTCTAACTAAATTTTAGTTATTGAATAAGTATTGCTTAGTGGGTTAAGTATAGTACTTAGTGGGTTAAGTAGTGCTTAGTGGATTAAATTGTGGATTTTATCTTAACTTCTAAACTAACCCACTAACCCATGTTCTTGAGTGCTCTTGTAGTAGGTTTTCTTGCAGATCATGGGCTGAGGAGTGGAAGCTTGAAATGTCTATAAATACCGATTTCAATACTCAAGGAAATTAATCGATCCCGAAGACATAAACACCGAGAGCTGAAAAGATTACATGAGTGTTTTAGTGTGTGTTTAGAATCGGTTGGTTGTACTCCTCATGAGTACAATCTTTACGTACTCCTCATGAGTACATTCTTTATGTACTTCTCATAAGTACATTCTTTGTAGTCTAGATTGTTTAGTATATATGTTTCTAGACTTGGTTGTAAGAATGATCAAGATAGTGATTCATTCATAAGTTCTTTACGTACTCCTCACGAGTTCATTCTTTGAAATCTAGAATTTTTAATATTTCTCTTTTTGTTTCTCGATTTGAATGTAAGAATGATCGTGAGAATGATTCATTCATAAGGAAGAAGTTTTCGTACATCTTCTGTTTGTATTCTTGGAATACTGTTTTAATATAATTTTTCCGTCCTGTAAAGGGCAAGTTCACAAGTTTTTACTTGTGAACATTTTTAGATCTGAGTATTGTCTTTTTGTCTTTATATTTCCGCTGCATGTTTATTCAAGTGTCATAACACTTAAGATAACACGTCTGTATTAAACGAATTCGGGACCATACATTTTTTCACTACCAATTATTATCAAGCCCACCCTACACAGTCGAATTTTAGAGAGAATTAACTAAATTAAACTAAAATAAAAGCAAGCAAAAAAAACAAGAAAGCAATTTAAAACGAAGATTTAATCAAGATAAGCAAGCCTAGGATTTTATTCTTCCCCCTATGTGATTATTACTCCCCCAATTCCTTCAATTATGCAAGCAATTAACCCGGATTATTAACCTGAGATGCTAAAATAATCGTAACCCGCTTCCGCGTGTATTACGATTCTAATACTCTAGATTCAATTACTATATTCCTATGCAATTAATTCTAGAACACAACATTAAGCACAAATCTCAATAATGGCTACCTAAGAGATTAACTATATTCCTATGTTAATACCACAAAGGCTCTTCTACCACAGTTCTAATTATTAACCCGATCTTCCGACATGCGATTAACAATAACATAAAAGCACATAAAGTGGCCAGTTTCATGAACTTAATAAAACAAGTAGAAGAAATAATCCGGAATTAAAACTTGCATAAAATCATAGAATTGGGTTCATAAATCCCACATAGGGTTCCAAATAAAATCCTAGAAATAAGAAAATTAGCTACTCATGATTAAAAAAAAACACAAATAAAATAAGTCATAAACGATAAATCTATGCTTAGAGTCTTCGAATTCTTCGTCTTCGTTATTGCTTTGTTGCTCTCCAAATTGCATAAAAAAAATCCCTAATTGTGTGTTTGGCTTGGTCTTATATAGGGTGAAGAACTTGGGGAAGAAGGCAGTTTCCTTGTGCAATTAAAATTCCTTTACTGCGCAGCTTCGGAGTCTCGGACGGGGGTCCCACAATTTGAACTAAAACTCGGACGGGGGTCGGAGCTTTAAATCTTCAGAATTTTGATTTTTTCACTTTTGGCCCATATTTTCTCCAAATGCATTTTTGACCCCATACTTTTCCAATTCTTCAATTTGTACCTGAAATGCAATAAATCAACTTTTTAAGCACAAATTATCGTTAAAACACACCAAAAGCTTAAATAAAAAGGTACGATAAAGTGTAAAAATATACACTTAACAGTAATCTATAGACATTCATAGAAAACTTAGTTAATTTGTTGTCACCCAAAGTCATTTGTAATCACAATCTTAAAATACTAGCTCTCATTTAACCATTGTTGCGACCAAAAGCACTGTCGCCACCGAAGAAAATCACCTCCGCTGCTAGCCATCAAAACCACCGCTGCCTCAGTGACCAAAACCACTACCGGGTAGCGACGACCAAAACCACCGCCGCCCCCCACCCCCACCCCTAGGGTTGTTCATGGGTCGGGTTGGTTGATTATCGCCCGATTATCGGCCCGACCCGACCAACCGACTCTTACAAATATGTAAAACAACTATCGGTCCGACTATTGTGAGTCGGGTAATGGTTGGCAACCGACTTTGTCGGTTGCCTTAACGGGTCGGTTGAAAATTATCGGCCAATATCGGCCAAATCAAATAAAAATAAAAAATAAAAAAAATTATGCTATTCATCTATCAAAATTCAGCAACAAACATTCCAATATTTCATGCCCAAAATCAAATTTCAACAATATCACATATTACAAATTAAAATTCCAAAAATAATATAACATACTAAAATGAATCACTTTCAGCCATTCACACTTTCACAATACAAAATTATGAAATTTTTAATTTTAATTTGAGAAACACAAAAATCCATACCTTAGAGTTTAGAAAAAACAAGAGAGGGCTAGAGGTAAATCTTTGGAGGAAGCAATGGCGCGTCGGCGACGATGGGCTGATAGAGAGAGATGAGAGATACATCGGCGACTATGGTCGATAGAGAGAGAATAGTCGAAGAGAAGGAAACAATGAAGAGTAGAGTTTTTTTCATTGTGTACTTTTATTCATTTCACCGAAATGTCAAAAATTAAATATTGAAATTAATAGTCAGTAAAACGCAAAGAAAAATATAAAAATAATAATTAAAAAAAAAAAAGTCGGTTGGTCAGGTAATATCGGCCAACCGACTTTTCAACAAATCAGAAACTATACCCGACCCAACCATGCATGGGTTGGTTAAAATTATCGGCCCGACCAAAACGAGTCGGTTGGTGGGCAATTATCGGCCAGAATAGTCGGGTAGATAATGGGTCGGTTGTCGGGTAAAACCGACCCATGAACAACCCTACCCACCCCCACATCAAGATCTGATCTCAAAAACTCATCCTACGACGATTTCAACCAGATACTCCATCCCTAACTACGAGAGATCTGAAACACATAGATGCAAGAGAGAAATAGCGATAGAGAAAGAAGGACAGAGAAAGAGAAAAAGGGTAGAGATTGTGAGAGAAAACAAAAACGACAGTGAGAGAGAGGGCAGACGAGAGAAAGTGGGAGAGAGGTTAAAGAAGAAAAGATAAACGTGAATATATGTAGTTTATAGGATTTAGGGTATAATGGTAAGATAGGGATACAAAAATTTTTAGGGATGTGGCTAATATATTATTTCAAATTAAGGATTTAATTAAAAAAAATGAATTTGGACTTGTCATTTACTTCAAATTAGATTTCCTTTCTGAGGTTCATAGCATATTACCCCAAAAGAACACAATCAAGAAAAAACTGAGTGTGGATGTCTGCTTTGGCACCCAGTTTGTTCGTGAAGTAGGAGGTTATTTCACACCCGTTTCGGGCGTAAATAGGCACCGAAAAAGATTAAGTAGAGAGATGAAACTTTAGAAAATTGCTGCTCCAGGGGTATGTCAAATGATGTTTGGGCTTATATATATATATATATATGGGGCAAATAGGCCCATGACAAGGGCACTTAATTAAGGGGCTCTTTGAGGAAACCCTCTCATTACTTTTTTTAATGGAGAGAGGTCCAAAATATTTCAGTCTATTTGAGAAAAGGCCACACCCATTTTGAGCCATTATGTTTTCCAGCTTTGCCCTCGCCCGCCATATCATCACCGGGTCGCGCGCTCAGCGAATTTTTTTTATTTTTATTTTTCCGTTTTTTCCCCTTCTTTTCTGTATCAATATCCTTAGTCGACTACGAATCATGGTCATTTGCTCTTATATTATAGATAACCGAACTTTAATTTTTTTAAGAAACAGAGTCTTTATTTTTTTTATTCTGTTGGAAAAATCTAAAAAAAATATTTCTCTAAAGTTGAAATGAAAAATTAAATTTAAAAAAAATATATGTGCGGTAAAATAGAAAACATACAATAATATATTATATTTCTCATTTTATATAAAAGTACATTAAACTTTTCATTTTATAAAATAATTATTTTTAAATTAAAACAAGAACTTTTGACTTGATAGGGGTAATTTAGTCTTTTTCAGTTTTCTATTCAAGTGGGTTATGTGCTAATTTCATACCATAAGGGGGTCATGTGCAAATCAAAACCACAAAGGGATTATGTGCCTAAATTCATACCATAAGGGGATCATGTGCAAAATGTCCAAATCACAAGGGGGTTAAGTGCTATTTACCCATATATATATATGGGCGAATGACAAATAGGCCCATCACATGGGACTTAAATGCACATTGAATCACAAAAAAACCAATCTTACAAATAAATCCATCCCCATGTCTTTAGTCTCCATAATACTATTCTTATCAATTCCATCCATCATGCTCTAACATCATTAATATTACACATTGACCCCGGATTTTATATCACATTGACCCCCAAAATAATATTTTTTTGAATTTTTTTTTTCAAGAAAATAATTTTTTTTCTGAATTTTTTTTTCCGGCGTTGACTTTTTTTTTCGAATGTTTTTTTAGAAAAAAATATTTTAATTAATATTATTGTTTTTGCTACTAAATTACTGTCTCAAACAGTAATATTACTGTTTGGGACAGTAATATTATGAATATTATTTTCTCGAACAGTAATATTATTAATATTACTGTCTAAGACAGTTCAATTACTGTTGGAGACAGTAATTTAGCAGCCAAGACAGTAATATTAATTAAAATAATATTTTTTAAAGAAACAAGTAAAATAAAATCAATTAACAGTTAAATTATTGTCTCCGCCAGCTCAATAACTGCTGGAGACAGTAATTTAGCAGCCAAGACAGTAATATTAATTAAAAATAGTTTTTCTAAGAAAAAAAGTCAATTAACAGTTAAATTACTATCTCCGACAGTTACATAACTGTTGGAGACAGTAATTTATCAACGAATATAGTAATATTAATTAAAATATTTTTGAAGAAAAAAAAAAGTCAATTAACAATTAATTACTGTCTCTGACAGTTAAATAACTGTTGGAGACAGTAATTTAGTAGCCAAGACAGTAATATTAATTAAAATATTTTTATTAAGAAAAAGAAAAAGTCAACGCCGGACCTACCGAAAAAAAAAAAGTTTAAAAAAAAAAACCAAAAAAAAGAGTCAACGCCAGAGACCGGCGGTCTCCGGTGGTGGCGGGTCAAAATTGGGGTTAAAATTGAAATTGGGGTTAAAATTGGTTAATTGATGAATAAATTAGGGTGTAAATCATGAAATTGGAGTTGAATTGGGTTTCAATGAATTGAGGGTAATTTTGGAATATATAAAGGGATTTTCCTTATTTGCAAATAAGTTTAAATAATGTGGATTTATTTGAAAGACAAAAAAGTTGGATGTCCCTCTTTTAATTAAGAGCCTGTTTGGCTAAGCTTATTTAAAACATCTTATAAGCTCCTACATCTGATAAGATGTTTTAGGAGCTGATAAGCTGTTAGATCTTATTTTAAAAATTATTTTTTAAGGTTTTTGTATATGTAGCTTATAAGTTACTTTTTGTTTTTATAATTTGTTCAGGTGTTTGGAAATAAAAGGTCTGTTTATTGCTATAATGACAAAAAAGTACATGACGCCAGTATAATTGTTAAACTTATTTGACTCAAATACTTTTGTTCCTAAAATATTATTATAATATTTACAAATTATTTTTTCAAATAATAATAATAATATAAAATTATATAATAATATAAAATAAAAGTTGTAAAAGAAATATATTTTTTTGTAGAGCAAAGAAATATAATTTATTATGGAGGTAATAAGAATATTCGTGTATTTTTATATACATATAAAATATAAATAGAGAATAATTTTTTTACAATTATTATGATAATTACGATAATTATATTTAACTAATTATTAATCTTGATTACAAGAATACGTTGTTTTGATTAAATATAAATATTATTAGTATTCATGTAATATAATAAAGTATTTGAGGGTAGTTTTGTATTTTAAGTGTTTTAGTAAAGAAGCAAATAAGATCTTAAAGAAAAAAGGTGGGGTATAGGTATTTTTTTAAAAACATCTTATAAGCTCCCTAACAGCTTATTTTTGGAAAAAATAAGATCTTTTGCAATTTTTTTACCAAACACCTTTTAACAACTTATAAGCTCCTAAACATCTTATAAGATGTTTTTAGGAGCTTATAAGCTTAGCCAAACAGGCTCTAAGTTTTGATTTCACTCCGATTTTAATTTCCAAAATTTTCAATTATTTTTCGAAAATTTCACTTGTAATATCCATCCATAATATTATATATTTTATATTAGGGTAAATTACAAATACCCCCTGAGGTATGACCAAATTACAAAAACACCCCTCTTGTTTGGATAATTACAACCACCCCCCTCAACTCATCAAATTTAGTGGAATCTTCGAGATTATATGGAATATTATCACTTTTGTACCCGTTTTATCCCATTCAAACTCTACATTATGAAGCAAGATGGCCATAATATGTGATTTTTAGCTTGTATATATTAGTTTGCGGTGCATCGGAAACTGTATTTTTTACACAAAGAGTACAAACTAGAGGACATTTCACGGAATCTAGATGACTATGTTGAATTTGGCACCATAAAGGTAAGAAAAAATCATAGTTGAGGGGGGTAGATGTAATTATCCAAACAAGAGGGGGTTTTTTGTAATTTGACCATACCTCAGGGGGGTGTTTGTAATTTACCCTTTATATTATAAGTAACTGAAAATAAGGGACTTTCAAATTTTGCCTTTTTCAATCCGATTTTTTTTTTTACGATTTTGGAACAAGTTTTTTTTATTGACGTACTTCACTCGTGAGTTCCGAGGAGGTCAGTTTCAAAATGAGAAAAAAATAATATATAAACGATTATCTTTTTATAACAACTCCAATTCAAGTAAAACAAAATGATACGAAATAAAATAAAATAAACTTTACCTCTTAATTCAAAGTTGTAACATATGAAATTCAATTAAATATTACAAAGAAGAAAATGCAAAGCGCGGCATGAAAATTAAGTGAAATCATTTGAAACATATGGTATAACTCATTTGAAACATATGGTATAACTTTATCATATGGAATGCAATCTACTACACCATGTGAATCTTATGCACAATAACTGACTTAACAACAAACACGGTAACAGAGAAGTAACACAAAAGAGATTCAAATAACTTCCAAGTTTATCACTAACGACGTTCAATCAACGATACACATTATTCAAATTACAACACAACTTATAAATATTGCAAAACAGATGAGATGTATACGCCACTACCTTCATATAACGATGTGTTGAACAGGAAGAAAGAATACCACGTATTACTAATACTAATATTGATACTAATACCAATAATAATACTAAAACTAATAATAATAATAATAATAATAATAATAATAATAATAATAATAATAATAATAATAATAATAATAATAATAATAATAATAATAATAATAATAATAATAATAATAATAATAATAATAATAATAATAATAATAATAATAATAATAATAATAATAATAATAATAATAATAATAATAATAATAATAATAATAATAATAATACTAATAATAATAATAATTCAAATCTTGATGCTAATCTTAATCCAAGTCCTAATACTAATCATAATCATAATACTATTACTAATCACTAATCGTAATCCTTGTACCAAAGGCGAAATCCCTCGTCCCCAGGGCCCCCATCCCTTGGCCCGACAAGTATTTGATGGAGTATTGTAAATCATGGTAACTTAACGGCCCGTTTAGGTAGCGGACCCCGACCTGGTTCCCACAAGGAACCAACCTTCATTGAAGTTGAAATCCCCATACTGCGACTGCCAGAATTCGATCATAGGACCTTGTACCAACTTACCATCTCCGGAACCAGTTGAGCTACACCCGTGCGGGCACTAATCGTAATCCTACTAATACTAATACTAGTACAAATACTAATACTAACACTAACACTAACACTAATACTAATATTAATATTAATGATACCAATATGGATAATAATATTTACGTGTGAAAGTTCGATCGATCAGATCGGAATTAGCCTTTTCGAAAAAAAATTCCAAAAAATTCGGAAGTACTTTCAAAATGTCAAAAAGATTTCGGAAATCACATAAGTTTTAAAATTTTAAAACTTAGCAGACATTTTCTGAAAGTTTCAGAATTTTCCAAAAATAAGAACATCCGTGTCGATAAAAGTAAAACTAATAACTACTAAATTTCAATTAAAAAAAAAAAGTAAACCACATATCCAATAAAATTTTTAACAACAATTCAATATATCAAAATCCTTAAACAAAACTTAAATCAAATCACTGTTTTAGAAATTTAAAATTAAAAAAAAAAAAAAAAAAAACTTATCATAAGTAATATATAATATATTTTAGGGTAAATTACAAACACCCCCCTGAGGTATGATCAAATTACAAAAACCCCCCTCTTGTTTGAATAATTACATCTACCCCCCTCAACTATGATTTTTTCTTACACCTCCACCCTTATTGTGCCAAATTCAATATAATCATCTAGATTTCGTGGAATGTGCTCTAGTTTGTATTCATTTTGTGTAAAAATACAATTTCCGATGCACTACGAACTGATATACACAAGCTAAAAATCACATATTATGATCATCTTACTTCATATTGTAGAGTTTGAATGGTATAAAACGGGTACAAAAGTGATAATATTTCATATAATCTCGACGATTCCACTAAATTTGAAGAGCTGAGGGGGTGGTTGTAATTATCCAAACAAGAGGGGTGTTTTTGTAATTTGACCATACCTCAGGGGGGTGTTTGTAATTTACCCTTTCTTTTATTTATAGGGAATTTTTCCGGGGAAAAAAATCATACTCATTTTGAACTAATTTCGGAAATTAAACCTGATCGAAAATCGGAAAATCCATATATTTATATAATTCCAATTCCAATCCAAAAAGTGGGAAAATTTTAAAAATCGGAATTTCGAAAGTCGGAATGAAAAAAGTTGTTCCAAAATTGAAAAACATTTACTAGTACTAATACTAATGCTAATGCAAATGCTAATGCTAATACTAATACTAATATTAATATTAATACTAATAGTAATACTAATACTAATACTAATACTAATATTAATACTAACACTAATACTAACACTAACAATAATATTAATAGTAATATTGATACGAATACGGATACTAATATTCAGAGGTAAAAGTTGGATCGGAATTAGCCTTTTCGAAAAATTTCCAAAACTTTTCGTAAGTATGAAATCAATTCTAATTCGAATTTCAAAATTTCGGGAGATTTCGGAAATCACATAAGTTTTAAAAATTCAAAACTTAGCGGAAGAAAGTTTCAGAATTTTCCAAAAATAAGAACATCCATCTCGATAAAAGTGAAACTAATAACTACTAAATTTCAGTTCAAAAAAAGTAAAAAGTAAACCACATATCCAATAAAACTTTTAACAGCAATTCAATACGTCAAAATCCTAAAACAAAACTTAAATCAAATTATTGTTTCACACAACAAAAAAACTTATAATATATATTATTTATAGGTGCGATTTTTCAGGAAAAAAATCAGACTCGTTTTGAAAAAAAATTGAAAATTAAATCGGATGGAAAATCGGAAAATCCATTTTTCTATCTAATATTCCATTCCAAAAAAGTCGGAAAATTTAGGAAGTTGGAATGAAAAAAGTTGTTGTAAAATTGAAAAAAAGTTTACTAATACTAATGATAATGCTAATGCTAATGCTAATATTGATACTGATACCGATACCAATACTAATACCAATACCGATACTCTTACCAATACTAATACTAACACTAATACTAATACTAATACTAATACTATTACTATTACTAATCGTAATCCTACAATATGAAACCATAGATCCCATGTTTACCTAGTAACTCGTGGTCACCCACAGTCATCTATAATCACATAATCTTAAAACCCTAGCTCCCATGTTTACCCTAGTTGCCACCAAAACCCATAGTAATCATAGAGACCGGTAGTCATTCACACTCATTCAATATGAAACCATAGATCCACCAGCCCCAGGGCCAAAACCACCGCCGCCCCCTCCCCCCCATCAAGATCTGATCTGAAAAACTCATCCTACGACGAGTACGTACCTCCAACTTCGATTCAACAAGACACTCCATCCCTAACTACGAGAGATCTGAAGCACATAGATGCAAGAGAGAAATAGAGATAGAGAAAGAAGGAGAGAGAAAGAGAAAAAGGGGAGAGACAGAGAAAACTAAAACGACAGTGAGAGAGAGAGGGAACAAGAAAAAGTGGGAGACAGAAGATTGAAGAAGAAAAGAGAAACGTGAATATATGTAGTTTATAGGATTTATGGTATAAGGGTAAGATAGAGATAAAAAAAAGTTATGGATGTGGCTCATATATTATTTCCAATTAATGATTTAATATAAAGATTGAATTTCGACTTGTTATTTAGTTCAATTTAAGTTTCCTTTCAAGAGCTCATAGATATTACCCCTAAAAAACAGACAATCAGGACAAAACTGATTGCAAATAATCTGCTTTGGCATCCAGTTTGTTGGTGAAATAGGAAGCTATTTCACACCCGATCGGGCGTAAATAGGCACCAACAAGTTACACTAGAATCTACATATGTACAGGCTTACAACCATTTCATTTATCTTCAAAATGAGAAAGTACATCAGAATCTGTCCATAACAAAAACGGGACATTTCTTTTCTGGTAAAGAAGCAAAATTAGCACCATAATTACCCCATATAAAAGGAGGGAATTTCAAACGGAGAAAAACAAAAAGGAAAGTATTTTTACATGATTATCGATCAACGATTCATTTAGTTTGCTTGCTTAATTTTTAGATTTCTCCATCATTAACTCTTCCCTCCACATCTTGCTCATCTTAGCAATGAACTCTTCTATTCTGCTCTCCAAATTATCAGAATCAGAATCAGAATCATCGTCATCTTCATCGCTACTCAACTCTATGTCTGAATCATAACCATCTGAGCCATCATATGAATCATCATCATCATCATCATCATCATCATCATCAATCCATCCATCTGCTATTTCCTCATTTTCTTCTTCTTCTTCTCCATCTTCATAAACAAGAAAACCAAGAAACGTTATCAGCCCATCCAAATTTTCTGCCGAATTATTGCCACTTTCGACGAGTATAGCGCAGATAATAATGTTGCACACCGAAAATACAAAAATACGAAAATACGACTGCAGAAAAACCCATCAAGGTTGCCATATGATGAAATTGAAAAACAAAAAACTATAAAAAGGGTTACGAAAAACACAAATATCATGGCTAAATACATTATACACACGGTGAAGTATACACCGATCGAGCTAGTAAATATCTAATTTTCATTCACACACACCCACATGGATGTGTGTAATTTTTCACTATAAGGAATGAAAGGTGAACTTCTCATTAAATGTTTTTTGTACTTGTCATTTTTCTGATAATTATTTTAACTATTTATAGCTTATAGTTTGGTGAGATAACGGCAGAATTTTTCAGTATGTGCATTTCCTGGAAATTTGATTCAAAGAGTATATTATTGGGATATATCATTAGACAAAGTCTATGTATATATTATATTATCTTTAATTAATTGGCTTCACAAATTCAACACCATGAAATGAAATTTCCCAGCTTGTCTTGTAATCAAGCATGCATGTCATGAGATATCCTTCACCGGGTGAAATTCACCATGCGTTTTTAATCCGTAGATCTACATAAATAACTACCCACTAAGCACATATACATATGGGTGTCTGTATTATTATATGTATATCTATAATTTAAAATTATATAGTGTATTTCACCAGATGTAAATTGTATTTAAGTCCACACTGTAACAAACTCCTGGACTCGACGCGGTTTGTAAATTGTAATTGTCAACTTGGAAATTCATTTGTTTTTTACACAAAAAAGTGTGCATAACCTACGATATGTTGGACGCGGCAATAATATACTAATATATGTCAAGGGGTAATGGCAAATAGGCCCATGACAAGGGCACTTAATTAAAATAGGGACATCCAACTTTTTTGTCTTTCAAATAAATCCACCCCATTCAAACTTATTTGCAAATAAGGAAAATCCCTTTATATATACCAAAATTACCCCAAATTCATTGAAACCCAATTCAACTCCAATTTCATGATTTACAACCCAATTTAGCCCAATTTCATCAATTAACCAATTTTAACCCTAATTTCAATTTTGACCCCAATTTTAACCCTAATTCTTATCAATTCCACCAATTATGTTATAACTTCCTTAATATTACACATTGAACCCGGATTTAAACAAATATATTACATTAACCCCCCAAATTTTTTTTTTCAGAAATTTTTTTTTTCTGAAACGTTTTTTTTCCGGCTAGATTCCGGCGTTGATTTTTTTTTTTTTTTAATTTTGTTTTTTCTTAATTTTTTTTTAATTAATATTACTGTCTTGGTTGCTAAATTACTGTCTCCGGCAGTTATTTAACTGCCGGAGACAGTAATTTAGCTGTTAATTAACTTTTTTTTTCTTTAGAAATAGTTTAATTAATATTACTGTATTCGTTGCTAAATTACTGTCACCAGTAGTTATTTAACTGTTGGAGACAGTGATTTAACAGTTAATTGACTTTTTTATTCTTAAAAAAAATATTTTTAATTAATATTACTGTATTCGTTTGCTAAATTACTGTCTCCAGCAGTTATTTAACTGTCGGAGACAGTAATTTAACTGTTAATTGGCTTTTTTTCATTTTTTTCCTTAAAAAAAATATTTTAATTAATAGTACTGACTTAGATGCTAAATTACTGTCTTCAACAGTAATTTAACTGTCTTAGACAATAATATTAATAATATTATTGTTCGTAAAAAAATATTCATAATATTACTGTTCGGAAAAAATAATATTCATAATACTACTGTCCCAAACAGTAATATTACTGTCTGAGACAGTAATTTAGTAGCTAAAACAGTAATATTAATTAAAATATTTTTTTCTTCTAAGAAAAAAAAATTCAAAAAAAAAAAAAAAGTCAACGCCGGAGAACGGCGGTCAACGGTGGTTGACCGACCGGAAAAGATTTCAGGAAAAAAAAAAGTTTTCGAAAAAAATAAAAAATAAAAAAAGTCAACGGCGGTCTCCGGCGGTCAACGCCAGAATCTGGACATTTCAGAAAAAAAAAATTATTTTCTGAAAAAAAAAAGTTTTGGGGGTTAATGTGATATATTTGTTTAAATCCGGGGTCAATGTGTAATATTAAGAAAGTTAGATCATAATGGGTGGAATTGATAAGAATTATATTATTGAGGGTATTTTAGACTAAAGACATGGGGATGGGCTTAATTGAGAGACTGTTCTTTTTGTGGATCAAAATGCATTTAAGTCCCATGTGATGGGCCTTTTTGCCATTTGCCCATATGTCAATTGCGTGCAGAATTTATTGATTGTATCTTCATGCACAAGCAATCTGTTGCTATTGATAAAAACTAAATCACATGATTTCTTTTTGGGTAAATTACAAACACCCCCTGAGGTATGATCAAATTACAAAAACTCCCCTCTTGTTTGAATAATTACATCTACCCCCTCAACTATGATTTTTTCTTACACCTCCACCCTTATTGTGCCAAATTCAATATAATCATCTAGATTCCGTGGAATGTGCTCTAGTTTGTATTCATTTTGTGTAAAAATACAATTTTCGATGCACTATGAACTGATATACACAAGCTAAAAATCACATATTATGATCTTGAATGGTATAAAACGGGTACAAAAGTGATAATATTTCATATAATCTCGACGATTCCACTAAATTTGAAGAGCTGAGGGGGTGGTTGTAATTATCCAAACAAGAGGGGTGTTTTTGTAATTTGACCATACCTGAGGGGGGTGTTTGTAATTTACCCTTTCTTTTTTTCGAAATTAATAATTTCTAGTGGGGTCCTCATTTTACCATTTCTTCTAACTGAAAATCTAAACAATAGTTGGAAACTCTACTAGGTACTCACGCCAACGTACTGATACAGAGGATTTGATGATCTAACTTCATTACATCATAGATTTATTTTGGAAAATTACACCGTTCTCCACTAAGGAAGTTTAGTTACATTTATATCCCCCAAAATTTGACAAATTGCATAAACATCCTTGCATTTATTATAGGGAGTTTTCTGCATAAGTCCCTAACCAACCATCTTTATTTTTCTAGGTTCAAAAGCTATATATTTATCTCTTTCGCCAATGAACTCATCCATTGAATATGTATCATAAATAGAGACAAAATTATACATAACAAAATTACCCCTAACCCTTGAAACCCAATTCCTAATAGTAAATACAATTTAACTAAAATTTCATCAATTTTGACCACAAACTTCTGTTTTGACTTTTCTTTTTAACTTTTTTTTTCTGACTTTTTTTTACGCTGGTTTTCGGCATTGACCTTTTTTTTGTCTGCTTTTTTCACCCCCAGTCTTCGGGGTTGACTTTTTTTTACACCGTCGGTTTCCGAAGTTGACGGCGATCAGCGCTGGTCTCCAGCGTTGATTTGTTTTCCTAAAATTTTAATCCCTTCATTTTTACGCCCGCATGAGCGTTGACAGTAAAATTACTGTAAACACAATAATATTTCTATCAACCACATCAATTATTATTTTTTTTGTCTTTTTTTTTATTTTGTTTGATTTGTTGACCAGTCAACCTAATAATATTACTGTCGTTGACTATAAAATTACTGTAACATACAATAATATTACTCTCAACCACATGAAATTTTTTTTTGTCTTTTTTTATATTTCTTGATTTGTTGACCTATTTAACGTAATAATATTACTGTCCACTATTATAATATTACTGTAAACATGATAATTTTACTGTACTGTCAACCACATCAATATTAATTCTTTTGACTTTTCATTATGTTTGCCTTTGTTGAACGGTCTACATATTAATATTATTCTATTACACAATAATAGTAATTTTTGTTGTGTTAATATTACAATGGTAGAGAGTAATATAACAATATTACGGTGTTAAACTGTAATATATTTAATAGGGGTTTTTATGCATAAGTACCTAACCAACTATGTTTATTATTTTAGGTTTAGGGGTTATATCTCTTTCGTCAATAAGTCTATCAATTTAATATGTATTATAAATAAAGCCAAAATTAATGTATATGACAAATTTACACTCAACACTTTAAACCAAATTCCTAATTGTAACCCCAATTGAACTTCAATTTCATCAATTTAGACCACAAAAATTCAAATTTGACTTTTCTTTTTTTAAACTTTTTTTTTTCTGTTTGTTTACGCCAGTTTCCGACGTTTAGTTCTTTTTATTTTTTTTCCCTAAAATTTGTATCCATGTTTTTATCTTTGTTAAACTGTAATATAGTTAATATTACTGTGTTAAACAGTAATATAGTTGATATGACTGTCAACCACATCAATATTGGATTAGATTACCTATATTGGATTATATTGATTTTCTACCGACTAACTAATGATTTAGCTAGATTATTTAGTAAGTTTAAATATCTAATGCATCTTCACCATCATTAGTTAGGCGCTTCGTCGCTCGTCACCGATACCTACAATCTTTCACGCGGGTCTAGGTGCTGAAGAACCAACAAATCGGGATATGTAGCTCCACACTTTTTTGACACAATATCGAGAAGTACCTTAAGAGTCTCATTATTCTTGATTGACATGCCAAAAGGCTGATTTTGGCGACGACAACATCCTAACACATAAGAATTGACTATAAACCGAAGACCGAAGTATATATATTTCGTGTACATACTTACGAGGAAACGACGAGGAAATGAAAAACCTGATTATGTCGGGTTCGTTTTATTTAGACTCTACAAATTTTAAAGCTTGGATTCATTAAATTGTTCAGCTGAAATTTCAAAGTTTCTACTCTCAACGGAAAAGACAAAGAAGAGAGAGAGAGAGAGAGAGAGAGAGAGAGAGAGAGAGAGAGAGAGAGAGAGAGAGAGAGAGAGAGAGAGAGAGAGAGAGAGAGAGAGAGAGAGAGAGAGAGAGAGAGAGAGAGAGAGAGAGAGAGAGAGAGAGAGAGAGAGTAGAAGCTTCCAAGAATCTTGAACAATACAATATGGAAAGAAGTCGCTTTCTTCAACGGTAATCTCACTCATAATTCAAAGATTCTCCTCAAATAAGAAATCCACCACCATTACTCCTCATATTCCCAAAATGAACCCTATTGATTTCACCGGTTTCCTCTCTAGCGGGCGGCCCCCTCCACTTTTCCGACGGTAGACAATCAATAATTCACCTAATTTTGCCCTAGTTTTGATAATAATTTGGGTTTCATTCATCCGCAGGGAAGATAAGAGGGAGTTGTGATAAAGAACGTCGAATTGGATTGGAATTTCAAAATAACTATTTAATTTGGAGAAGAGTTATTAATGGGCATTGGTGGAAATATAGAAAGAAATATTTATGGAAAAATAAGGGTTTTCAACGAACTCAAATTGTATTTGAGTACGAAACGAACTCTATCTCAAGTGAAACGGCGCAAGGAACAAAACTCATGAGCAAAGCTCATGAAAGTGAAACGGCGCAAGGAACAAAACTCATGAGCAAAGCTCATGAAAGTGAAACGGCGCAAGGAACAAAACTCAGGAGCAAAGCTCATGAATCACGTCAAATTTCAGCAATCCAACGTCGTTTAGACTCCTAAAAGTTCGTTTTTGCTATTTTAGGTATGTTTTAGAAAATTAATATCAAATCATAGAAAAATCGTATTAGGATTCCGTAAATTGGTTTGTTCCCGAAATTATGAGATCTACTAGCATTAGGATTTAACTCGTTTTTTCCGTTTTTGGTAATTTTTATTATTTTCTTAGATTAATTAGAGTTTTCAGTTTTTTAGTATAAATAGTAGTCTTAGGACTTTATTTTGAGAAGAATTTCGAATTTTAATAAAATATTTAGAGTTTTCTCTATTTTTCTGGTGGATTCCAGAGTATTCGGTGGATTCTGAATGTTATTTTGTTCTACAGGATTAATTCGTAGAAATTAATTCTTTACCGTGCTTCCATTCTACGTCAAGTTGTTTCTCTGCGCCGATCCGATCTAGGGTTTTTTTGAAATTTGTTCTGTTCAGAGTTAGATTTCGTGAAATTCTTTGACCGGAGTAAGAGGGGAGGGAATGGGAATTGTTTTCACGCGCCTGTTTTTGTCGGTGTTTGGGAACAAGGAAGCTCGGATCTTAGTCCTTGGCCTTGAGAATGCCGGAAAAACCACCATTCTCTGTGTGAATCTTCCCCTTCCACTTTCCTTCATCTCTCCGATCGTTTAAATTTGTTTTTCGATTTATTCTTCATTGTTTTTGCAGATCGACTTCAGATGGGTGAAGTAGTATCCACTATTCCAAGTAAGATTGGATCATAATCCCATTATATATATATATATATATATATATATATATATACACATTTGATCATGTTACTTTGTCATATGCTGCCATTGTACAATTCTGTCTTACCTTTTCCAGCAGATTTTTTTGAGAGTTTCTAAACAAAGTACAATTCGGCGTACTTGGGATTTGGAGTGTTCTTATTCCAAGCTTTGGCGTTGTATCTTGGAAGACGATGTCCGTTCAAACCGTATGCACCGTGCGAAGGAATTTCGTCTTAAGGAAAGAGACAACTCGCCTCGGCAAAATCCACTCAAACGACAAATTTATGCAACAAATATCTCCAATTGTGTAAAGTGAAGAACAAATGTTTTTGAAAGTTACAAGTAACACTACAATCTACATTTACATATATGTACAGCCATTTCATTTATCTAAGAAATGAGAAAATACGTTAGAATCTGTCCATCATAGAAGTAGGACAGCTCTTTTCTATTAAACATGCAAATTAGCACCACAATTACCCCATAAAAAAGCAGGGAATTTCGAAAGGAAAAAAAAAAGTATTTTTAATTACATGATTATAGATAAAAAAAAAAAAATCATTTATTTTGCTTGCTTAATTTGTAGATTTCTCCATCATTAACTCTTCCCTCCACATTTTGCTCATCTTAGATCCTGCCATCATCATAATTTCACAATTGAACAAATAATTTTCTTTCTTTATCATTAGTCATGTGATATTTTTTACTTCTTCTAGTTCTTTACTTCTTTATAACTAATCAAATATATATTTATTATAACGTTTTTTAATTAGGAAACAACTCTTAATCTGGTATGTCGAATTAATTTCTCATGTGCCTGCAAGCCTTAAAATAAACTGAATTTTTAAAACTTGACCAAGTACAATACCAAAACATTGATAAATAAAATGTAAAGAACAACATAAATCCCTTTTCTTATTTAGCAATTAGCAACGAAAGAGAAAAAAATATATAATATACACATGAAGAACATCCAAAATTGTCCCCTAAACTAATAACAATCCAGGCCGTCCAACTACGATAGAGCCTGGCTGCGGACGATAAATCGGCGAGCACAGTGTATAACCAAGTTGGTAAGAAACTACCGCATCAATGGCTGCATATTCAATTTGATCACGATCGAGCTCCACAGCGTCCCACTTACTGAGCGTCACGTTCAATGGCTTCTCCATCTTCTTTCCAAGAACCGTATACGCCATCTTCTTCAATCCCATGTATTTGTACCCTCCGTTTCCACTTTGGCTGTTGATCGTCGCCAGTCTTGCAAGATCGTTCAGATCCGCGATTTTTCCCACGCGTAATTTGTGATGATCGTATAATTTGTCCACGTCATCTTTGATACCGACCCCACAAAACGTGTGGCGAGGATCGGCTAAAAAGGCGTGGAGCGAAATCGGAATAAAGTCTGCGTGAAGAAGTTGAAAGATGAGGCACCGGTTGCCGATGCTGAGTTGGAGTATAGCGATAGGGTGGTTTTCGCCTGGGTTTAGATTTGGCAGCCACTCGGTATCAAGACCTATTAAAAGATTCTTCGAGAAATCGATGTGAATACTGCATATCGAAAGAATCCATTCATGTACTTGTCGGGCCTCTTTTGTTACTGTTACGTGGATGCATTCGTTGTAAAAAGGGACCGAGAAAAGATTTGGGCGAGCTTGAGTTGTAGACATGGCCATCGGAGATAAAATAATAGAGAGATTGATGAAGTTTGGTGAGGAATATTCAGATCGAAGTATGAAAATTGATGTTTTGAAGAGAAGAGATGTGGGTAGCATCTATATATATATAAGGACGGGAAATTATTCAAAAGGAAACCTAGTTCTAACCTATTAATTAAGTAAAAAGAAGTTGAGTTCAAGTATAATTTGGAATTAAAAAAAAAAGGAAAATATTTCATGGTACAGCTTATTACCAAATAAAAGATACCAAATAATAATCGAAGTGGTATTTGACACATTAACAATGAATTTGTGTACAAATAAAATACCTAAAAACATACCAAATAATAACCGAAGTAATATTTGACAGATTAATAATGAATTTGTGTACAAATAAAATACTTAGATATTTTTTTAGTGATTATTAGTGAAAACCCCCCAACTAATTAGGTTATATTAAGGCGGATCTATACCCTTTTACAATATTAGTGAGAACCCCCTTAATTATTTAATTAAATTAATAATATTACAATTATTAAATATTATACCTATATTATCCCTAATTACCAAATCTTATATTTACAAACCCTAATCACAAACCGCCGTTCTCTAATCCCCTCATCTTTTCTCTTCTTTTCAGAAATCACATCGTCCATCACAAACGGCCATATATATTCTGTTTCATTTTTCGCGTCTGATTCATTCTTCTTCTGATTGCTGATCACACTCCCAATTATTTTGCTTTTAAATTCATTTTTCTCAATTTTCACACCATAGCTTTTATGCAGCTCTGCTCTCTCACTCAACAATCCTCTCCTTTGTATCTATATCTCCATCGGAACTGGTAATTTTTACTCTCACTTCTTCGTGTTTGTGTGTGTACTCTGTTTTTTTTTATTTTTTATTTTGGGGGTTTGTTTTTGTTATTGCCTTTCTTCCCCATTTCTCTATGGAATTTTGAAAGATTAGATTTTTTTTAAAATCCGTGGTACTGTTCATCAATCTGTTGTTCTCAATTCTCCTCTTTTCCTATTTTATTTTATTTTAATTTTAATTTTCCTTTTTTCACAGAATTTATACCGTTTTATTCACACTTTGCTCGTTACCTCTCTACTTTATCTCCTGGGGCTGCATTTTCATGTGAGAATCGCAAACGCCGACGCTCAACCGTAACCTCGCGCTTAACATAAGCGGATCTGCTTCGTCCGTTATGTTTGGTATTGTTTGGGAGGCTGATTATCGTTCAATTAATTGTAGAATGTATGTTACTTTGTTGAAACTGTGTTCATGTTAGTCAAAAGGATATAGTTGTTTTCATTACACTTGTAGTTGGTATCGATAATAGTCGTTTTTGTTACGGTTGTAGTTGGTATCGATAATAGTCGTTTTTGTTGGAGTTCTAGTGTGTTTTTTTTGCTTTTGTTTTAGTTGATTTTAATAATTTCTAGTTGATTCAGTATAGTTGTTTTCGTATAGTAATATAGTTGTTTTCGCAAAACAATATTGTTGTTTTCATTACTTTTTAGTTGTTTTGAATAAATAGTTACTTT
Organism: Erythranthe guttata; assembly: GCF_056151865.1. NCBI lineage: Eukaryota > Viridiplantae > Streptophyta > Magnoliopsida > Lamiales > Phrymaceae > Erythranthe > Erythranthe guttata. The sequence goes on from NC_142537.1 coordinate 13,012,150, forward strand.
AACAAATAGTTGTTGGAATGCATAGTTGTTTTAATAATTTCTATTTGATTCAATATAGTTGTTTTAATAATTTCTATTTGATTCAATATAATTGTTTTCGCAAAACAATATTGTTGTTTTCATTACTTTTTAGTAGTTTTGAATAAATAGTTACTTTAACAAATAGTTGTTGGAATGTATAGTTGTTTTAATACCAATTATTTTAATAACAGTTGTTTTTAATAATAGTTGTTTTATTGAAATATAGTTGTTTAACTGAAAAACAAAAAAATATATATAGTAAAAAAATAATTAAATAAAAATATTAAAAAAATAAAAAAGAAAATTTAATTATTATTATTATATTTTAAAGAAGAAATAAATAAAAAAATCGAAAATTAAAATTAAAATATATATTTTTTTTAATACATCAAACTAGTGGATAATTGGTAGAGAATAGTTGAAGGGTAAATTTGAGAATAAAAAAGTAATGGGTCTCTCACTAATAAAGGAAAATGAGCTAGATCCATCCTTATTAAAATAATGTTAGAGGGGGTTCTCACTAATAGTCCCATTTTTTTAATACTAATGTTTTAAGGGTGAGTATAAAAGGATGTTTTTTTTATATATATTATAAGAGAATTAACATAAGAAAATTTATTTACTATATGGTTTTTTTCTTCTTACTCAATAGATATGTGCTGAAACTAAAAAAATAAAAAATAAATATTGAGTATCGATATTTTTTTTTTATCAAATTTGTCTGATATTTGATAAAAATTTTATTTAGTTCTATAACAATTTATTATAGTGGTCATTACAAATAACCGTCTTGTGGTTTTGAAATTTTGCACATGACCCCTTATGGTATGAAATTAGCACATAACCCCCGTGAATAGAAAACTGAAAAAGACTAAATTACCCCTATCAAGTGAAAAGTTCTTGTTTTAATTTAAAAATAATTATTCTATAAAATGAAAAGTTTAATGTATTTTTTTGTAAAATGAGAAATATAATATATTATTGTGTTTTTTCTATTTTACCCCACGTATTTTTTTTTTAAATTTAATTTTCATTTCAACTTTAGAGAAATGTTTTTTTAGATTTTTCCAGAAGAATAAAAAAATAAAGACTTTGTTTCTTAAAAAAATTAAAGTTCGATTACAACTATAATATAATATATTATTTAGAAAATATAATAACCATAATTAATGATAATGTTAAACATTTTCAAATTGATTTTTAAAATCGAATAAATTGTCAATCGTACAATAACTAGTATTTTATACCTTTTGTGCTGTACAATTAATAGAACACAATAATGTATTATATTTCTTATTTTACAAAAAAGTACATTAATCTTTTTCATTTTATAGAATAATTATTTTTAAATTAGAAAAAGAATTTTTGACTTGATAGGGGTAATTTAGTCCTTTCCAGTTTTCTATTCAAGGGGCTTATGTGCTAATTTTATACCATAAAGAGGTTATCTGCAAAATTTCAAAACCACAAAGGGGTTATGTGCCTAATTTCATACCATAAGGGGGTCATATGCAAAATGTCAAAACCACAAGGGGGTTATGTGCCTAAATTCATACCATAAGGGGGTCATGTGCAAAATGTCCAAACCACAAGGGGTTAAGTGCTATTTAGCCTAAAATTAACTATACTACAGTTTAACACAGTAATATTGATATATTAATCTCTAGCACAGTAATATTAACACAACAAAACTCATTATTAATAGAGTAATATTACTATGTTGATCGTTCAACAAATGTAAACATAGTAAAAAGCTAAAAGAATTAATATTACTGTGAGTGACAATAATATTACTATAACAACATTAATATTACCGTCAACTACAGTAATATATATTACAATAATAATCAGTAATATTATCACATTACTCCGTAAATAACTCAAACAAACAAAAAAACTCAAACAAAATAATAATATTGATGTGTTTGACGGCTATTAGCAATAATCTTTCTCCCCAAGAAACTAAACCTATTGTCAGGTCACCACAAGAGATCACAACAAATATGCAAGGGAATATATAGGCAGACACGTGTCCTGACTTCTTGTTTTCTAGCATAACAAACTTTATCATTTTATCTCTATTTATATGTACAATGTACATAGTGAAATTAACATAAATAAAAATGGATACGCAATTCTCTTCTTTGTTTGGTTTTCATATCCATATCTATCTTCTACACCTTTGAGTATGATTACAGATTCAACATGGTAATTAGAGCTACATAAGACTCACGTCTTCCTTAGTTTTTTTTTTTCTCTTTTATTTGCTTTAATGGCAGATCCCTCTCCGTCTACTCCTATGGTCAATCCTCCCTCTTCTTCCTCATCCATATCCGTTTACCTTTTCTCTTGTATCTCTGCCCCCACCTTCTAGCATTCTCACCATTAAATTAACCCATGAAAACTTCCTTTTATGGAGAGCTCAGCTCATTCCAAATCTTCGTAGTCAGAACTTATTTAGTCATGTTGATGGGTCATGTTCTTCACCCCAAGTGCTCGATGGAATGCCTGAATCAAATCTTGTTTTTCTTGCTTGGCAACAGAAGCAATATTACTATAACAACAGTAATATTACCGTCAATCACAGTAATATTATTGTGTTTACGGTAATATTACAATAATAGACAGTAATATTTTTACGTTACTCCGTGAATAACTTAAACAAAACAAAAAACCCAAAAAAAGAATAATGTTGATGTGGTTGACAGTAATATTATTGTGTTTACATTTATTTTACTGCCAACGACAGTAATATAATTACGTTGGCTTGTCAACAAATCAAACAAAATTAAAAAAAAAAATAACAAAAAAATAATAATAATCTTACGTTAATTTACTGTCAACGGCAGAATAATTACATAAATGTATTGTCAACGGCAGTACAATTACGTTAATGTACTGTCATTTACAGTATAATTACGTTAATTTACTGTCAGTGATAGCACAATTACGGTCAACGTTTAATGGCGGATGTAAAAAAAAATCAAAATGTCAACGCCGGAATCCGGCGACGGAAAAAACAGACCAGAATAAAAAAAAAAATCGAAAAGTCCACGCTGGAATCCGGCGGCAAAATGTTTTTTTTTTAAAATCTGTTTATATATATACCGAAATTTCAAACAATTTATTGAAACTCAATTCAAATCCAATTTCATGATTTACACCCCAATTTAACTCAATTTCACCAATTAACCAATTTTAACCTAAACTTCAAATTCGATCCCAATTTTGACCCGCCACCACCACAGACCCCTGGTCAGCAGCCGTTATTTAACTGTTAATTGGCTTTTTTTTCTTAAAAAAACATTTCAATTAATATTACTGTCTTGGCTGCTAAATTACTGTCTCCAGCAGTTATTTAACTGTCAGAGACAGTAATTTAACTGTTAATTGACTTCTTTTTTTTTTGAAAATTTGTTTTTTCTTAAAAAAATTGTTTTAATTAATATTATTGTCTTGGCTGCTAAATTGTTGTCTCCAACAGTGATTTAACTGTCTGAGACAGTAATATTACTGTATTAATTAAATTTATCGTCTTGGCCTGCATTTTTGTTGTCTTCGAATGTAATATTACTGTCTCATGCAATAATATTACAGTTATGGGACATTAATATTAGTAATATTACTGTTCGGAAAAATAATATTCATAATATTACTGTTCCAGACAGTAATATTACTCTCTGAGACAATAATTTAGCAGTCAAGACAGTAATATTAATTAAAATAATTGTTTCTAAAGACAAACAAAATTAAAAAAAAAAAAAAAAACGCCGGAGACCGGCTAAAAACAATTTCATAAAAAAAAAGTCAACGCCGGAAAAAAAAATTCCGAAAAAAAATTATCTTCTGAAAAAAAAAATTCTAAAACTTATTATAATTGGGGTTAATGTGATATATTTATCTAAATTCGGGGTCAATGTGTAATATTATGGAAGTTAGAGTATAATAGATGGAATTGATAAAAAATATGTTATGGGAGGTATTTTAGACTAAAGACATGGGAATGGATTTATTTGAAAGACTGTTTTTTTTTTTTTTTTTTTTTTTTTTGTGGACCAATGTGCATTTAAGTCCTTTGTCATGGGCCTATTTGCCATTCGGCCATATATATATATATATATATATATATATATATATATATATATATATATATATATATATATATATATATATATATATATATTTATATTGTTTTTTTCATGGTAGGAAACAACTCTTAAACTCGATCCCTTTTCTTAGTTAGCAATTAGCAAGGAAAAAAAAAATATATATACACAACATGAAGAACATCCAAAATTGTCCCATAAACTAATAACAATCCAAGTCGTCCAACTACGATAAAGCCTGGCTGCAGACGAAAAATCGGCGAGCACAGTGTATAACCTAGTTGGTAAGAAACTACCGCATCAATGGTTGCATATTCAATTTGATCACGATCAAGCTCCACAGCATCCCACTTACTGAGCGTCACGTTCAATGGCTTCTCCATCTTCTTTCCAAGAACTGCAGACGCCATCTTCTTCAATCCCATGTATATGTACCCTCCGTTTCCATTCGGACTGTTGATTGTCGCCAGTCTTGCAAGATCGTTTAGATCCGCGATTTTTCTCACGCGTAATGTGTGATGATCGTATAATTTGTCCACGTCATCTTTGATACTGACCCCACAAAACGTGTGGCGAGGATCGGCTAAGAAGGGGTGGAGCCAAACCGGAATAAAGTCTGCGTGAAGAAGTTGAAAGATGAGGCACCGGTTGCCGATGCTGAGTTGGAGTATGGCGATAGGGTGGTTTTTTTCCTTTTCTTTTTTATTTTGTTTAATGGTTTTATTTATTTCGATTTAAAAGAAAATTTTGTAATTATTTTTTTTTCTTTTTTATTTTTTGTTTTTTATTTTATATTATTTTTTTCTTATTTATATTTTTCATGTTTTTATTTTAATTTTAAAAAATGGTTTTATTTTTATTTTTGTTTTTTCATGGTTTTTCTTTTTTTCTTAATTTCGATTTGTTTTTTAAAAAATGGTGTTTTTTTTTTATTTTCTTTCCATTTTTTTAAATAAAAACCACTATATATAAACATGACAACCACTCTGTATAAACAACTATATAAACATGAAAACCACTCTGTATAACCACTATGAAACTTGAAAACCACTCTGTATAATGTCAACATAAAAATCACTTCGTATGAAAAGGATATCATAATTGCAGATGTCGGCAGGTGGATCGAACAATCCATCACCTCTCCTGCGGATTGAGTCCTGCAAGGCGCAAATCAGTTATAAAATTCCCATTAGGTGTTTTACAATTAAGTGGTGTTTGTTACAACTAGAAACCTTAAAAATAGTTACCATTATTGCATTAATCAAAACCACATTATTCAAAAGCACATACATTTTTTTTATTCTGTAAATAACACCCAGAAACCACAAACACTCAAAAACCACACAATGTTTGCAAAATTGTATTACAAAAGCACGAAAATCACTATGCATTTTGTTGAGACGAATTTCCTACTCAATTATCTATATTTTGTTGAGACGAAAACTTAAATCCACTATTCTTAAATCCACTATTCGAAACGTAAATCCACTATTCGTAAATCCACTATTTGTAAATCCACTATTCGAAACATAAATCCACTATTATGTCCTAGAAAAAGTGCAACACTACCACCAACAAAGCCGACGAGCGTCATTTCGAGCGACATGGTGTGGTGTTTGCTCTTGGGCTTGAAATCCATTTCACTGCTGGATCCATAAACGCAATAACAACAGGTAGAAAAAAGAAAAAAAGAAAGAAAAAATAATTGTACAATCCCTACACCCACCAATACAAAATAATATGGGCATTGCCTTTACATAATACAAACAATGTATTTACAGAGGACAAAGTCAATTCCAATATTAAACAGCATACAGATGGACACCACATTTCGTGCCTTAATTCTATTATTATTTTCAATATTTTTATTTATTTTGAGTCATAAAATGATTATCACAGTAAACAAGTTTAAACTAAGCAATAACTTTTCAGAAAAAAAAAAAAAACAAAGACCAAAACAGAATGCAGTTGCCGAATAAAAAACAAGACGAAAACATGATATACGTCTAAACAACACAAATCAATTAGAAAATACAATCCTCAATTTCAACTGACAAAGGAAAACCTATTTTAGCCATTTGTATTAAAGAAAAAGAAATCGCTTATGGAGAATTTAGACTAATTGCGCAAAACAATTGAAAAAAATACTCTGTATTGGTGGATTGAGATGTTGGATCTCGATAATCCATAGAAAACTGATATTTCTAGGGCTGAATCCACGGTTGAGATCTCGACTTCGTGCGTCGAACAACAACAACCAGGGGGTGATTATTATACGCAATAAAATTAGGGTTGAATAAATGATTAAAGGGTATAATGGTGAAATCTAACCTTTTTAATTAATTATAGAAGTTTTGGATTTATCTTAAAATTGAGAATTTTTTTTGGACTTATTGTAACCACACATGTCTAATGGGGGGCTTTTGTCAAATAATCTCATTTAATATATAACATCTTATTGTTGTTATCAATTAATCGAATATATTCATAAGGATATATTTTATGAAATTAATACATAATTAATTGTAATCTTATGTGTTTTAATTTATTTTTATCTTTTCATGCATTATTATGCAATATATATTATTTTGTAACATTTTTTCTACCAATAATTTATTATATTTACTTTTCAATTTTATATGATTCAATAATTATTAAATTGTTATGTTATTTTTACCCAAAAAAAAAAACTAACATTATAAATATTGCATTGATTTTCAATTGATATTTTTTATAAACTACTTTTTAATTATTTTGTCCAATAAAAGTGGAGATATATTAAAATTATAATTATATTTTAAATTTTAATAAAAAAAATAATTGATAAGGGATCGGAGAAAGTATTACAAATGATAATTTAAGGGGTAAGTGTTACATATGCTATACTTCAGGGGTGCAAAGTGTATATGTTACATAGGTTATCAGGGTATTTAACCCAAATTTTAATTTTTCTATATCATACACAGTCCGCTCTTTATTTATTTCTTTTGGCCCGAAAAATATTTGTAAATTAAAATGAAAAAAATGTAAATACTTGTCTCATTATGAAAAATGTAAATATATATTTTCTTGGTGTGTAGTATGTATATATACAGTTCTAACAATATAGTTTCCACTTGATAGAGACAAGTTTGGCACCAATGGGCCAAGCTCCTATGATGACTAGGCCCAAGTCTTGTTGGATTACGAGAGATCAAGTCGGACCAAAAGCTCGCCACATGGGACTAAAAGATTTGAGGAGGTGGGCCTCTTAACGGGGCTTAGAGCTCGCCGGTTATGTCCAGAGCCACCGAAGAAAAGAAGGACAAAGCGGGGGCATCTGGCGAGCTGACCAAATCATATAAATAGATATCATTTTTCTATAAATTTCACACTTCAATCCGAAAAGTCTCTATCTTCTTCATCTTCTGGCCTACCTTTTCCCGCAGATTTTTTTGAGAGTTTCTAAATAAAGTACAATTCGTCGTACTTGAGATTTGGAGTGTTCATATTCTAAGCTTTGCCGTTATATCTTGGAAGACGATTTCCGTTCAAACCGTAAGCACTGTGGCGGAGGAATTTTGTTTTAAGGAAAGAGAAAATTTGCCTCGGCAAATCCACTCAAACGACAAATTTCTGCAATAAATATCTCCAATTGTGTAAAGTGAAGAACACGTGTTTTTGAAAGTTACAAGTTACACTACAATCTACATATGTACATGTGTACAGACATTTCATTTATCTAAGAAATGAGAAAATACATTAGAAATGAGAAAATACATTAGGACGGCTTTTTTCTATTAAACATGCAAATTAGCACCACAATTACCCCATAACAAAAGAGGGAATTTCGAAAGGAAAAAACAAAAAGAAAAGTATTTTTAGTTACATGATTATAGATCAACAATTCATTTAGTTTGCTTAATTTGTAGATTTCTCCATCATTAACTCTTCCCTCCATCTTAGATCCTGCCATCATCAAAATTTCAGAATTGAACAAATAATTTTCTTTCTTTATCTTTAGTCATGTGATATTTTTTACTTCTAGTTCTTTACTTCTTTATAACTAATCAAATATATATTTATTATAACGTTTATTAATCTATATATATATATATATATATATATATATATATATATATATATATATATATATATATATATATATATATATATATATATATATATATATATTGTTTTTTAATTAGGAAACAACTCTTAATCTGGTATGTCGAATTAATTTCTCATGTGCCTGCAAGCCTTAAAATAAACTGAATTTTTAAACCAAGTACAATACCAAAACATTGATAAAAAAAATGTAAAGAACAACATAAATCCCTTTTCTTATTTAGCAATTAGCAACGAAAGAGAAAAAATATATAATATACACATGAAGAACATCCAAAATTGTCCCCTAAACTAATAACAATCCAGGTCGTCCAACTACGATAAAGCCTGGATGCGGACGATAAATCGGCGAACACAGTGTATAACCAAGTTGGTAAGAAACTACCGCATCAATGGCTGCATATTCAATTTGATCCCGATCGAGCTCCACATCGTCCCACTTACTGAGCGTCACGTTCAATGGCTTCTCCATCTTCTTTCCAAGAACCGCATACGCCATCTTCTTCAATCCCATGTATTTGTACCCTCCGTTTCCACTTTGGCTGTTGATCGTCGCCAGTCTTGCAAGATCGTTCAGGTCCGCGATTTTTCTCACGCGTAATTTGTGATGATCGTATAATTTGTCCACGTCATCTTTGATACCGACCCCACAAAACGTGTGGCGAGGATCGGCTAAGAAGGCGTGGAGCGAAACCGGAATAAAGTCTGCGTGAAGAAGTTGAAAGATGAGGCACCGGTTGCCGATGCTGAGTTGGAGTATAGCGATAGGGTGGTTTTCGCCTGGGTTTAGATTTGGCAGCCACTCGGTATCAAGACCTATTAAAAGATTCTTCGAGAAATCGATGTGAATACTGCATATCGAAAGAATCCATTCATGTACTAGTCGGGCCTCTTTTGTTACTGTTACGTGGATGCATTCGTCGTAAAAAGGGACCGAGAAAAGATTTGGGCGAGCTTGAGTTGTAGACATGGCCATCGAAGATAAAATAATAGAGAGATTGATGAAGTTTGGTGAGGAATATTCAGATCGAAGTATGAAAATTGATGTTTTGAAGAGAAGAGATGTGGGTAGCATCTATATATATATAAGGACGGGAAATTATTCAAAAGGAAACCTAGTTCTAATCTATTAATTAAGTAAAAAGAAGTTCAGTTCAAGTATAATTTGGAATTAAAAACCTTAAAAAAAAGGGAAAATATCACATGCTAAAGCTTATTACCAAATAACAACAGAAGTAATATTTGACACGTTAACAATGAATTTGTGTACAAATAAAATATCTAAATAATTCTTTTAATTAATGTTTTAACATTAACTACAAAAGGACGTTTATATATATATATATATATATATATATATATATATATATATATATATATATATATATATATATATATATATATATTATAAATGAATTAACATAAATTTACTATATGGTTCTTTCTTCTTATTCTCAATAGATATGTGCTAAAACTAAAAAAATAAAAAAAATTGAGTATTGATATATATTTTTTTTAATTTATCAAATTTGTTTAATCAAAATTTTACTTATTTCTATGACAATTTATTATATAATCTACTCATAATAATTAAGACATTTTTGTAAAAAATGTATAACTTATATGGTATAACTCTATTTCATGGAATGCAATCTACTACACTATCTGAATCTTATGCAAAATAACTGACTTAAGAACAAACACCTTAGCAGAGAAGTAACACAAAAGATATTCAAATAACCTGCAAGTTTATCACTAACGGCGTTCAATTAGTGATGCACATTACTCAAAGAACAATACAACTTATAAATGTTGCAAAAGAGATGAGACATATGCGCCACTACCTTGACAGAACGATGTGTTGAACATGAAAGGAAGAATACCACGTATCACTAATACTAATATTAATATACTAATATCAATAATAATACTAACACTAATAACAATACTAATACTAATATTAATCATAATTTTAATCCAAGTCCTAATACTAATTATAATCCTAATACTATTACTAACTACTAATCATAATCCTACTAATACTAACTAGTAATTAGACCTGTGCGGGATAAAAATTGATGCTTAATAAAGTTCAACTTAATTAGGAATTTACATGTCTTCCAAAAAATGTTAATTGAAGCAGCATATTTGGATATATTGATGATTTTATTAGTACAAACATATGCTTACTATTAAGAACGGTGTTAACTGAGTAAACAATAAATGAAAAACAAGGGTAAATTAAAACCACCCCTGAGGTATTCAATTTACGAAGAAATCCCTATTGTTTGGATAATTACATCTACCCCTCAACTATGATTTTTTTCTTACATCTCTACCCTTATGGTGTTCAATTCAACATAATTATCTAGATTTTGTGGAATGTGCTCTAGTTTGTACTCGTTTTGTGTAAAAATACAATTTCTGATGCCCCACAATCTGATATATACAAGTCAATAAACACATATTACGATCATCTTGCTTCAAAATGTGGAGTTTGAATGGGATAAAACGGATACAAAAGTGATAATATTCCATATAATCTCGAAGATTCCACTAAATTTGAAACCGCAAGGGTGGGTGTGTTAGAAGATTTATAGTTAAGGGAGGTTTTTGTAATTACCCAAACAGGAGGAGAGGTTTTGTAATTTAACTATAGCCCAGGGGGTGATTGTAATTTACTCATGAAAACAAACTAAAATTTTCATATTGTATACCGTAAAAACTAAAACCCAAAATTTAACAACAAAAAGAATAAAAAATAGTAACCCATACATGTACAAACTCATCGAGGAATTAAAACTAACCCAAGGTCGCATCTAGAACTTACAAAGCCAACTCAATTTCCAGCAAATATACCAAAAAAAAATTGATATTAAATAATAGGATAATTAATATTATAAGGGGTCATTAGCAATAAGCCCCTCATATATAAATGGTGATATGTCCACCCGTAAATCTTTCTTTGTGATAACCCCTAGAAATTGTATTCCCAATAATACCCTTCTGTCAATTAGTATAATTTGTCTCAATTATTCTTTTTTTTTTCTCTTTCCATAACAACAATTTAATTCCCTAAAAATCTGCTTCCAAATTCCTAAAAATATGCTACCAAATCAAAAATAAATAAAGAAATTAAATATTTTATTTTTTATTTTTTATTATTTCGGATTTATTCGCTTTTTTTATTTCTTATTTTTATTATTTCGCTAGTAAAAAAAATTGAACCTAACGTGTAGCAGTAACATGAAATAACGTGTAGGGTTACTGGTGTATTCTCCCTCTCTTACGTATATAACAAAATATTTTTTTTTCTCAACTTATTTACTTTGCCGAATATGACTATGGGTGAATATGACTATATCGCTGTAGTCATATTTTTTCTTTTATATTGCAGTTTTTTATATTTTCAATTTATAAATTCCGATTATATAATGTAGTAGAGTCATGTTTACAAAAATTATATATAAAAAACGAAGATTGCCTATTGTTTATAACGAAAAACATCCACACAAAAAAATCACAATTTGAATGTTATTGCAAGTCAACTTGAAACGAAAATATGGAACATATTTAAATATGACTACAGTCATATTCAAACAGTAGGCATATTCGAATATGATGATAGTCATAGTATTACTGCTAGTTCAGATCTGGAGAAAAAAAAATCGAATATGACTATAGTCATGTCGAATATGACTATAATCATGTTACTGCTCCTAGTTTAGATCTGAAGGAAAAAAAAATCGAAAAATACACAAATAGAGAGAGAAATATAACAAAAGAGAGGGAGAGGAGTTCACGACAACGGCGGTGGCGGCGGTGAACGAAAGCGAGAGTAAGAGAAGCTGCGACGCTGGTGGTGATGGATAGATCTGAAGAAAAAAAAAACAAATATCGAACTAGATAAAATAAAGTTTCATTCTTCTGTATAATACAACGAGAAACTTAGCTACCTCTTATTTGGTTGTACAATGGAGGCCCTTCCATTCTTTGTGAAAAAAGCTCGTATTGGTGATTCGGGTAACATACGAGAAATTAATAAATCACTAATCGAGTGAATCAACAATAGTCATATTCGAACCAGACTATAGTCACGTTTTACATTACTAGAACTCCAATAATGAACTAAAGTAGGCCATTGGTCTTTTTCCACAAGGTCAGGACAATTAGCCAATCGGCCGACATCCGTCTCATGCATAGAATAATAAGATTTTACCTCTGATTTCCAATTCTTCCACATTACGCCCAACTTCTTTAAGAACTGATGTTTAAAATTATCTTCAAGCGAGAAGTTTGCGTATAATCAAATATTAAAAGACAAATAAGGTGTTGATGACAAACCAAAGGGAGAATGTAAAATAATATACTGAGAGTAGAAAGATTACCTTGTTCTCCAACCAAGTTATTTCCTTGCTATATTTGTCAATTTTCCTCGAATCTGTAACCGTAAGAGGAAATCGACTGCCATTCTTTGCTACACAACCCATTTGCCTCGAGAGTTTTGCTGCATTCTCTCCTATGGCTTGATTAAGGTCATTAATCTGAACCTCAAAATTTTCATTACCCCATGACTTGAGCATTTTTGTTCTACCTCGACCCTTTTTTGTTGTTTTCTCACTCATTCCTAAATATTTGAAAGTTATAAAATATTGATTTTTTTGTGAAAAATATAGCATTATAACTAAAATAAGTAATATTTTACCGGGTGGCTGTTGGCCGAAAACCTACACGCAAGTGCACGTATCGTACAAGTAATATAGTGGACAATTAAGTCCGGATATCGAACCCACAGGGAATATTTAATTACTTAATCCTAGACGCTAAATTCTACCAATTATTATCAAGCCCACCCTACACAGTCGAAAGATGAATAATAAACTAAATTAACGAAGCAAATTAAAAAGACAAAGCAAGAAAGCAATTAAAAAACGAAGATTTAATCAAGATAAGCAAGCCTAGGATTTTATTCTTCCCCCTATGTGATTATTATTCCCCCAATTCCTTCAAGTATGCAAGTAATTAACTCGAATTATTAACCTGAGATGCTAAAATAATCGTAACCCGCTTCCGCGTGTATTACGATTCTAATACCCTAGATTCAATTACTATATTCCTATGCAATTAATTCTAGAACACAGCATTAAGCATAAATCTCAATAATGGCTACCTAAGAGATTAACTATATTCCTATGTTAATACCACAAAGGCTCTTCTACCACAGTTCTAATTATTAACCCGATCTTCCGATTCATGCGATTAACAATAACATAAAAGCACATAAGTTGATCAAGTTCATGCACTTAATAAAACAAGTAGAAGAAATAATCCGGAATTAAAACTTGCATAAAATCATAGAAAAGGGTTCATAAATCCCACATGGGGTTCCAAATAAAATCCTAGAAATAAGTAATTTAGCTACTCATGATTAAAGGAAAAACGCAAATAAAATAAATCATAGACGATAAATCTATGCTTGGAGTCTTCGAATTCTTCGTCTTCGTTATTGCTTTGTTGCTCTTGAAATTGCGTAAAAAAGATCTCCAATTGTGTGCTTGGTTTGGTCTTATATAGGGTGAAGAACTTGGGGAAGAAGGCAGTTTCCTTGTGCAATTAAAATCCCTTTACTGCGCTGTTTCGGGGTCTCGGACGGCCGTCCCATAATGTGAACTAAAACTCGGACGGCCGTCCGAGCATTAAATCCCCAGATTTTGGTTTTTTTCACTTTTGGCCCATATTTTCTCTAAAATTGCAGTTTTGACCCCATACTTTTCCAATTCTTCAATTGGTACCTAAAATACAATAAATCAACTTTTTAAGCACCAATTATCATTAAAACACACCAAAAGCTCAAATAAAAAGATACGATAAAGTGTAAAAATATACACTTAACAGTGGCGTCTCGTCACTGTCAGACACCATAAATCCAGCATCACCATTAAGTGTAATATGAGAACGAGATGATGATGGCGTTTCTTGCGAGCCCAAAATCCGAAAGCTTCGCACGGAACTTCTGCAGAGATTCAAGAATGTCACTACCTACACGAATCAAACTCACTAATGACACACCATATTCAAAAAAAAATTAAGTACTTTTAAACGTACCGAATCAATTAGAATATTGGAAGCCTTTAAATCGCGGTAAATTATGTTGGCATTTAAACTATGGAAGAACGTCAATCCTCTCGCAATATCAATCGCTATCTGCATTCTCGTACACCATGCCATCGGTTGTACTCCTCCTGTCCAGGCGAAAGCAAATCAATTCCTATTTCCACACCACTTTTCAATTTTTCGATATTTCGATCTTAGAAAAAAAAAACATACTCTTGAACAAGTAATTCTCCAAGCTTCATTTAGGCATGAATTCGTAAATAAGCATTCTGTTTTTAGATTCCGAATAATACCCGATCAGCTTAACCAAGTTCTCGTGTTGAAGCTGACCTAAGAATTTAACCTCAGTCTGCAAAATTCGACAAAGACAAAAAAATAAGCTAAATTCTCCATCTCCTTCTGAGATAGATTTGCATTGGCGCTTTCCACGATTCATAACATGTGTGAACGAAATAGATTTCTTAAGAACATTTTTTTACGAATTAGAATTCATAGCAGAAACAAAATAATCAAAATTCATGTTTTTAAAGCTTATAAAATTCATGTGCAGAAAATCTAAAACCCCAAAATTCTTGAATCATCTGATGAAGACCTTATTTAGAGAATTAATCATCAAATATGCAAAAATAATAGCACGAAACCAAACACTTGAGTTGTAAACTAAAAAGCGAAATTTTGTTGGTAATCTGGCCAAAATTTAAGGATAAAGCGATAATATATATGTATGAATGATGAAGTTTATAGACTAAATTTGCTAACTCTTTTAACTCTTCCATTAGATAGAGAAAAATCTTACTCGGAATGGGTTACTGCCTTATCTTTGATAACAATTAACAGCCTTATCCTTGACAATGGTTCTACATCAATGCTAGCTCACCTGTATGAAATTAAAAGAACCAAAGATTAGATTAAGTTCAACACATTTTGAAAAGAAGCAATAATCCCCTTTTTTCTATTGATTAAATTCTGACATTTAGTGCACGGACACTTGATTTCATCACCCAAACTCCCATTCCTATATGCAAACTTAAGAAAGGCGTTGACACCATTTATATACTCGGACTGGAGTCGGTTTCGAATTTTAATCCAGCTTTTATCCATGATATGCAAGTTGTAAAATAAAGTTCAATATATATGTTAATTGATTTTCCACTTGATTTTCACCATTTTTCATGATAAAGATATGATTGTGGGATTAAAATTGAATTGTCTATTGCTGAGATCTTTTGGCTGAATAAATAGCCGAGAGAGAGTTCACCCGTAATGGGAGTTTACATATTTGCTATATACACGTAACCTAAGATATGGAAATAAGATATCTTCCCTCACAAGATAAAGTAATTATATTATTTTATCTATATTAATACTCCCCCTCAAGTTGGAGAGTGAGGATTACGAACTCCTAACTTGCCCAATAAAACGTGAAACTGTTGATGGCCAAGAGCTTTGGTGAGGATATCAGCAGGTTGCTCGGACGACGGAAGGTATGACGTTGCAATGGTACCGGAGAGCAATTGTTTTCTAACATAGTGACAATCTACCTCAATGTGCTTGGTACGTTCATGAAAAACCGGGTTCGAGGCAATATGCAAAGCCGCTTGATTATCACAAAAAAGACGCATAGGTTGTGTATGGAATACACCAAGAGATGCCAAGAAGGATTTGAGCCAAGTAAGTTCGCAAGTGGTCATGGCCATGGCGCGATACTCGGCTTCGGCAGAGGATCGAGCAATGGTAGGTTGCTTCTTAGTTTTCCAAGAGATGGGAGACGTCCCAAGTTGCACGAAGTATGCTGTGAGAGAGCGGCGAGTCTTGGGGCATGCAGCCCAATCAGCGTCACAAAAAGCATATAATTGAAGAGTACTATCGGACCGAAGAAGAATTCCTTGCCCAGGAGAACCTTTCAAATATCTAAGGACCCGATACGCAGCATCGAGGTGCTCTTGTCGGGGCTCTTGCAAGAACTGGGTTAGTATATGAACTGCGTAACAAATATCATGGTACCACAGCTTAGGTTATAATACGCTTCCGCTACTCTACTTCTACAGCCGCCGCCGACCAATTGTCTCGGCGTCTTTATCCTTCAGCCATGGCCAAGGATGGTGAAGAAACTGTTGCAACTCCAAAGTTTTCTATCACCGATCCTTCTTCGCCTTATTATCTTCATCCGTCGTCTAGCCTAGGCTCCGTTTTAACTCATATTAAATTGAAAGGTGAAAACTATTCTTCTTGGGAACAGGCTATTCTTCTAGCACTGAGATCTCAAAATAAAATTGGCTTTGTTGATGGTTCCATCAAAAAACCAGATAAAACCGACCCAAAGTTCATGGCATGGGAAATAGTGAATTCTATGCTCTGCTCTTGGATAGCCAACACCCTTGATGACCCTATTAGGGCTACTGTTTCCCGTCTTTCGAATGTTAAAATCTTGTGGGATTGTTTGAAAACTAGGTATTCGGTCACGAATGGTCCTAAAATATATAAATTGTGGTCTGATCTCACCATGTCGAAACAATCGGGAGTTTCAGTTATGTCATATTATACTCAATTTCTGGGCATGTGGGAAGATCTTGATAACCTATCCCCTCTAGAAAATTGTTCTTGTGAAAACGGGTCACCTATCTTAACCTGGTTCGACAATCTCAAAGTCTACCAATTTCTCATGGGTTTAGATGAGTCGTATAATACTCTTCGCACACAGATTATCAATATGGAACCACTTCCAGATATTGATCGTGTGTACTCTATGGTAACTCAAGAAGAAAGCCACAGGTCCGCTATGCAGCCCCGCGAAACAACAGGACCACCCGTGGGATTTGCTGCCCAGGTTCAACCGCTCTCTCCCGTTGCTCAATCCGGCCGCCCATTCTGCACTTTTTGTCAACGCCAAGGCCATGTTATTGAGCGTTGTTGGACGCGGCTTGGTATATCTCCTCCAACTAATCGTGGCAGAGGACGTGGAAAGGGCCGTTCTCAGTCCTCACGTGGGCAGCAACCTAGCCACGCGTTTGCTGCAACATCTCAGCACTTTGGACCGTCGACCGGTGTCCCCGGTATCTCTTCGGATCAATTGCAGCGCCTCCTTGCTCTTATTGAGCCAAGTCCCGATGGCGATAAGTTGTCTGGTAAGCTTATATCCAATGTTTGTTGGCTAATTGATAGTGGGGCATCACACCATATGACGGGTAATATTTCTTTAATGCATGATGTTCATGATATTACTCCATCTCCCGTTGAGTTACCCGATGGAAAAATTACCACGGCTACAAAAGATGGGAATGTTATCTTGCAACCAGGCCTTATACTTCATCATGTGCTCTACGTTCCTAATTTGACGGTTAATTTGGTGTCGGTTAGCAAATTGATTCGTGATGCTAATTGTTTTGTGATATTTACGGACCGCCTATGTATTTTGCAGGGCCGCACAATGAGGAGTCCGATTGGATTGGGTGAGTCACGAGGAGGGGTGTACCACTACAGAGCAGTTGCAGCGGGAACGGCCTTAGTAGCTCGAGCAACAGATTCTTACGACTTGTGGCATCGTCGGTTGGGTCATCCCTCTTCCAAGCCTATGTCTTATTTAAAAATTAATGGCAGTAAACTTATTTTTCCAAATCATCAGTCTTTATGTGATATTTGTTGTCGTGCCAAACAAACACGGTCTAGTTTTCCTAATAGTAATAATTGTGCCACACATTTATTTGAATTGGTGCATTGTGATATTTGGGGTCCTTATCGAAAATCGACTCTTTCTGGTGCAAGCTATTTTCTTACTATTGTGGATGATTATAGTCGGGCGGTTTGGGTTTATCTTATGCATGAGAAACGCGAAGCAAGCTCTTATTTACGACAGTTTTGTGAATTTGCTAAAATTCAATTTACTACATTTGTGAAAATTATTCGGAGTGATAATGGTACGGAATTTACCTCCAATATTATGATGGATTTTTATGCTCGCAATGGTATTATTCACCAAACTAGCGTTGTTGACACTCCACAGCAAAACGGCCGAGTTGAGCGAAAACACCGGCATATTCTAAATGTCGCCCGTGCATTGTTATTTCAAGCATTTCTGCCCATTGAATTTTGGGGAGAGTGCGTCCTTACTGCTGCACACTTAATAAATCGAACCCCTACTCCTCTCTTACATGGCCTTACACCTTATGAAAAATTATTTTCTAGGCCATCATCTCTTAATCATATTCGGATATTTGGGTGTTTGTGTTATGCTCATAATAAAGATCGCTCTAGGGATAAATTTGCTCAACGGAGTCGGAAATGTGTGTTCTTAGGTTATCCTCATGGGAAGAAAGGATGGAAAGTCATGGATTTAGAAACACATACTATGTTTGTATCTCGAGATGTTAAATTTAATGAACATGTGTTTCCATATGCCTCAAATCCCAAACCTGCTGCTGCTATTGCACCTTCCCCTTTGATGCAAGCTTCAGATTGGAATTGGGACTACTCTGTGAATGAGATACCTCATCCCCCACACCTAGATTCCGGGGGAGCAGCTCCCGTTGAGGAATCATCGGATCAGCCCGTCGAAAGATGACTTGAGTTGATTCTTGATATCCTTGAATTGATTCTGGAAAACTGTTTTAACCTCGCTGATATCGAAAAATAACTGCAAAATTTGTAATCAAAATGTTAGAAAGTGGACAATCTAACTATTAGAAAAAAACAATATAAAATGATTCAATTGTGATTTATTTGGTCATATATATAATTATGCTTTAATATCTACCTCTAAATATCTAATGGTTCTACAGCAGTACCATATGAATAAATTAAATATAATCATATGCTGGCAGATTGTACAATTAAATATCAGCATTAGAATTAAAAACTTATTTAGAGATTTATATATAATCTGACTTATTAGTATAAATTCACAAGCATTTTCACTACAGTTTTTTTGATTTTTCTGAACCATATGAATTCCATAGCTAATTTGTAGAAAATCCACTATATCAAAACCCAATCAAGCCAAAAAATAACACCAAGCGTAATTGGAAGAGATGTATATGTAATTTTGTCATACCTAATTCCAATTTATGCCTCGAATTCGTAATGGTACCATGGAAGCGTCGGAAGCGGTTGTGCGACCATGGAAGCGGATGTGCGACGGTGGAAGTGGATGTGCGTCGGCGGAAGCGATTGTGCGTCGGTGGAAGCGATTGCGCGTCGGCGGCAGCACTCTCGGCACGGTGGTAAAGGTCGCGGTGCAGTCGCAGCAATCGCAGGCAGTTGAAGCTGGACGGTGGAGGTGTTGTAGCACCGGCGATGGTACAGCTGAAAAAGCCCTAATTGCGTTGTTTAGAGCTGGAGAGTAAATTTTATTTTTTTTATATTTTATAATATAAGATTGTGTTTTTAATTTAAATCGTTTAATTAGCCGTTTTATAAAACATTAAACGGGTAATCTTAAGTAGCAATTTTATTTTATCAAAAATAAAAAGTAGCAATTTTATAAAATTTTATGTGACGCTTATAATTCGTCGAGATTGGATTAAAAAGTGTCAAGATAACCAATATATTTGACGGTTTCGATGCGTCAAGAATCTTATAAAACCGTCAAAAATACATTTTTATACGACGGTTATGAAACCGTCTGGTAAAAATTGCGTCGTAAAAGCTCCAAAATATTGTAGTGTTGGGTCAAGATACAGCATATTCCCAGGCTGGACATTGGTTGATGGTGCTGTTTCAAAATGTAAGTTTATAGAGTTGAGTGAATGTGAATGTATACAGGACAGTTTGCATTTTCCCTTGTCAGGTAAGTTACTCTATTTCGGAGAATTATAGTTTTGGTCCCTACATTATATACCTTTTTCGATTGTGGTTGTTGGCACCAAATTTCCGTTAGTGAAGATTGAAGAAATCCGCCATATGTGGAAATTAAAGATTGGCAAAGATTTGTTTTCCATGTTTATTTTGGAATTAATTAGAGTCCTATTTTTGTAATATTGTTATTAGGACTTAGATTTATTTCCATGTATTGTATTCTAGTTAGGTATCTTTTGTATTTATCTAGAATAGAAGTAGAAATCGACTAGGATTCTATTACCTAGTTAATCGATTTCTTAGGGCTCAAGTTAGGTTTAGGGTGATGGATTTCGTGCCTATATATGGCCCTCAACCTCATATGAGTCCCGTGGAGCTTTAATAAGAAAAATCCCAGCATAAAGGCTTTGAAGGGTGCAGCCCGTGCTGCAGCCCTGTCTGCACGGCAGGTGTGGCAACATAACAGGTTTCTTCTACCAGGCCATAAAGAAGATCGGCGTTTCGGGAGAAGTGCTTAAAAGATCTCGGGAGAGGTCGATCCGCCGTTTGAAGGAAGTTCAACATTGGAGGAAGTCCAAGAGTGCGGAGGAGGAATTGCTTTGATTATCAACAAGTTCGAGTCGTGTGCAAGAACGGCGTATCACATAAAGAGGGAGTCTTTAGTGTTTTATTAAGTCCTATTAATGTACACATAAATCTGAACTAGTTTTGCAAGTCCTCGTGGATGTAGGGTACGTTTGTATCCGAACCACATTAAATTGTTGTGTTCTTTATTCTGCTTTTCGTAGATTTATTACTGTGACAACACAACAATTCTGTTACGTCACCTAATGTCGTAACATGTAGTCTGTCTCAACAGATGAGTGGACTTTGATAGGCATTCAAATTCAACAGTGGTCATTAAATCTTTTTCTGTCAAGAAATTGGTCCTCAAAAAGTTAATTTTTTTACGCTTTCTGCCGCCGTTTGATTTTCGAGTTAGTTTGGATGGAAAAAGCGCGTGTGAAGACACGTGACCATGCTATTTCAACCATTTTCTTAAAATTATTTATGATTTGGCCCTAATTTTAATTTATTCCTTCAATTTTGCACGAAAAGAACAAAATGTTAATTGCAAATGGTACCCTATTGCAGAAAATGTTAAAAAATTATTTGCAAAAAGAACCCTGTGTCCTTGCTCTTGATTTCTTCTTCATCTACTTCTTTCTAATTTTTTTAACATATCTTCACCTTCAGAGCTCAGCGATTTCATAGCAATTGGGAAGGGAACCGGGAGACTTAGTAAGGGCAAAAATCAGGCGCACACAATGTGTGTGGCGTGTGGCCGCCGCATTTTCCACCTTCAGAAGCTGCTTCTCCGCCGCAAATTCCGATTGCAGAAAATGTTGGGGCAGGGATAATGGTGGGCGGTTGAGCAAAGAAGGTGCCGAAGTATGGTGGAGGCTGATTCATTAAATTTGGCCAAAAAGTGGTGGCGGTATTGGTTTGGATCTGGGAGGTGGAGGGGGAGGGTAGAACTCATAAAATTAAGAGCAAATTACGGCCTCCACTGAATTATGGTCAAATTAAGAAAACCCCCCTCTTATTTGGGTAATTACAGCCACGCATCAGCTATGTATTTATTATCTTACGAAAATACCACTTCAGAGATAAATTTAAAGATGTTAAATCCGTGAAACTGAAGAAATTTTGGTGTGCCAACATTTCATACAGTTTACCGAACTGAATATACGATTTGATTCGGTAATAAAGAAATTACAAAAATTTTATGTAAAAATATTTAAAATGATGGGGGTTGGCTGTAATTACCAAAACAACAGGATTTTTTTTTTGTAGGACAAAATGCACTTCGCCCCTGAGAAATTTTTAGTTTTCGCATTTTTCCCCCTACAAATTCAAAAATGAGACTCTCCCCCTTCCAAATTTTGTTATTGTTGCCCCAAATGCGACTTTCCAGCGTATTGTTCACCGGTTTTTGCATATCTCTGTCAACTTGAAGGCCATTTTCGTCCTTTCACTAATCTCACCCAAATATTAATGTCGTTGAAAACCCAGATGCTGAGATGGGTATGTGTTTGCTGCTGCATCAATATCGATCCAAGCTGCAATGGGCTGGATCATTCGCCTTGGAAATCAAGGTTGCCGGAGTAATTGAGCCTCGGCATAAAATGCAGCGACGCCTGCACCGTGTTTCCTCTGCCATCGTTGTCGTGGGGGTTGGCGAACGGGCATACCTGGGCTGCATCGGATGGGCCGGAGGTTGAAGGGGTGTTGCCACCGCCATCAGCTGCGGTCATAAGGATCATTTAGTATGTGTTGCCGGAAAAGACGATGGGCGGCACGGCTGGCATCATAACCCACATGGCGGTGGGCAGCATCATATTGGTGTGCCTCATTAAGCTTCCCGGTGGCCACCAACTTACTGTGGAAGGAATAAAGTGCGGATTTCGACTGCGGGACCGACAGAGTTGAGTTCAGCAGTTGCTTTGGAGAGAGATGTTTAGGCATCAGAAATTGACCGGATTTGTGTCGGTGCGAGTGACGGCTATAATATTTGGGTGGGTTGGTGAAAGGATAAAAAAATGTTTTCAAGTTGAAGGAGATACGAAAAAACGGGTGAAAAATACGCCGGAAAGTGCGAAACATACAATGTACTAATTCGGATGGGGCAGAGTCTCATTTTTTAATTTGTAGGGGGGAAGGTGCGAAAACTAATACACTTTAAGGGGGCGAAGTGCATTTTGTCCTTTTTATAATTTGGTCATACATCAGTGGTGGCCGTAATTTATCTTGAAAATCAAATTAATTTTTATTGTAAATAAATAATATTTGTAAATAAAATATAATGTACTAATTGTTAAAAATCCTCCTAGTGGTATTTATGTTATTTCTCATTTTTAATAGAGTTATTTAAATTTTATTTTCTTTGGACGAAATTGTAAGCAAAAGGTGATATTGGGGTTAAGTAAATAATATAAGTAAAAAGGGGTTGAAGTGCATTGTCATGTGCCACGCATGTGACTTTTCCCATCTAACTTAAAAGAAATTCAAAAGGTCGTCGAAATGTGTAAAAAAACCGATTATTTAAGGACCAAATTTGTGGCAGAAAAAATTGAAGGACCAAAAAAACAATATAATATAGAGACCAAAATTGTAATTATCCTACTCTATTTCATCTGCAATTTGTTTTATTCACGGGGCTCCACTTGAAATATTTTTGAAAGGGGTAATCTGAGGCTGAGAGACGAATTACATTTGAAGTTTTGAACTTTGTCCATAGTTGTGAGGGAAATTATTTCCAAGGGATTTTGTCTAATTGCCCCTTGAATATAAGTATACTTATAAACTGAGAAAAAAAAAAAAAAAAAAAAAGAAAGAAAAAGAAATTTACAAAGAAGTGTAGACTAAGTCAGTCAACTTCCTCTCTCTTTCAGTATTATTGCATCTGGAATTTTGTAGACATGGTCGGCCAACTATGATGTTGACATATAGTTCATGCTGAGAAACACAAACAGAAAACTGACCTCAGCCAATTATTTGTGCTGCTCACATGCACAGTTACTACTTACTAGTGGAAGCTGATAAGAAAATGAAAAGTGTCCACACAAATTTGGTGGTATAATTTCTTCTCTGACTAAAGACACGCACTCCAAATTTGAAAAAAATACATCAATTAGTTGAGAAACAAATAGCAAGATATTTGTTTCTTTAATTATTATCAAAGTTGCTGTGAATTTCAATTAGTTGAGAAATGGCAGAGGCTTTCGTTCAAGTAGTTCTTGAAAAGCTGAGCTCATTGATCGAAGGTGAGATTGGTTTGATTATGAGTGTGGACGAAGAGATGAATAAGCTCTTCAGCACACTCACCACCGTTCAATCCGTGCTCGAAGATGCCGAGATGAAGCAACTTGAAAGCAGAGCCATACAGAACTGGCTACTGAAGCTCAACGATCTTACCTATGAGATTGATGACATCCTGGATGAGTGTGCTACGGAAGTCTCTATATCGAAGCATAAAAACAGCAAATTAAGTCGCTATAGCTTGAAGAAAATTCTCTTCCGACGCAAAATTGGAAGAAGGATGAAGCAGGTCACTGAGAAACTTGACGCGGTTGCTGCAGAGCGTGCAAAGTTCCATTTGCGTGAGATGGCTGTAGAGAGGCCTATCAAATTTGATGCCACGCGTGAGACTGGTTCAGTTTTGAATGAGTCGCGTCACATTTATGGCAGAGAAGAAGATGCACAGAAGATTGTGGATATCCTGGTCAACCAAGTCAATGATAATGAAGAAATCTCCGTGTTGCCCATAGTTGGCGTTGGAGGCCTTGGCAAGACCACCCTTGCTCAATTAGTCTACAACGATCCACGGGTCGTTGAACATTTCCACAAACTAATTTGGGTTTGTGTCTCCAACAATTATGATATCAAGACTTTGTTGAAAGCCATGATTGAATCTGGGGGTGGAAGTGCTTCAGATTTAATGCACTTGGATACTTTACAGCGCGTACTATGGGAGTTGCTAAACAACAAAAGATATTTGCTTGTATTGGATGATGTTTGGAACGAGGATCAAGAGAAGTGGTCTGAATTAAGAAATGCAATGTCGTGTGGCTCAACTGGGAGTTCA
This sequence comes from Erythranthe guttata, assembly GCF_056151865.1. Taxonomy (NCBI): domain Eukaryota; kingdom Viridiplantae; phylum Streptophyta; class Magnoliopsida; order Lamiales; family Phrymaceae; genus Erythranthe; species Erythranthe guttata. Next base: position 13,036,915 of record NC_142537.1, read on the forward strand.
ATTATTGTTACTACACGCCTCAAAAAGGTTGCTGATATAATGGGAACACTTCCACCACATTACTTGAAGGGATTGTCAAACGAGCATTGTTGGATGTTGATGCGTGAGCGAGCATTTGGACACGAGAAAGAGGAATTTCCAAGCCTGGAAGCTATTGGGATGCAAATTGTGAACAAGTGTGCTGGTGTTCCTCTAGCTGCTAAGGCGCTCGGAGGTCTGTTGCGGTTTAAGAGGACTGAGAAAGAGTGGAATTATGTAAAAGAAAGTGAAATATGGGAATTACCTCATGAAGAAACTCTGATACTACCAGCCTTGAGATTGAGTTACCATCATCTCCCTTTATCATTGAGACAATGTTTTGCTTATTGTGCAGTTTTTCCCAAGGATACTTTTATCCGGAAAGAAGAGTTGATCTTTATGTGGATGGCGCATGGCTATATTTCATCAAAGGGAGCATTGGAAGTGGAGGATGTTGGCAATGGCATATGTAATGAGCTAGTTTTGAGATCGCTCTTGCAATGCGTTCCACATACAAATAACTCAACTCTTATTATGCATGATCTTGTTCACGATCTCGCCCAATCAATTATGGAGAACAAAGTTCCTGGAACACAAGTCCAAAGGACAAACTTCAGAAGTGCAGTGTCTAATAGCAAAATTCGCCAGGTAAATTTGAGAAAAAAGTTCATTCTCTTTCCTACTAGTAATCAACCAGAGATGGACATGCCTCTCGTCTTAAATAACTTTTTGCGTTTGAGAATATTAGATGCAAGTTATACAGGGATAGAAAATTTGCCTTATGTGGTAGGCAATTTGAAACATTTGCGACACTTGAATTTGTCTGGATCTGAAATTCGTAGCCTACCCGACTCGCTATGTAGTCTTTGGAATTTGCATGTTTTGAATTTGGATGGCTGCAGAAAGCTAGAGGCTTTACCGAAGAAGATGAGGTACTTAATTAATCTCCGTCATCTATTTTTGGAAGATTGTGAATCATTAACGGAGATGCCATCTAAAATTGGAGAACTTACTAATCTTAGAACATTGAGTTTGTTCATAGTGGGTCATAATAAAGATAGTCTACTTGAAGAATTGAAATGCTTGAAACTGGGTGGTAAGCTTAGAATTCGTAATCTGGAGAGAGTGAAAAATCCTATGGATGCAAAGAAAGCAACTCTTGCTGAAAAAGAAAATCTTCGTCATTTGTGTTTAGAGTGGAAGCCTGAGAATACTGCATCAAAATCATCGGAGGAAGAAGATATAGTGAGAGATGAAAAGGTGTTGGAAGCACTTGAGTCTCACCCAAATCTTGAAACTTTAGATATAAAGGGATTCAGGGGTAGGTGTTTTCCAGTTTGGATGTCGAATTCATCTCTGGAGAAACTAGTTGGAGTATATCTAAAAAATTGTGAGAATTGTTTGCATCTTCCACGGCTGGGAGAGCTACCTCATCTTAAATCCTTGAGTTTAAAGAACCTTGCTCGGGTGGAGTACATACTTGAAGATCAAAGTGGAAATCGATCAACGAGCGTACAACAGTTCCCATCTCTGGAAACACTGTATTTAACAACTCTCCCCAAAATGAAAGGGTTGTTAAAGGAGCAAGTGACGATGGGATCGGCTGAAGCATTCCCAAATCTCGAGGAGCTACAGATACTAGACTGCTCTTCGTTAAAACTGCCACCACTCTCGTCATCTCTTAAAAAGTTGAAGAAATTGGGATGCAGTAGCTTAACTCTGGCGTCATTGTCTGAGGTGGATCTGAACACTCTTACCGAACTTTTCGTGGACTTCAAGGAGAATACGACGACACGTATCTCAATTGAGACGCTGCAAAGCCTTACTAATCTCAAGAAGTTGGAGATTTATAAAGCATGTGATGAGCTGTCTATTCCAGAACAAGGGATGCGAGCCTTGACATCTCTTGCACATTTAAGGATAAAGGAATGTGATACACTGAGGTGTTTTCCCGAAGGGTGGTTGCGACACCTCACTGCTCTGGAGGAACTAGAAATATTTGAATGCCGAGAACTAGTAGAGCTGCCGGAAGGGATTAAACACCTCCACAACCTTAAAAAAGTAGGCATGTATAAACTTCCTAAATTGGTTGGAGTTCCTAAAGCATTGAACCACCTCTCGTCGTCACTCCACTCTCTTATCCTATCCAGACTTCCTGAGCTGAGTTCGCTGCCGGAGTGGTTGGGCGATATGAAATCTCTTCAATCTCTGGGTATTTATCAGTGCCCAAAGGTAACATCACTGCCAGGTAGTATCAGAGGAATGACGAATCTCCGATATCTGTGGATCAAAAAATGCCCGGAATTGGAAATGAGATGTCAGAGAGAGAAGGGAGAGGACTGGCACAAGATAGCACATATTCCCCACCCGGAAATTGGTGAACGGATTCCCTAATTGGCGGCTGTTTCAGACTACAGCGGCAAGTATTTTTTTTCTCCTGGATCGGAATGCTGCAATACATAATTGTGTTATTCTTTTCGTTTTTCCTTCTCTTTTTGGCATTTATGTGAGTTAGCATAATTCCCCCGTTATCTCTATCTCTATCTCTCTCTCTCTACATCAGCAGAGTTGAATATATATTGAATAAATGGAGCAGTATGTGATCGAAATAGTATTTTGCCACTATAACTAACTGATACCCGTTTAAATTTTGAGCGTGTCTGAAGAATCAGATTCCAGTAAATTTGCATTGCAAACACCCCTAACTTTTAGAAATAAACACTTAAAATCAACTTAATTCACAATCCATAACTTCTGCTTTTAAATAAGTTTTTGCAAACACCACCATAATTTTATTGGCAAAAACACCTTATGATTTAATTTTTGTAGCAATCAACAACCTTGTTAAAGGAATTGTGTGCTAAACAAGATTAAATAATAGGGGATGTTTTATTGATAAAATAATACAATTTTTTTAATTTTAGCAATTCGATATAACACAAGAGTACCGACCAAAATAAACCTCCATGTGTATAATTAAGGGGATGCGAAATCGACATCAAAGGTAAGAAAATGGAATTGGTAGCAGTTTCCACATTTGTCCTTGTGGCGGTTTTAGCCTGGTTTATATTCCCGAGGCACAAGAATCTTCCGCCCGGGCCTCATCCTTTTCCGATCATCGGAAACCTTCACCAACTCGGCAAAAATCCCCACTGGTCAGTTACAAAACTCTCCAAAAAAAATATGCATGGCTCTTTAATGTATATCTCTCCATTTGGGAAGTATATACACCCTATGAGTTGTATCCTCGCCGGAAATGGCAAAAGAGATACTTCTGAAACAGGGCAACAATTTCTCCGGCCGACCAGACGGCTGCTTTAGAGGCGGCGCACGGTCACTACACGATCCCAATGACGTTTTTACCCATCGGAAAAGAATGGAGAAAGTTCCGCAAACTGGGGAGAGAGGAGATGTTCATGGCTTCCCGTTTGGAATCCAGCCAGACACTTCGCCTGGAGAAACTAGAGAGGAAGTGCGACTTTGCCGGGGAATTCTGCGACAGGGGCAAAGCGGTAAATATCGGGGAGGCCATCTTCACGGCGATGGTCAATCTAATGTTCGCGACACTCTTCTCAACTGAAGATGCTAGTTTTGATTCGAATAATGAATCATCATCTGATGATCAGGAATTACTTAAGACAACCATTGAGGGCATTGCGAATATCATGGGACGTCCTAACTTTGCGGACTTCTTTCCGATTCTTAAACCGTTCGATCTGCAGGGGTTAATCGGATGTCCGGGATTTACTTGGGGAAGTTGCTTTTGTTTATTGAGGGTGTTATCAATCAGAGACTGGAATCGAGAAAATCATGCAAGACCATCAAGAAGAAGACTGATTTTCTGGAGACGCTTCTTGATCTACAACACAACGAACGTAACGACTACGTACGACTTTAGCATCAATGTCATTAAGCATTTCCTTATGGTGAGCGAATTCAGTTCATTAATTCATTAGTTTGGAATTATATTATTCAGAAAGAAAATAAATAAATTGGTGGTTTTTTTTAACATTTAAGTTCTTGGCTAGGACTTGTTTGTGGCGGGATTAGAGCCAACAGCGTGCACGCTGGAGTGGGTTATGACAGAATTACTTTTGAATACGGAGGTATTGTTTAAGGCAAAGCAGGAGATCATGTATGTGGCGGGAGAAAAGGAAAACCTGAACGAATCAGATGTAATGGGGCTCCCATACTTGAAAGTTGTGATCAAAGAAGCCCTTCGCCACGAAAGTCGGAACACGATGCACACATGAGTGGCTATTTTATCCCCAAAGAGACACAATTGGTTTTTAACGTGTGGGCGATTGGGAGAGACCCCGGAAAGATATTTGGGTAACAACAACAACAACAACAAGAAAAGTAGTATAGATTTCAAGGGACAAGATTTTGAACTTATTCAATTTGGTGTTGGAAGAAGAATCTGCCCTGCTTTAACACTAGCTGATCGAATGATGCATATCATAAGGCAGTTCCCCTTGTGGCTATTCCGATCAAATCCAATCCCATCAATTAAATAAGGCCTCAAAATTGATTTACATTTCTCAAAGTCAATTGTTCTTTTCATCCTAGCAACACCCCTGATTTTATATTTTTATTACATACAAATACATTATTTGGTAATTTACTCAATATATCCTCATATTTTAAACAAATCCGACATCTTCTTATGACTCCACAAATTTATTTTATCACGTTCTTCACAATTCTCTCTCTCTCTCTCTCCTCTCTATCTCTCTACCCATCGTGTAATCTCAAATCAGAGGCGGAAATTGCAAAACCAATCATCTGTGCGTTAGGTCGGTGGCTAGGGCTTGCACGATTGTGATGAAATCTCTTGCGGTGGAAACCACCTGAACGTCTTCCACAAAGGTGTTTTTCCATGGACGATCTTCTTCCACTTCAAAGCCACAACGTTTCTCGATAAGATGTACCTCTATTTCGGCAACGGCGAGATGGTGTGATTTAGATATCCGCGGATTAGGTGGTACAACACGACTGGTGTTTTAACTGTTTTTCACGTAACGGTGTTACTATTTTTGTGAGATGGCTCTAGGGTATGGTATTGGTTGCTATCTAGCTTTTGGCGGCGTCGATGGTTTTGACAAAGTGAGGTTAGGGTTTAGTATTGGTTGCATCCCTACTCTTACGATTTAGTCGCGCGGTACAAGATAATTTATTCTTTTGTAGCCAATTTCGATAATTAGTAGTTGGTTTCGGTGATTTTTGTAGTTGACTTCACTATTTTTCGTAGTAGGTTTCGATAATATTGTAGATGATTTCGATAATATTGTAGTTGGTTTCAATGATTTTGTAGTTGGTTTTGATGAATTTGTAGTTGTTTTCAATCAACTGTAGTGGATTCCTACAAATTGTAGCTCGTAGTTGATTGCTAAAATTTGTAGTTGGATTGAAGTGTTTTTTGTTGGGAATCAGACACGTGTACGCAGCGGAAAACAAAAAAATTATGCGAATTAAACGAATTTAAAACACATAAACACATGCCCGATAATTGAAAACAATTAATTGCGTATCTTTGCGCTTACAGCGAAATTAAAAACAACATACATGCTCAATTATTCAACCGAATTTAAATCAATTAGCATGCTCGCGTTTAAATCAAATAATCATACTCGCAATAAATAAACGATTTCATGTAGTCACATAATACAAGAACGAACATATATATTCAATTTAAACGTATCAGAATCTATCGACAATGGATTCGAAAGTTTACCTCTTGAAGCGTGAGGTAGGCGCACTAAGCAAAGCTAGATTGCCACGGAAACCAATCCGTGCAATCCGGGGCAGCAACGGCGAAGATCCGAGCTACGGCGGCGCGTATGGCTCACGCGCTGTCTTCGGGCGGCGCGTGGGATTGCGTGCGACGTCGGCTCGTGTGCTGCTCCTCGGTTCTTCGATCTTCGATCTTCCTCCTCTCGGATTTCACCTCGTATACTTCAATCTACTAAACACGTGGTACTAGACACGTAATAGTTAGAAAAATGGAAGAACCGAAAGAAGGAAAGAACTACCAAAAGGATCGGCCAACAGATGGTCGATTCCGGCGAGATGGCGGCGGCGACGGCGGTGGTGGCCGCGGGAGAAGATGGCCGAGCGAGAGAGGGAGCGGCTAGGGTTAGTTCGTGTATTATTTTTGTGCAAGACCTATAAATCAAGTATTTATAGTGTCTTGCATAAAAACCCTAACGGGCTTAAGTTGGACCGGGCCCAACAGCTTAAGTTCGTTAGTTCTTTTACTTGCTCGTCTCTCTCAATTCAATGATCGTAAAATTGTAAAGATTATATTTTCGGAATCATTATAATGTCCTCGTTATTACGAGTGCCATCTCTCGATTTCCAACTTTCCAAAAGTGGAAACCCTAATTCAGTGCACTTTCTAAATTTGGAAATTTCCCGATTTAGAAAGTCCACTAATATGTTTGCCTATTCTTTTCCTTTTTCTTATTCTCATTCATTATTCCAAATTACGAATGTTGGACCCAATCATATTGACTTCCAATCATGCAAAGATAAACCATTTTATCTCTGACCGTTTATTCTAAGATCTCATGTGCACGAGCAGTGTGACCCTCGATGGTTCAGGTGTAAGCTAGCCGTGGGCCCACAACCCTTTGTGGTCAAAACTCGTCCCTTAAAGGTAAGATTAAGATGAAACTCGTTTCACCTTAATCACCCAACGAATCAAGATTGGCATCTAGCAACCACGCGTCATGATTCCCTAGATACAAATGTAGTGCCTGCAAGAACCTTCAGATATAGTTAACGTATAGTACGATCCCTTCGATTCATATGTCCCGATTGAACTAGAGGCATTGGTTCGTCGAGACCTCTTTATTTGTTCAATGAGGGTGTGATCGTTCTAAGTGTTGTAATCGTTCCGTGCATGACTTAGAGAATCGAATTCTCTAATCATCACTTAGTGAGCTCTGGCCAGAGACTTAGAATGAATACAAACTATCAGAACACACAGGACATCCAAGACTATTCTAGCGATCGAATCCCCGACTACAATGCACAGACCTCCCACTAGATTTCGGACTGCACGAACACTAGCCCTTAGGATGGTCCTCAGTGGAACTCAGGGACAGGTCACGATACAGCTGGTCCTCTAGTGAAGTCACGGTGATGTCTAGGTCATAAGGACTAATGGTGTACAACTATACCATAGATATCTCTACTCGATTATAGGGAACCACTTAGAGATTTCTAGGGTGAGGGAGTTCAGTGAGCTCGTCAACTTACGAGCACCCACTTATGCATGCCGATTTCACAATACCGTTTACTGATGAGATGCAGTACACATACACTATGTGCTAGTCTCTTAATGGGAAAGGTCGATATCCTCATTGGTGGCGTAACCCTTCGACTAGGAACATGTTTAACAGTTATAATACTTAAGTAAATATCTCACGATCCTAAGGATCAATTACTAGTACTTGTAATAACTGTAAGGACTATATCTATGCTTGTGACAAAGGGACAAAGATATAGAATGCCAAGGTGATTTACCATAAATACGAATAAAGGTTCGTTTATTACCATAATAAATACGAAAGAACACAGCCACATCTTGGCTTGTTGGTCACCTACTCTAACATTTTTATAGTTGTTTTTGTTATAAGTTGTAGTCGTGTTATAATTTTGTAGTTGATTACTGAAATTTATAGTCGGTTACATTTTAGTAATTGTAGTTGATTATTATAATTTGTAGTTGTTTACGATATGGTAAATCTGCCATGAAGAAAAAGACGAATTTATTAGAAAAATGAATTTATTAAAAAATAAATGCATTAAAATGTAAAAATAAAATAAAAAGGTAGAAAATAGAATGATATATATATATAGTGGGTAGAGATGTGGATAATTGAAATAATGTAACGGTAAAATGAAGTTATGAGAAGTTAGGGCATCTCTAATGGTGTAAGCAAATCGGGTCTTCAAATTCTATTTTGGAGACCCACAAGGAGACCCGGTAGAATTTTACAGTCTCTAAAAAAAATTCCACAATTGAGGGCTCTATAATTTTAAGTGTCTAAATCATGTTACGGATTATTTTATGTACTAATTTGATTAGGGCTCACATTGTATTCATATACGAGATTGTAGACAATTAAATTTTATTTGAACAATCTTAATCATTTTTAATACACATTTCGATCCAAAAAACGATTTTTTTTTTTGAAAAGATAGGAAATGTTGAACTAATATTTTTAATACACATTTAGAAGTGATGAAGAAAATGAAGAACAATTAGAGTTATTTTTTTTTTCTTACCCTTGAAAACCAACGGTCATATATGCAAATCATTCAAATTTTACTTTTATTTAAAAAAAATCGAAATTTAAATTCAAGAAATTGAGTCGTGTTTGAAGTTGGATCTCATTTAGATTGGATCTCATTAGATATGAGTCTCCAAACAAAGGCCTATTAAGGATCAAGTTTGGATATTTTGGAAAAATCTGAAAATTTAGAGCGCCTTTAAATTTCTTGTTGGTGTTGGATTTTGTTCAATGTATATTTTGCAGTCAAATGGAGTTTGGAGACTCCATTGAAAATGCCTTTAAGGGGTCTTTCAAATGCAAATAAGAAAATGGGTTTAGTTGTGTTAAAATAAATATTGAGGAAGACTAGCTAATAAACCCATTAAATTATAATTATTCTCTTTCATATATATATATATATATATATATATATATATATATATATATATATAAACCTCTATAAATTAATAATTATTAATTTATACATTAATTAATAACTTATTAATTTATAAAATTATTTTTATTATTGATTTCAATAAATACATTTTATTTACGTGTATATTGTGCATTGTACCATTAGTTCAATGCACTATAGAGCCCGCTTCGCGAACCGAAACTCTTAAAGTAACAATGGTATTGAACAATTTTATGTTGAGATATGAGAAAACTATATCAAAAGTTCTAACCATGTTAAGAAAAGTGACGGATGAGATTGAAGGTAATGTAAACTTCATCAAGAAACAAGCGCAATTAAAATATATTTTATTGAGCCTTCATAGAGATCTATAAAATATGTATTATACCCAGTGGCGGAGCTAGGATATAATATTAGGGTGGGCTAAAGTTTACGGGGGTTCGGGGGCAGCGGCCCCGATTTTTTTTAAGAAGCTATTGGTAAAATGCATGACGAAATAAGCAAATATGATGCTCCAAAAAGTAATTATTGTAGCTCTTTAAACTAGAATAGGGTGGGCTAAAAATGCATTTTATGGACTGATTATCTTAAACAATATTAAAATAGCATTAAAAAAAATTGAGTGAGGGTGGGCTTCAGCCCACCCACCTCTCTACATAGCTCCGCCCCTGATTATACCCAAGGTTCTAAATATCGGTTATCGGGTCCGAGGCAGTTCGGGACCGCCACACGATAAATCGGTGCGACGGTGATTAATCGGAGATATATCGGAAATAAATCAATTTTTTGATTTAGTGTAATATATTTTTAAATATTAGTCATAAATACTTAAAACGTATAAATCAAAATTCATCTTGATTCTCTCCTCATCGTTTATATATTCTAATCACATAACAAAAGTTTAACATCAATAGTGAGATAGAGAATGCCGCCGCAGTGTTTGGATTGTTTTGTATTTTGTTTTTTTTAGGTCAGGTTTTTCCTACGGGGTCGCTGAGTTTGAGTTTGATTGAAAGAGATAATGAGTTGGAATTGAAAAAAAAATAATAATAAACACCCTAATTTCTTTGTAATAAAAAATAGATAAAAAAATTAGAAAAAAATATTTTTTCGATATCGCTCGAAGTTTGACCCGATATATCGATTTGACCCGCCCCGTTATATCGGTTTGACCCGCCACAGACCACCTCGGGCCGCCTCACCGTCAAAAAACCGATTTTCAAAACCGCCACACAAATATCGTAAAGATTTATGCTCGCCATCGATATGGCGGCCGATATATGGGCCACCACAACCCATATTTAGAACACTAGTACCATGTAATTTAAGAATTATTTTTATGCATTATTAATTTATATATTATATGGGACTTCTTAAAATTTCCAATGTGTATTATCTTATAATTTTAGTGAATTATTAATTTAGCATGTTGTCCCCGAGTCGGGACCGGGAAAATTTATCATTTAAGCGAGGTTATTAATTTATCGGGTATTAGTTTATCGAGGTTATACATATATATATATATATATATATATATATATATATATATATATATATATATATATATATATATAGAGAAAACCCCCTTATTTAGGAAATGTAGTTAAGGAAACACCCCATCCCAAAAATAATTAGTGAAAATCCACTTAGCTAATATTCCATCATGTGATATTTTCATAATTCCAAAACTACCCTTAATTGTCTATTATACTCTTTCAAAACTCTATTCTTATCTATAATTTTTCATTCCTCCGCTTTCACGTTTCTAGATTTTCTCTCCTTTGTTTTCTTCTTTTTTTTATTTCTGTTTTATCCTGCAATCTTTTCCCCGTCGATGTCGCCGCCGCCCCTGGAAGATGGAGAAAGAAAGAAGAGGAAGCACTCGTAGTCGGCGTGTGGAGGAGAAACACTCTTCTTTCTCAACAGCATGTTCCACCCCGTAGTCGTGTGGAGGAAGAAGAAGAGGAACAGGCTGTTGATCAGAAATAAGAGGAAGCACTCGTCGGAGGAGGATAATCAACGGAAATTGTTGATGAAGGTATTTGTTTTTGTGGACATTGAAATGCTAATTTGTGTTTTTTTTATGAATTATTTATTTTATTCTTGTTAAGGATTGGTTGAATTGTGTAGTGCAACGGTGTGGTGATGATGGGGAGGCAGATTTAGGGTTTTTCGGTGGATCGGGCGGAGGACGGCGCGTGTAGAGAATTTCGCGCAGACTGGAATCTTAATCAACTATGTACATATTCAATAGTCGATTAAGCTAATCGACTATGCTCTTGTAGTCGATTAAGGTTGATCGACTCCACTTTTTTTTATTTTTTTTAGATTTTTTGTTTATTGATTCCAATTGTATAAATTATTTATAATGTTTGTATATTTTTTGTTTTTGTAATATATAGTTGATTTTGCATTTTTTTGCAGTTGTGATTTGTTATTTTTAGTAGCAGATTCTTAATCGACTATGCTTCACATCATAGTCGATTAATATGCTTCATTCACTCCAATTTTTAATTTATTGATTTTTTGGATTTTTTGTTTATTGATTCCAATTGTATAAATCAATTATAATGTTTGTATATTATTTGTTTTTGTAAAATATAGTTGAGTTTGCATGTTTGTAGTTGTGATTTGTTTTTTATAGTAATCGGTTCCTTAATCGACTATAGTTCATCATAGTCGATTTAATAGGCTTCATAGTCGATTAATATACCTCATAGAGAAAAAAAAAAGTGAAAAAACGAGAAAAAAAATTAAAAAAAAATAAAAGAATTGAGTTTTAAAAAAATAATAATAAAATAAATTAATTAATTAATAAATTAAAAGAAAAAAAAAAACTCGGCTGGGTCATGGGCGGATAGTGCTGATGAAGTGGCAAAAAAGGGGACATAATTGGAAAAATGAATAGGTGAAATTAAGAGTGAGTTTTTTTTCTCAAATGGTGCAAAATAGTTTGGACCTCTCGCTATTAAAAGAAGTATTAAGGGGTTATATCAAAGAGCCCCATATTATATGGGATTATTTTGTAGACCCCCCTCATTCCCAAATTATATAGAACTAACTACCAAGTGGATTACACTCTAAGGGAAACCCCCCTAATTTCGAAAATATTTTGACATACCCCCCCCCCCCCCCCCCCCCTGGGCCCCTCTGAAGTACCTATAATATCCTTTTAAAATCAGTTTTAAACCCTAGACACTCACATTCCGGTCTCTCTTCTTCTCCCAGATTCAAAATCCCGCCTCCACAAACCTCCCACCGGTGAAATTGCTTCCCGGAGCCATAACTCTCTCTCCGGTAGTCGGAATTTGATGGTTTAACTACCGTTGGATTCCTCTCGTCGGGCTCTTTCTTTTGGTGGTGATTTCATTCAGTTTGGAGAGCAGATCTGTTTCTGAAATTTTTTTTCATTCAACGATGATGGTCTTGCCGGAGGTGTTCTTTGTGTTCCACCAGTCGAAACTTGACGGGCTACCCACCGCTGGATTCCTCTCGTCGAGATCTATATTTTGTTGTTAATTTTGTTTATTTTTATGTTTTTAGATTTATTTCTATAATTGTTATGCATTTGTGGGCGCACGGAACAGTGGGTGGTTATAAGCGGCAGCTAGGGTTTTGGTAGGAGGCGAGGGGGTGAGGAGTCACTGTCTATTTGATTTAAAATTTGTAGCATTTCTCAGCAATAACCTCTCTCTCTCTATCTCTCGATCTCTTAGTGTTTGTTGATTTTTTAGTGTTTTGATGTTTCTTCAAATTTTGTTGATTTGCAACTAAGTAATTTTTTTTGTTTTGATTTTGCAATTGCAGCTTAATGAAAGCCATTGATCCTCTCCTTGAAGGTGTCAAAAATTTGGTTGAAGTTACATGTGAAGCAATGTTCAACAAACTGTATATATTACTTTACATTACTATACATTACTATACATTTGTAAATAAAAATAGTGACATTTGTAAATTTTTGTTGGGGTTTATGAATTTCTTTTGTATAAGCCAGTATTCGTGTGTGTATACAATTGATCGACTAAAAATATGGGGAAAAAAACGAACATAACTACGAATTACGATAGGTACTATAGTTACATGTAGTTATTTTCAGTACAATAAACATATTATTTTGAAAATTAAAAAAATTAAAAAAAAAATTATTTTTTTTTTAAATAAAATATATATATATATATATATATATATATATATATATATATATATATATATATATATATATATATATATATATATATATATATATATATATATATATATATATATATATATATATATATATATATATATATATATATATATATAACAAACAGGTTTATTATTATTTAAAAAAATAATAATAATATATATCCCTAGTACTTTCGCTTCTCTAGGGGGTATGTCAAAGGGATGATTTGGGCTTGGGTTTATCCCTAGTTTATTTGGTGGCTAGGGGTATTTAAAATATGGACTATTAGCCATAACCCCCTCTAATGTTTTTTTAATAAGGGGGGATCCAGCCATATTTTCAATATTAGTGGAAAACCCACTATTTTAATGATTCCCGAAAATAGCCTTCTGGAAGACACACACAAAATTCAAAAATTTGATATCCCTACAATCGCAAACTCTAATATTTTTAATATATAATTTAAATAAATTTAAATTTTCGGTTTTTTTATTATTTTAATAAAAAACTAACAATAATAGCTTTAAAAAATATTTTTCTTTTAATTTTTTAATTAATTTTTTTTTTAATTTCCGTTTTTTTGTTCGGAATCAACTATAAAGATTCTGAAACCGACTATAATATTTCTAAAATCGACTATAATTTCAATTTTTTTATTTTATTTTTCTTAATTTTAATTTTCAGTTATTTTTGGCATTTTTTCAAGAAAAACAACTATTTTTTTTGCCATTTTTTAATAAAAAAAACAACTATAAATTGTAAAACAACTATTACAAAACAACTATTTTTTTGCCATTTTTTAATAAAAAACAACTATAAATTGTAAAACAACTATTACAAAATAACTATTTTTTCAACTGTCGTTTTTTTCGCCATAATCAACTATTAGAAAACTATAAAACAACTATATAAAACACGGTGATTTACAAATAACAAATTTACAGAAAATAAAAACAACTACAAATGAACGAAATCAGCTATAAAAGAAATGGTAAACAAAAATAAATTGTGTAAATCAATACAAAAAATCGAAAACAACTATAAAACTATCGAAAGCTACTGTACATTTCTCGACAATAATTACAAAAAAATAAAAATACCAGAACCCGAAATCAACTATAAAGTAACGGAAACAAGTATAAACAAAATTGAAAAACATCATAGCAAAATTGATATAAAGAAAATCACAATAAACAAAAAAAAAATATAAACTTTTTCCTTGAATTAAACGGCACCAGATCTGAACTTGGTCGCGAAGCGTTTTGCATCGTTGGGTTTGTCGGAATTAAACGACACCAGATCTGCAAGCGTTTTGCATCCTCGGGTTTAAACGGCACCAGATCTGAACTTGGCCGGAGATTTGAGAACAACGGTTGCAGGGTCTTTCCTCGTCATTGTCGAGATGTGTCGTGGCCTTCGTCGCCGCCTTCATCGTCGCCTCCATCGCCATGAATTTCCAGTCCCAGAAAGAAGAGAAAGAATATGAAAGATTAAAAGAACCGCCGCTGAATATAAATTTTGAGGCTAGGGTTTGTGATTATATCATCTGACAATTACGGGGTAATATAGGTATAACATTTGATAATTATATTAATATTAATTTAAATAAATCATAAAGGGGGGTTTCACTAATATTAAAAAAGGGTGTAGATCCATCCTAATATATCCTAATGTGGTGGGGGTTCTCACTAATTATCCCTTTAAAATAAACCATATATATATATATATATATATATATATATATATATATATATATATATATATATATATATATATATATATATATATATATATATATATATATATATATATATATATATATATATATATATATATATATATGGGTAAATGAGTGATAACCCCCTAGTTTTGAAAATATATATGAGTAGGTCCAATGTTTTTTTTAGTCCTAGTCAAAAACCCAAATTCAAATCTTAATTTGATAGACCCCCCTAGACATAGTAATGTGACTGTTTTACCCTTCTAGGCAGATTTTGTGAAATAAAACCATGGAATTCACTAAACCCTAGATCTGATCTGAAAATTAACCCTCCCTCTTCTCTCCTTCTAGAAACCACTGTTGTTCTGCTCCCTCTATTCTTCCACCGTTTCGCTCCCTCTCTTCTTCCACCGTCAATGATGTCGATCTCCGCCGCTCCCCGCTGCTCCCGCCGCTCCCCTCCGCCCCCCGCCGCTCCCCTCAGCTCCCCGCCGCTCCCCTCAGCTCCCCGCCGCTCCACTTTTTCTTCCTTCACCAACGTTGGGCAGCAATATTAATCCCTCCCAGCCCTTCTTAAAAAATGGCATCACGAACAAAAGAAAGCGACAACCCACCGTAATTCCAGGTACAACACACACACAGACATGTGTGTGCGCGTGTATATATATAATAAATAAATGAATTTTGAGAATAGTTGGATATATGAAAGTGCGAGTGCTATCCCTGGCCATTTTTACTTCTTTATGTGTTGTCAGGCTTCAAAACTTGGTCCACTTGTTTGAGGAGTTCGGTGACAAAGATAAGTTTAGGAATCCTATTGGTTCTAATGATTTATTGGCTTATTGACTTATTTTTTTCATTTTTTTTTTGAATCATAAAGGATGGGCTATCATGCTGAGATTATACTGAAGCTATGCTTTACAGAATAATATGTTATAAATAATATTTTAATAAATTCGTATATATATATTCAGATCTAGATGCAGAAGTTCACTTGAAATTAATTTAATTGTTGAATAACATATTTGCTTGCACAATAATGGAAGTCATTGACATGTTCCTTGAAGGTGCTCAAAATCTAGTGAAGTTGTAGACGAATTTGGCATATACTTCAAGTTATAGTCAACTACAAACTACACATTACTACATATGACTATAATCATACATAGTAACATGTAGTCATGTATGTGTTATGTGGTTTTTTAAACGTAGAGTGATGATGATGATTTGTTTTTTTGTTGAAGAACATATGCTTTGATTTTGTATGTTGATCAATATTCGTACAAGTAGATATATAATATCAAGATTTAAATTGTGATTTTTGTTGTTCGTGTCGATGAAGTTCTTTTTTTGTGGTTTCTATAGTCACATGTGGTCATATACAGTCACGTGTGGTCATATACATGTAGTCATATATAGTCACATGTAGTCATATACATGTAGTCATATATAGTCACATGTAGTCATATACATGTAGTCATATATAGTCACATGTAGTCATATACATATAGTCATATATAGTCACATGTAGTCATATACATATAGTCATATATAGTCACATGTAGTCATATACATATAGTCATATATAGTCACGTGTAATAACATGTAGTAATATGTAGTTATATATAAAGTATGTGTTTTTTCTGATGTATAATGACGTTGATGAATGTGTTTTTCCAACTTTTTTTCGGTACTAATTGATAATGATGATTTGTTATTTGTTGAAGAACATATGCATGTGATTGTGTATTTCGACCTATATTTGTACAAGTTGATTTATAATATCAAGATTTAAGTTGTGATTTTTGTTGGTGTCGATGAATTCTTTTTTGTATATAATCAACGGTCGACTATATATAAATATACATGAATATATATAACTCTGGGTGAAGAGAAGGTACATGACAATATATAAACTTTGGAATAAAAAGAAGGTACATGATTATATATAACTATACGTGACTATAGAACATGTACTATACTATAGTCAATTTCTGTACAGGGAACTTATTGAAAAAAAAAATTTAAAAAAAATTAAAATTAAAATTAAAAAAAAAATTAAAAAAAAATACATTTTTTTATTAAAAAATCTGAAAAAATGATAAATGCAGATCAAAAAATGCTAAATGCAGTATACTATAGTCAATTTCTGTACAGGGAACTTATTAAAAAAAATATTTAAAAAAAATTAAAATTAAAATTAAAAAAAATTTAAAAATAAATAAATAAAAATATATTTTTTTATTAAAAAATCTGAAAAAAATGATAAATGCAGATCCAAAAATGCTAAATGCAGTTAGCTATTGTGCTGAATATAGTTGGCAAAATGCTGAATGCAGTTGGGCAAAAATTACAAATAAGGGTACAATAGTATTTTTGCCTCTCCAGGGGTTATCTCAAAGAAAGAATTTTAGGGGTGGACCTATCCCTATTTATTTTCCATTCTAGGGGTGTATCTCAAATGGACCATATATATATATATATATATATATATATATATATATATATATATATATATATATATATATATATATATATATATATATATATATATATATATATATATATATATGCGCGTGTGTTTAAAAAAAAAAAAAAAAAGTCTTTAATGTTTTATATTTTATGTCTTATTTTATGTATCATCTGATTTGTGATCACGGAATAATATAATACAAGTATTTTTTTTTCCGGTGCTATACATGGAATAACACTTTTAAAAGTGAAAAAATAATTAGTTTAATATGTAAAAATAACAATTATAACCAAAAACATTGTATGTAATAACAAAATTTATTAGTGATATTTAAATTATAATAACAATATCATCAGCATTGCATAAACATTCATAAACATTCATACAAATATGATAATACAAACCTATTTAGCAAAAGATTATACAAACTCAATTTTCAATACATGAAATTGATCGTTAAATAAATTCATATATTAATAAAGAAAAAATTTAGTAATAAAAAAGATAATTAAAAAATTTGTTGAGGAAAAAAATAGAAAAAAATGATTTTAAACTTTCCATTAAAAGGAAAACTGAATAATAAAGATAGAGGCGTTGTACTGAGATGAGAAAGGGAAAGAAAAATTATAATTAAAAATTTATTAGAAATTTTTTCTTACAAAGATTTCCATAGGGTTGGCCTAGCAATTCTTTCTTTTTATATATGAGATTTCTGGTTGGATGGAGTCGTTCATTGTTTTATAACTCTTCCTTTGTTCAGTAGAGTGACCAACTGGGAATAAATATAAAATGACTAAATTACCCTACTTTTTTATATAAAAATTGGAATAACTTATTAAAAAATAAGGTCAACTTGGGTTTGTTGGAATAATATACTCCTCGTGCTCTACAGCATGATTACACCTTCAATTCTTTTTTCCTTTTTTTTTCTTTCTTTATTATTTTAATTTCTTCATTTTTTACCTTGTAAAAGTAATCCGGTTTAGCCATCGAAGAAGTTGTTGTTGTTCGGTTTTAAATTTAATGAACGATCTTTAGGTTTTAAGTTTTCGACTTTTTTTAGTTGAGAGAGATTCGATTTTTTTAGAAAGTTAGAAAATTGACAAATGAGACTACCGCTGCAAATAAGCCGATTTCGGTAAAATTCCCGCTGCAATTAGCATTTCAGCCCTAAAAACATGGCTAGTATAAAGAGAGTAGAAAAACTATCAAACTACATTACACCAAACGTGGCTCGTATAAAAGAAAACAATACTTGTTGTCATACTCCGACAAACAAAACATGGCGCCTCTAACTTAGACTTTGTTAAATCCCACTCTTCGTTCCTTTTCTTTTTACATGTATTGTTGCAATTATATGATCTCATTGAGTTTTGCAACTTGAATAACTCTAGTACACATCATTGGATAGTTTCATGATTAAACATATTATTGCAAGATATCAATATGAATAAGAGGATTTGCAAAAATTCCTGAAAGCTAATTTCTTTAATAAATGGATACAAAATAGCTCTTATATGAATGAAAAAACTAGCCGGAAAGACAAAGCCAAAGTAGACCGTTTGTAGATATGAATTTCTTATAAATGTATAGTATTAGCCGTATATTTATTTATATTAACCATATATTTATTTACATATATATTATAGATAAATATTGTATTATTGGTATGTATATCTCCTAGTTCCCTTGTGTAAAGGGTTAGGGTTTCACACATGTAATATATATATCACAATAAACGTGAGAGATAATGATTCTCTCTTCTCTCCAATTATTCTCCTTCTATCATGGTATCAGAGCCAAAAACCCTAGCCGTCGTTTCTCTCCTTCTTCAATTTTTTTTTTCGTTCTTTCTTCTGCTCTACATCCACCATGGCCGACGAAACACCAACACCGACCATGATTTCCAACCCCTTTCATCTTGCTCATGCCATATCCAACATCAAAGCTCTCATTCCTGTAACCCTGGATATCAAAAATCCGAACTATCAAAAGTGGAGTCATTTCTTCATCATCACCGCAGGCCGCTTCTGCCTCACCGATCTGCTTCTCGGAAACGCAAAGCCCACCAACATCTCCGCCGACGAATGGCAACGCGCGGATTACCTCCTCCAATCTTGGATCTATGGCACCATAACCGAGGACCTCTCAAGCATGGTCCTCTCTAAAACCGCAAAGGCTCATGATCTGTGGAAGGCCCTCGCCTCTCTCTTTACAGACAACGAAGACTATCGGGCCATCCAACTCGAAGAACAGTTCAAGTCCCTCAAGAAAGGATCTCTTTCGATCCATGACTATTGTCAACTTCTCAAAACCACTGCCGACAACTTGGCAGACGTCGGCAACCCCGTGTCAGACAAGCAACTCGTCCTCCAAACCCTCCACGGTCTACCAAAACATTACAGGACCATTGTCAATCTAATCTCCTTCCAAACTCCGTTACCCTCTTTTCTCCAAACACGTTCACTACTCCAGATGGAAGAACAGCGCATTGCTGAACCGGAGCAAACCCCTACTGCTCTCTACGCATCTCGCCCCAACAGTTCCAACAGTTGGCCGAACAGTTCCAACAGTTGGCCCAACACTCCCAGTAATTATCGAGGTGGTGGTTCTTGGCGCAATCAGCGAGGTGGCGGTCGCACAAATCGTCGTGGCGGTCGTGGTCAGTCACGACATCCGATGCAACACTACGGTTACAATCAATTTCATAACCAATCGCAACCTTGGCGGGCCCCTTATACGCCTCAGACATCTTCATCGATTCTTGGACCCCCCCCAAGCTCTCCTGGTCATTATCATGCTCCTACAGCTCATGCTTATTTCGTTGGACAGCAAGATCCCCAACAGCACGTGAACTGTTCCAACAGTTCGTCGAACAGTGGTCCCCTACCGCCAACAGATCTTGCCACTCATCTCAACACGTTGACTCTTCAGTCATCGAGCGAACCTCAGTGGTTTATGGACACGGGCGCCTCATCTCACATGGCACCTCACTCAGGTAATTTCCATTTTATTTTTAATCCTAGTAATAATTTCCCCAAGCATGTCATCGTTGGTAATGGCTCCACTGTTCCTATCCATAAAATTGGCCACACCATCCTACCATCTACCCCATTTCGTCTAACCAATGTCTATGTTACTCCTCACATCATTAAGAACCTTGTGTCTGTCCGAAAATTCACTAGAGATAACTCTTGTTCAGTTGAATTTGACCCTTATGGTTTTTCTGTGAAGGACCTTCGGACCAGAGCAGTCATCCTCAGGTGCAATAGCTCCGGTGATTTATACCCTATTGGCGCCCCTTCTCCCATCCCATCCGCAACCGCCCTCCTTGCTCACACCACGCCTGTCTCCTCTACTACATGGCATTGTCGTCTCGGTCACCCGGGAAACCCTGTCATGTCTCGTCTTTTTTCTTCCAATTTTATTTCTAGTACCAAAGACCCACGGGAGTCTCTTTGTAATGCTTGTCAATTAGGCAAACATTCTCGCTTACCTTTCTTTACTAGTCATTCTATTACCGTTGCACCTTTTGATATTATTCATGCTGATTTATGGACCTCTCCTATTTCTAGTATTTCTGGTTTCAAATATTACCTCGTGTTAATAGATGATTTCACCCACTATACATGGACTTTCCCCATACACTATAAATCCGATGTTTTCTCACTGTTCCAACAGTTTCACAAACTTATACAAACACAATTTCAGCACCCCATTAAAGCTTTACAATGCGATAATGGACGTGAATTCAAAAATACAGATTTTCAAACATACTTTGCCAAACACGGTATCTTACACCGTTTCTCATGTCCCCACTTTTCCCCTCAAAACGGACATGCCGAACGCATGATCCGCACCATCACAAACATGATCCGCTCACTTCTCTTTCAAGCTTCCCTTCCCCCCACCTATTGGGTCGAAGCTCTTCATATGGCTACACATCTCATCAACATCCTTCCTACCAAATCCACACAAAATCGCACACCACATGAATCCCTATACAAATCAAAACCCACATACTCTCACCTTCGTGTCTTCGGTTGTCTCTGTTATCCTAATTTAACCGCCACCACTCCTCACAAACTCGCCCCTCGCTCTACTCCTTGTGTCTACCTTGGTCACCCCTCCTCGCACAAAGGCTATCGTTGCCTCGATCGATCAACCGGTCGAATCATTATCTCCCGTCATGTGATCTTTGACGAAAGTCGTTTTCCATTTGCTGAATCCACCGACTCATCCCACAACTCCCCCAACTCTAATATGACCGAACCCATGCACCCACTTATTCTTCTTCCTCAGCCTCCACCTGCCCAACCTACTGTTTCGCACAACTGTCCCAACAGTTCGTCCAACAGCACTACAGAACCACCTACTGTCTCATCCAACTGTCCCAACAGTTCGTCCGACAGTCCTCCCTCAACTCCACCCATGTCCCTCAACCCGGCTGAACCTCCACACCCAGCAGAACCACAGCCTCCCCCTCCCGCTTCCTCACCCCCACCCAACCATCCTATGCTGACACGCAGCAAGGCCGGTATTCACAAGCCCAAAATCCCCTTTTCCCTTACCGTGTCTACCTCATCCCCAACTCCCACTACATATCGCCATGCCCTCCTTGATCCAAACTGGCGTATGGCCATGCTTGAGGAATATACTGCTTTGATTAAAAATAACACATGGGATATTGTGCCCCGCCCCCCTTCTACTAATGTTATCAGTGGCAAGTGGTTATATAAGCAGAAATTGAAGGCTGATGGTTCATTGGAACGGTATAAAGCACGATGGGTTGTTCGCGGTTTTGATCAACGCCCTGGCATTGATTTCGAAGAAACATTCAGTCCGGTGGTCAAACCAGCAACTGTTCGGACAGTTCTCAGCATTGCCACCTCTCACTCCTGGCCGGTCCATCAACTCGACGTTAAGAATGCATTCCTCCACGGCAATCTCTCTGAAACCGTGTACTGCGAACAACCACCTGGCTTTGTCGACCCTACTCGTCCCACTCATGTATGTCGTCTTCGAAAGGCTCTTTATGGTCTCAAACAGGCACCACGTGCGTGGTACAAGAGATTTGCCGGCTACATCACCTCTCTTGGATTTATCGAGTGCAAATCGGACACCTCCCTCTTTGTGTATCGCACGGGCTCTACAGTTGCTTACCTCTTATTGTACGTTGACGACATAGTTCTGACAGCTTCCAGCGCAGCCACTCTTCAGTCCATCATTACCAAACTCCACCAAGAATTTGCTATGAAGGACCTCGGCCCCCTACACTACTTCCTTGGCATTTCTGTTACGCGCTCGTCCGAAGGGATGGTCCTCTCTCAACGTAAATATGCCGAGGAGATCCTTGAACGTGCTAAGATGACTTCATGCAACCCGTGCCTCACCCCAGCAGATACCAAAACAAAGCTCTCTGCCAACTCCGGCCCCCCTGTCGCCGACCCTTCTCTCTACCGGAGCCTTGTCGGCGCTCTTCAATATCTCACCTTCACACGGCCAGACATCTCTTATGCCGTGCACCAAATCTGCCTTTTCATGCATGATCCCAAAGAAAGTCACATGGCAGCCCTCAAAAGAATCCTGCGATATCTTCGCGGCACTCTTGACTACACGCTTCACTTCTACCGCTCTAGAGACATGTCTCTTATTGCGTACTCAGATGCCGATTGGGGTGGATGCCCTGACACTCGTCGCTCCACCTCGGGCTATTGTGTCTTTCTAGGAGACAACCTTATCTCTTGGTCTTCCAAACGGCAAGTGACAATTTCTCGCTCAAGTGCGGAGGCCGAATACCGGGCTGTAGCTAATGCCGTTGCTGAAACGACATGGGTACGTAACCTCCTGACCGAACTACTTTGTCCACCGACGAAAGCAACCATTGTCTATTGCGACAATATCAGTGCTGTCTATATGTCGAGCAATCCGGTTCAACATGCGCGCACCAAACACGTGGAACTTGACATACACTTTGTCCGGGACAAAGTCGCCTTGGGACATGTTCGTGTCCTCCACGTCCCGTCCGCACATCAGTTCGCTGACGTCTTCACCAAAGGACTTCCGGCCCCTCTCTTTCGAGAATTCGTCTCCAGTCTTCACGTTCGCCCATCTCCCGTTTCGACTGCGGGGGTATATTAGCCGTATATTTATTTATATTAACCATATATTTATTTACATATATATTATAGATAAATATTGTATTATTGGTATGTATATCTCCTAGTTCCCTTGTGTAAAGGGTTAGGGTTTCACACATGTAATATATATATCACAATAAACGTGAGAGATAATGATTCTCTCTTCTCTCCAATTATTCTCCTTCTATCATATAGTAAGTTGTCAAAAAATTTTATAGATCTCTATGAACTTCCTATAACCTCTCTTATTTGTATTCACCTTCCAGAAGGTATATAGAATAGTGTTATAGAGGGTTACTTCTAACCATGTAACTAAATCAATTCCAACCGTCATTTGAGGAGGTGTAGAAATATAAATCGGAGTACGATATCACTTATAAACAAACCAAGGAACACCGGATATGAGTATTAGTGAAATACATACATCCGTTACTTATAAAATAACAAGTTTATAATAGAGTTTTTCTAAAATTATACTTGGGGCCTCCGTAATCTCAGTACCGACCCTCATAGTAGGTCTTCATCTTCACATAAAAAAAGTAATGCGAGCATCTCAGCCCCAAATTGAAAATCGATCCATGTGGTCTCCAGACGAAAGTGGTCTATGAAGTGTGGTGGTGGCACTTCAAGTCAAAGCAACATACCAGCTAATGCTAGCTTATCTCATGCATCACTCGTGTTAGGTGCTACTGTTGAAGCACCCCCGCCTAAGTGAAAAACGTCCAGTGATTCTGCTAAGGGATCTAGAAATAATAATAAACCGCAATCTAAGTTAGAGAGGAGGATCTTATTCTTTTAAAAGAAATAATAATAAACCGCAATCTAGAGGAGATGGTTTTTACCATCACAACCATGGTGGAAGACATGATTAGAAATGTTTTAAACCGTATTAGGATAACATTGATATATGTCGCAGTGGAAGCCGTGCACCTCAACCGAGAGTTGGCTCTAGATCCTTCATACGTGGGCAAACTCCAATGCACCTCTTGTTCGTCATCCGCCTCCACCTATATGTCCATTTATGTCTCATATGGTTTACGTTGATACGCCATCACCGCCTTTATATTCATGGGCTTTAATTAGATCCGCCTAAAGCTATGTCTATGGATCGAATTTCACAAATGCATATTAACATGCATGATCCTCAATTACCATTCAGGATATTGAACTACCTAGATTAGTATTTTCAAAATGAGAACTTGGTAAAGGACATTGTTGTTAGAGTAGGTCGATTACCAACAACCGCAACATGGATATTGAGGGATGGGTTTCAATTAAGTTAAAAGGAGGCTTCAAGAAAGTCATGCAGATGATTGAGAATATTGAACTTATACATAATGCTACAGGTTTCAATTAAGTTAAAAGGAGGCTTCAAGAAAGTCATGCAGATGATTGAGAATATTGAACTTATACATAATGCTACAGACAAGCTTTAAATGTTTTGATGCGGGTCGAAACCAGCAATGTAAAAGATAAGGAATATATAAATCATCTGTAATCACTCAACCGGTGGTAGTGGATTCACTCAATGCTACTGTTAAGTGTATATTTTTACACATAATCATATCTATTAATTAGAGCTTTTGGCGTATTTTATTGATAATTGGTGGTTAAAGTGTTGATTTATTGTGTTTTAGGTACAAAGTGAAGAATTGGATAAATAGAGGGTCAAACTGCAATTTAGGAGGAAATATTGGCAAAAGGTGAAGAAGTCAAAAATCTGAAGAACAAGAGCCCAGGCGGCTGTCCGAGAAATACACTTGGAATTCAAACGGCCGTCTGAATATTTTCCTGGGAAGAACAAAGTCTCTGAAATTGAGACGGTCGTCTGGACTTTAAACTGCAAATCCAGACGGCCGTCCGAGAACGCGTAGAGGCACAACAAAGGAATTCTAATTGCACAAGGAAACTACCTTCTTCTCCAAGTTTTCCACCCTATATAAGACCAATTCAAGCACACAATTGGGGGATCGGTCTTTTTACGCAATTTCAAGAGCAAAGAAGCAATAGTGAAGACGAAGGATTTGAAGACTCCAAGCATAGATTTATCTTCTATGAATTATTTTAATTTTGTTTTTTACTTTAATCATGAGTAGCTAAATCTTTTATTTCGAACCCTATGTGGGATTTATGAACCCAATTCTATGATGCAAGTTTTAATTTCGGATTATTTATTTCTTCTACTTGTTTTATTAAGTGCATGAACTTGATCACTTTATGCGCTTTTAGGTTATTGTTAATCGCATGAATCGGAAGATCGGGTTAATAATTAGAACTGTGATAGTGCTTTTATGTTATTGTTAATCGCATGAATCGGAAGATGGGGTTAATAACTAGAACTGTGGTAGAAGAGCCTTTGTGGTATTAACATAGGAGTATAGTTAATCTCTTAGGTAGCCCTTATTGAGATTTATGCTTAATGTTGTGTTTTAGACATAATTGCATAGGAATACAGTAATTGAATTTAGATTATTAGAACCGTAATACACGTGGAAGTGGGTTATGATTAATTTAGCATCTCAGGTTAATAATCCGAGTTAATTACTTGCATAATTGAAGGAATCGGGGGATTAATAATCACATATGGGGGAGAATAAAACCCTAGGATTGCTTTCTCTGATTAAATCTTCGTTTTTAATTGCTTTCGTGCTCTTGTATTTTTAATTTGTTTTAATTGCTTTAGTTTAATTTAGTTTATTAATCATCTTTCAACATTGTAGGTTGGGCTTGATAATAATTGGTAGAATTTAGAGTCTTGAATTAGATAATTAAATATTCTCTGTAGGGTCGATACTTGGACTTAAAATTTGACTTTATTACTTATACGATACGTGCACTTGCGTGTAGGTATTACAACCAATAGCTACTAATCGTGGAATCAGCGACGCAACCAAATCACTCATTTGTAGAAGAAAAATATCACTCACTCTAAATGCAAATAAACTTGCAAACAGTTATATTTTTAAACTAAATAAGTCATCCTATTTTATCTATCGACAGGGGTTCGAAATTATTCGGATCGGAATCGACAGAAATCGAAATTATTCAGATCGAAATCGGCAAAAAAAACCCCTTATGTTTGGGTGATTGCAACTACCCTCAACTATATATGAATCTTCTTACATGTTCGCTCCTACGATGTCAAATTTAGTGGAATCTACAAAAATATGTATAATATTCTCGAGTTTATACCTATTTTACCCCATTCCAACTCAACATTTTAAAACAAGATGATCATAAGATGTCTCTTGGCTTGTAAACATCAAATTATGGTGCATGAAAAAATGCATTTTTGCACAAAACGAGTAACATTTCACGAAATTTAAAAGATTTTGTTTAATTTGACACCATAAAAGTGGACGTGTAAGAAGATTCATAGTTGAAGGGATTGTTGTAAACTTCTAATTATCCAAACACGGGGTTCCGTAATTTAACATTACTTCAGGAGTGGACATTATTTACCCTAAAAATGTGTTTCAAGACAAAATTAAAAAAAAAATAGTAATAATAATAATAATAATAATAATAATAATAATAATAATAATAATAATAATAATAATAATAATAATAATAATAATAATTATAATAATAATAATAATAATTATAATAATAATAATAATAATAATAATAATAATAATAATAATAATAATAATAATAATAATTATAATAATAATAATAATAATAATAATAATAATAATAATAATAATAATAATAATAATAATAATAATAATAATAATAATAATAATAATAATAATAATAATAATAATAGTAGTAGCAATAATAATAATAATAATAATAGAATATTAAAAATATATAAATTAATAAACCGCGTTGCAGTAGGAAAAACGAGGCATACGTGTGATGATGTAAGTGATGAGAAAAATCTGAATACAAAAAGAATAAGTAATGACTAATGAGAAGATAGCAAGTGGCAAAACAATAGGGATCTCACAATCATTGCCACGTATGAAAATTAATCAAGAGACAAAGCAACCAAACCAATACATACATACATACGCTTTGTCCTATTCTTGTAATTTACTCGATCAATTAATTGCCGCATCGTCAGATTACCTACTTATCAAGCAACCCCGGCATCAAATATTTGCTAGATATCATATTCTATTCTATTGTTTTTCAATACACACATGAAACCAGTTCAATGCAAATCCACACGTTGGATACATTTTGTCAACGCTTTTGACATTACATTTTCTCTCTCTTAAAACCCCAAATTTCACACACACACACACACACATCCATTATCATTTTTCACCAATTTGAGCAATTGAAGAACAAAAAGAATTTAAAGAAGAAAAAATGAAGCTAGTTTGGTCCCCGGAAACCGCCTCAAAAGCATACATTGATACCGTAAAATCGGTGAGTATATATTATTCATAACTAAAATTGAAAAAAGGGTACTTCCAATAATAATTCATTGAATTTAATTTCATGATATGTAATATATGTGTATGTGTGCAGTGTGAGCTTTTACATGGATCGAGTGTAGCGGAGCTTATTTCAGCGATGGCGGCCGGATGGAACGCGGAAGTAATAGTCGAGACGTGGGCCCGGGGCGGCGCTATCCTAGTCAGCATCGGGTTAGCGGTAGCAGCCCACCACACTAAAGGAAGACACATCTGCATAGTACCCGATGAAGAATCGAGGGCGGAGTATGTGGAATCCATGAGCCAATCGGGGCAGTCGGATTACGAGATGCTAGTGGGTGAGCCGGAAGAAGTTATCGAAGGATTACAAGGGATTGATTTTCTGGTTGTGGATTGTGGTGGGGATAATGATTTTGCGAGAATTATAAGGGCAGCTGACTTGGGCCGTAGAGGGGCGGTTTTGGTGTGCAAGAACGCCGCTGCCGCCTCGAGGGCGGCCTATGGTGGTGGTTTCAGGTGGCGGAGCGTGCTTGAAGGGAAGTCGAGGATTGTGCGGTCGGTGTTTCTTCCGGTGGGGGATGGTTTGGATGTTGCTCATGTTGGAGCGGTAGGTGGGAACTCCGGCGAAGCGAAGAGGGAGAGCAGGTGGATCAAACGGATTGATCGGCACTCCGGTGAAGAATTCGTCATTCGGAAATGAACTATCTTGTTTGTAGATATGGTTTTGGATTTGACTTTTAGATGTAGTATAATTTTTGCTTTTTTCTTCATTTTTTCATTGTATAGAGATCACTTTTTTTTGGTGTGTGTGTGTGTGTCGTGCGTGTTTATATGTGTATTGTTCGAAGCTTTTTGCAAGTGCATTTGATATAGAGGTGTAAACGAATTGAGCCAAACCCGAACGCATAATTGTTCAACCTTATTTGAATTTTTTTTTATCAAGATTTGCGTGATTTAACTTGATTTGATAAACAATTCAGTCAAGTTCCAACTAACCGAGCTTTAAACGAACCGAGCACGAATGGAACTCAAGTATTCTGATTTTTTACGTATTTTACTGTTCTTTTTTTTTTTTTCTAATTGAGTTCAAGCTCTAGCCAATCGAACGAAAATATATGTTCAAGCTTGCTTTCGTTATGTAGACAAAACGATCAAGCTGAAATAAATCTTTAGTGAACAATCTTGAATCGTGTATCGAATAATTCGCTTTGTTTTACAACCCTAATCTGGTATAAATAGTTTCATTTGCTATAACAAATATTCAAGCCAAGTTTGTACTCGTGACCTAACAACCAACGAATAATTTCAAATCGAGACTATTTTCAACTTATTAAGTAGGCAACAAGCAAAAACTTCCCAAAATAGAAAAAAAAAACATCTCGAGTAAGTTGCCAAGTCAAATAGACAATAACAAACCTAGTTTGTAAAAAGTTCTATGAGACAACTCGTTAACTGGTTTTAAACGCAGGAACATCAGAGACTAATGCTTTCGTGTTTAGTCCCAACCATCTCTGCTTCTTCGTACTGCTTTCTTTTGCGATAGGGCTTTCTTACTGTCCAATCTTTTATTCTCCGAAATTGCTGACCTATGAGGTCACAAAACAGAGACTCAATCCTTGACAACCTTGGCTCAAGGTTTTATCGTAAAAATGAAGGCAAATTACGGCCACCCCCTGATGTATGCTCAAATTACGAAAAAAACCCTTACGTTTGGGTAATTACAACCACTGCTCAACAATATATTGTCTTACACGTCCACCCTTACTGTGTCAAATTTACCTACTGAAGGAGGGGTTGTTTTATAAGACAATACATATTTGAGGTAGGTGGTTTTAATTATCCAAACAAGAGGGGGGTTTTCGTAATTTGAGCTTACCTAGGGGGGCTGGCCGTAATTTGTCTAGTAATGATTATTGAATCACAAGGTAGTGTGTGTGTGTGTGTGTGTGTGTGTGTGTGTGTGTGTGTGTGTGTGTGTGTGTGTGTGTGTGTGATGTAGACGACAAAAGTTAGCATGTAATGTGATAATTAACGAGTTTTCTTACAACTTGGCAATCTTTTTAACAGTCTCTGCTGAAGGAGGTGGAGGGACATACGACGCAGCATCGATGATTGCCTGGTTAATTCATTAACAAAAAAAATGATCAAAATTGCTCAAAACAAAATAAATTGTTCATGGCATTCCTACGAGAGATGATGGTAGAGCCCACATGTTTTCTAGCCACATAGAAACTATTAACACAGAAATGCATTTTAATTATCCACATGTACCTGTAATTTCTTTTTTTGGTAAGTGAATACCTGTAATTTTGCCAGTGCGTCATCGACGTTACCCCTGAAGACAACGAGACGTAAAGAATTATAGGTCAAGCACAATATAAACTGAAATCGCAATAGAAGAAGTAGTTGGCCGGTCGGTGCTTACTTTTGAGTTCTAGTCTTTGTTGAAGAAATCACAATTTCGCCATCCCTGTTGATCCGGTTCTTCTCCTGCCAAGTGATGTCACAAATTAAGTTAAAAATAACTTTACGACTCAGATAGACTACACTGCAAATATTACATACAGAGACTTAGTTACAGC
Organism: Erythranthe guttata; assembly: GCF_056151865.1. Lineage (NCBI taxonomy): Eukaryota > Viridiplantae > Streptophyta > Magnoliopsida > Lamiales > Phrymaceae > Erythranthe > Erythranthe guttata. The sequence goes on from NC_142537.1 coordinate 13,067,101, forward strand.
TTCGAACTCTAGTAAACATTAAACCATGATACGAATCTCGTCGATTGTTTCTCCATAAATTTGACATTAAGAAATGCTAACATTAATATTTTCAAAGAAAGATTAAACAATTAAACTAAGATGCACTACAACATGGACACAAGCTAAGTATCTCCCAATGGGAAATTTACAGTTTTCATCCCTCAAGTATGCAATGATTTCACATCTGGTCCCCATGTTCACAAAAAACACATTTGTTCCCTTATGTTTTAATAATTTGACACTTTTGGATATTTCCGTCAATTTACCGTTAGTCCGTCAGTTACAGAGTGATGGGAACACGTTTGATTCCATTAGTTTTAACGGAAAATTGACGAAAAGGACTAAAAGTGTTGAATTTTAAACATGAGGGACCAAATGTGCTTTTCGTGAACATGGGGGACCAAATGTGAAATTGGAGCAAACTAGAGGATGAAAACTGTATTTTTCTCATCTCCCAATATTTATATGATGTGCGATACGGTCTGGATACAATTGTGTGTTTGTGTGTGTGTGTGTGTGTGTGTGTGTGTGTGTGTGTAACAAATCAATATTTGAGCCATAACAAATCAAATGAAGTTGGAGGATAAGCAGAGAAGAAGAATATTTAAAATGATTTAAAGCAGAGAACGGATATACAATCCGGAAGGTACTATTAAAATTAAGAGCACGAAGAAGTCATAAATTTCTTAGTACAGCGAATACAACACCTTAAACTCGCTAGTAAGGTTATCACTTGACAGCACAGAACACCTTGTTCTACAGTGTTACCTTATAAATATACAAGTCCTTAGCCTAGCCTAAGAAATAACGCAATCTGTTCCACTAGCATGGTTTCAAGATACCGTTTCAGATAAGAAAGCCATTTGTTCCTTCTTACGGTTTTATTAATAATTCCAAAAACTCCATCGCCATTGGAAAATAGTAGATGGAGTCTAGTTTCAAGTTTCGACCATAGCAAACAATTAAGCAAGGAAAATAGAAATTTAAGAAAACATTATCTCACCATTTGCATGATTCGCTCTCTCACTCTTTCGTTTAACCAATCGGCATTTTTTACATTAAACCGCATGTCCACCTTGGTGTTTACTGCATGACGAAAAATATCAACAGACAAACACATCAGCTCAAATAAACGAAAATGGAGAAAAAAAAAAAGGGGGGGGGGGGGGGGGGGGGGGGGACAACGAGGCACCACATACCTTTGTTGACATTCTGGCCCCCGGGCCCACCACTCCTTGCATAGCCTATGGTAACATGTTCTGCACACGCAAAATACAAGTTGATAAACGGTCTGTGTAAGAACAAAACATTGCCTATTCATTCCAATCGACTAAAAGTTCAAGAATAAAACCGTGAAATTGCATCTACGTTTTAGAACAGTAAAAGAACTAGATAGTTTGCTACAACTGAATCGCAAAAGTTAGATAAAGAATCAGAGAGTCCAACGAATTATTCTACAAATAATGAGTTTTGCAGGAGTCAACAATTGCCAAGTCGCGGAGCCTAAGATCCACTTATATATTACTAACAGTTGTTTATACAAAAATAAGAAGACCGATCTTCATTCTAATGGTCCAATAATGTATGCGGAGAAACTTCGAAGATCCGAGATTTTGTCTCACGATTTTCTATGGGGAAAGTATTTACATACAATTGAACAGGAAATACATTAATAAATTTATCGCCCTTCAATATTGATCCTAAGCCAGCAAGAAAACAGCCGTCGCTCCTTAAGAAATTTTTAAATGGGATGACAAGAAGAAGACAGGAAAACTACAGATTAACCAAGTCAAGGAGGCAAGATGTAACATGTATCCTCAGGCCTCGTTTGGTTGCCAAGATAAGATTAAATAATCTAATGAAACCCAATTATATTATTGGACCTTCAGTGATCCAATAAAAAACATGCCTAGAAGGCAAGATAAACCACGATAACATAATATTTACGGGTCGACCCGGCAAGCTATTGGGGATACCAGACATCAAACAAAGTCTTAGGCCCCGTTTGGTTGCCAAGATAAGCCAGATTAACTAAATAGTTGGACTTAATTTGATGTTTGGTATCCCCAATAAATTGCCGGGTCGACCCGCCAAAATTATATAATCATGGCTTATCTTGTCTTATCTTGGCTTATCTTGCCTTCTAATGAGTTTTTTTTGTTGGACGTTGCAAGCTCCATAAAATAATTGGGTTTCATTAGATTATTTAATCTTGTCTTGGCTAATCTTATCTTGCCAGCCTTATTATTTAGTTAATCATGGCTAATCTCCCCAGCCAAACGAGGCCTTGATATTAATCACCTCAACCGATGAAGTAAGGAATAAGCAAATCGATGATGTTTTAAGAACCAACGATGTCATTCGTGAAGGGTTCAGATCTTAAAGAGCAGTAGAAAAACAACAGACTAAACAAGGACCAATCGAGTCGGTTCGCTTCTTCTGTAAAATGTTGTCTATTTCATAAAATCACTACAAATACTATTTCAGAAGCCTAACATTATTTAACACACCTTAATGAAATTAAAACGATCGGCGATTCTTATGAAGAGAATTAACTGCATAGTGTATACACATAAAAAGTGGTTCAATCGAACTTTTAGTGCTACCAATCATCAACAATCAAAATCTAATTCAATATAGTGTCCAAACAACTGAAATCGGAATCGAAAAATAATTATTAAACACGTCAAATTAAAAAATAATTTCAAAAAATAAATTGAATTTACCTAGCGTTATTTTGGGAATCGGCTCGACACCACCTCCAGCAGCTTTGTAGCGCTCCTCGGCTTGATACAAGAGCCGCTGAACCTCCGCAAGCCGAGCCGGAGACTTCTTCTCCTGGCCGCCGGATTTCGTCGCCGCGCACCGGAAAGCACCAAAACCAGTGACCGGCGGCAGATTCGTCCGGAATAAACGGAGGGGTATTTGGGGGTGAAGTGTGGGACGGAATACCGAGCGAGCGAGCATCATTGTACTACCTGTGAACTTCATAGCTGCCATTTCCGAATCTTCGATTAATTTACAAAATATGAAAAAATGAATTTCTGAAGAAATGGTATCCACGAACAGAAGTGATGATTTCTTTTTCTATTTTTCTTTCATTTTATTTTGTTTTTCTTTTTCCCCAAAGCATTATTTAAGAAAATAAAAGGGTTGCTACAAAATGGGGACTTTCATTGGGCCGGCCCAAACTCTTGGGTCCATGGCACCCCTGAAATTCGACCTTGATTCCATTTTTTTTTTCTTTTTTTTTTTTACAAATGATTTATTTATAATAAATTAAAAAATTAATTTTATCATATAAATAGTATATAAAATTAATAGAAACATGTAAACTATACAAGCAACGCCGGTACGGCGCCGCAACGGATACGAAAATTAAAATTCATGTTCACCCCACTAGCTAACAGGGACGGGAATTACTCTGGTGAATCCGGGGCTGAGTACTCATTGAGGCAGGTTGAAGTTGCCATCCCTAACAAAGAGTGTCATGTTTGGTTACAATTTGATTTCCTTTCCATTGTTTCCCACAAATTGAAATGTTAAATGTCATTTTAATTTTATTAGTGTTGTTTTAATTTCACTCTCAAAGTGCGCATGAAGCACCACAACCAACGTCCAGTTTGGTCGTTAGGGTTATGTTAATTGTAAAAAATCTACACTTATTCACGTCTATTTTTAAGCTAAGAATCGAGCATTGTGACAATCATTTATGTGTTACTTAGGTGCATTTTCATCATAGTTGCATTTAAGGGTTAGAAATCATACATTTGTCTTATTTTATATATGTTTTTAGTATTTTAACAGCAAATTGGTGAACATGGCAAACGAGGGATAAAACAGAAGAAAGAACCCTGAAACATTTAAAAAAAAAAAAAAAAAAACAATCAAATATCGACATCTTACTATCATTAAGAATAGTAACAAGTCATTCATTGTATCGTTAAATTGTCGATTTCTTCAACATAATGAAACAAGTATGTGCTCATGGAGACTTCTTAATGACATTTTGACAAAAAAAAAAGAAAAAAAGAAAAAAAAAAGAAAAAAAAAGAAGAAACTTCGAAAAAGATCGATTGATACAAAAAAAAAAAACCCTTTGGATTTTTTCAAAATTTTAGATATCTGAAACCTTAATTGTTGAAATTACTTGGGCGTTGGTGCTGGGCGATTTGTTCTGGTGATTATAAATGATTGCTCGGTTTCGGCGTGGCTGGTTTTACTCTAACGACTTTGATGGTGAAGGGTTTTATTGTGTCTAGTCTTGCTACATTTTTTTTTTCTTTTTTCTTTTTGGGTTTCGCAAAATAACTTGTCTTTTGGTCTTGCCAAACAACAAAACAAGAAAAATATAATTAATGGGCATATTAGTAATTTTAAGGTTTTCCAATTAGAAAAATAATATTTTTTGTAGTCTTCTTTTAGTTGGTTTTCCACTTAATGTAACTAGTATTTCGAATAGTCGGCGACCTTTTTTTTTTAGTTAAGTGGACTTGTCATGGATTCTTTGCTATTTTCCCTTCAAAATAACACTTAGGGCTGCAGCTATTTGAAATATTAGTTCTACTGGGTGGAAGACTATATTAAATTAGTCAATTTAAAGATATTTAATACCCTTACTTGTTAAAAAAACCCACAAAATGATACAAAGCCACAAACTCAAAGTCACAAAAACCCAACCACAAATAACACAAGACCAAATACTCATCTTCTTCATATTCAAAAATGCAAAGAAAACCTATATCTTTCATCTTTCACAAACCCACAAAACTTCATCATTCAAATTCTTCGCAATGAGGTGGACACGCCCACAGGTCGGGTCTGACCAGGAACCGACCTGGACCCAGAACTGAACCGGAGTTTGCATGGGTCGGTTTCGATTCTTGTATTTGAAAAATCCGAGAATAGTCGCAACCTTTTTTTCTAATTAGAAAAAGAGTTTTTTTTCTTTTGTAGTCTTCTTTTAGTTGGTCTTCCACTTAGAGAGTGTTTGGCTAAGTTTATAAGATGTTAAAAGAAGCTTATAAGATGTTTTAGAGCTTATAAGCACTTCCAAAGTGTTTGGTGATTTTTTAACAAAAGATCTATTTTTTTTTTTAAATAAACTGTTGCAGAGGAAATAAGATCTTTCTAAAAAAAATACCTCTACCCCACATTTTTATTGAAGATCTAATAATGAGTAAAAATAGGAAATAAGCTCATTATCCAAACACTCTAAAAATTAATCCTAAAAATAAGATGTAACAGCTTATCACCTCTTAAAACATCTTATCAGACGTAAGAGCTTATCAGCTGTTTAAAATAAGCTTAGCCAAACACCCTCTTAATGCAACTAGTATTTCGAATGATCGTGACCTTTTTTTTTAATTAAGTGGACTTGTCATGGATTATTTGCCATTTTCCCTTCAAAATAACATCGAGGGTCGCATCTATTTGAAATACTAATTCTACTGAGTAGAAGACCATATTATTTTTTTCAATGTGAATTCCTCGTATCGAGACCGGGCGTATACCCCGCCACTCGGTGCGTTGACCCGATTATAATTTGTTTCGATTCATTAGTAGTAATTTAATTTTGAGTTCAATTATTAAAATGCATGCTTGTTCGAACGGAAGCGATTAAGGTTCGCGATTAATTGAATATGCTCGTATGCATAATCACATGAACTGTCTATTACATGAAAAAAAAAATATATTACCGTTGCGTATTGTTAGAGTAGGTGACCAACAAGCCAACATGTGGCTGTGGTCTTTCGTATTTATTATTGTAATAGACGAACCTTTATTCGTATTAATGATAAAACAACTTGGCATTCTATATCTTTGCCCCTTTGTCACAAGCATAGATGTAGTCCTTACAGTTATTACAAGTACTAGTAATTGATCGTTAGGATCGTGAGATATTTACTTAAGTATTATAACTGTTAAACGTGTTCCTAGTCGAAGGGTTACGCCACCAATGAGGATATCAGCCTTTGCCATTAAGAGACTAGCACTTAGTGTGTGTGTATTGCATCTCATCAGTAAACGGTATTGTGATATCGGCATGCATAAGTGGGTGCTCGTAAGTTGACGAGTTCACTGAACTCCCTCACCCTAGAAATCTCTAAGTGGTTCCCAATAATCGAGTAGAGATATCTATGGTATAGTTGTACACCATTAGTCCGTATGACCTAGACATCACCGTGACTTCACTAGAGGACCAGCTGTATCGTGACCTATCCCTGAGTTCCACCGAGGACCATCCCAAGGGCCAGTGTTCGTGCAGTCCGAAATCTAGTGGGAGGTCTGTGCATTGTAGTCGGGGATTCGATCGCTAGAATAGTCTTGGATGTCCTGTGTGTTCTGAAAGTTTGTAATCATTCTAAGTCTCTGGCCAGAGCTGACTAAGTGATGATTAGAGAATTTGATTCTCAAAGTCATGCACGTAACGATTACAACACTTAGAACGATCGCACCGTTATTGAACATATAAAGAGGTCTCGACGAACCAATGCCTCTAGTTCAATCGGGACATATGTATCGAAGGGACCGTACTGTACGTTAACTATATCTAAAGGTTCTTGCATGCACTTCATTTGTATCTAGGGAATCATGACGCGTAGTTGCTAGACGCCAATCTTGATTCGTTGGGTGATTAAGGTGAAACGAGCTTCATCTTAATCGTAACTCTAAGGGACGAGTTTTGACCACAAAGGGTTGTGGGCCCACAGCTAGCTTACACCTGAACCATCGAGGGTCACACTGCTCGTGCACATGAGATCTTTGAATAAACGGTCAGAGATAAAATGGTTTATCTTTGCATGATTGGAAGTCAATATGATTGGGTCCAACATTCGTAATTTGGAATTATGAATGAGAATAAGAAAAGGAAAAGAATAGGCGAACAATGTAGTGGACTTTCTAAATCGGGAAGTTTCCAAATTTAGAAAGTGCACTGAACTAGGGTTTCCACTTTTGGAAAGTTGGAAATTGAGAGTTGGCACTCGTAATGACGAGGACTTTATAATAATTCCAAAAATGTAATCGTTGCAATTTTTCGGTTATTGAATTGAGAGAGACGAGCAAGTAAAAGTACTAACGAACTTAAGCTGTTGGGCCCGGTCCAACTTAAGCCCGCTAGGGTTTTATGCAAGAAACTATAAATACAAGATTTATAGGTCTTACAAACACACAACACAAAACCCTAACCCTAGCCGCTCACACCCTCTCTCTCTCTCTCGGCCCTCTCTCCTCGGCCACCACGCCGCCGTCGCCGGAGAATCGCCGGAATCGGCCATCCGTTGGCCGATCCCTTTCGGTAGTTCTTTCCTTCTCTTTTTCTTCCGTTTTTCTAACTATTACGTGTCTAGTGCCATGTGTTTAGTAGATTGAAGTATACGAGGTGAAATCCGAGAGGAGGAAGATCGAAGATCGAAGAATCGAGGAGCAGCACACGAGCCGAAGCCGCACGCGATCCCACGCGCCGCCCGAAGACCGCGCGTGAGTTACACGCGCCGCCGTGGCCGTCTCGCCGCTGCTGCCGCTGCACCGCTGCTGCCCCCGGATTGTACGGATTGGTTTCCGTAGCAAACTCTACTTGCTTAGCGCTCCTACCTCACGCTTCAAGAGGTAAACACACGAATTTAATGTTCTTGATTCGTTTACGTTTAAACTATATATTCATGTTTGCTTTCGTATGATTTTATGTGATTACGTGAAATCGTTTTAATCGTTGCGAGCATGTTAGTTGGTTTAAACGCGAGCATGTTAATTGATTTAAATTCAGTTAAACAATTTAGCATGTAATTTGTTTTTAATTTCGCTGGAAGCGCAAATGTACGCAATTAATTGATTTAATTTATCGGGCATGTGTTTATGTGCTTTAAAGTTGTTTAAATCGCATAAAATTATTGTTTTCCGCTGCGTACACGTGTCCGATTCCCAACACGTATATGTGCATCGATTCCCAACATGAAAATCCATTCTAGCTTAAAAATATCCTCATTGGAAAATATAAATATGTTGTAAAAGAAGGCACCACCTATGTTTTCCACAATTTCTTTATGGGCGGTCCAAATGCTAGCTTCATGGCAACAATTCGTACGTTCAAACTCAACTTTATGGGAAGCATGGTAGTTACCCAAACATCAACCGATAAGATGTCATCTACCAACTTTCCTATTGGAATAATAGAATAGGAGAAAGAGAGAAATAATAATACATAATATAATAAAAACCCCCATTATGTTATGGGTTGATTTACATGGAATATATATAGAGAAATATTGCAAGGTAATAGAGTTTAACTAGGTAACTAAATCCTAACTAATCTAGGTAACTCAATGATACTAGAATCCTAATATTACAAGAGTTTTATAATATAATATTCTCTAACACGCCCCGGCAGTCGAAACGTGGCGAACGCGAAGACTGGACAATTACTTGCTAACACGCTCCCGCAGTCGGAACGAATAAACTCCAAAAGTGAAGACTGGACAGAAACGCTAAATCCAGCAGTGGTGAAATCCTTGGTGAAAATATCTGCCAAATTAATAGAAAGAAAATAATAATAATAATAACATGGAGAGATTTTTTATTTATTTTTGTTGAATCGAGAGAGATGGAGAAGATATGAGAGAGAGGAGAAAAATAATTAAAAGAAGATAGAGATTAAAGAGAGAAAAATTAGATTAACCGACTAAGAAGAAGATGTCGGATAAGAAGAAAAAAAAATATAAGTTACCACACCCGGGGAGGGAGAAAATTTGGGTGGATTTCATAGATCTGATAGAAGAAGATTTATAGAGAGAAGCACCACCGGGGAGGGAGGAAATTTGGGTGGTGTTCATGGAAAAGAGAGAAAAAGACTTATAGAGAGAAGAGTACCACCACCGGGAGGGAGAGAATTGGTTTGGTGGTCGCCGGCCATGGAGAAGAAGAGATGTGGCGGCTAGGTTTTAGGCCATGGAGAAGAAGAAGAAGAAGAAGAAGAAGAAGAAGAAGAAGAAGAAGAAGAAGAAGCACCACCGGGGGAGGGAGAAAATTTGGGTGGTGTTCATGAAAAAATAGAAAAAGAAAGATATTAAGAGTACCACCACCGGGGGAGGGAGGAAATTTGGTGGTCACCGCCATTGAGAAGAAAGGGCGGCTAGGTTTTCACCGCCATGAAGAAGAAAGGCGGTTAGGTTAAGAAAAAACTAAACCTGGTGCTCTGATACCATATTGGGAGAATAGAATAGGAGAAAGAGGGAAATAATAATACGTAATATAATAGAAACCCCCACTATGTTATGGGTTGATTTACATGGAATATATATAGAGAAATATTGCAAGGTAATAGAGTTTAACTGGGTAACTAAATCCTAACTAATCTAGGTAACTCAATCATACTAGAATCCTAATATTACAAGAGTTTTATAATATAATATTCTCTAACATTTCCGTTTGACACTTTCGACACAATCAATCAGAATGTTGGATGAAATTTTACTATTTGCTGCAAAAGGGCTCCTATAGTTCACTTATAACTTAGAATTAAATATTGATGTTCTTTAGTATGACTTGCTACTTTTATTTAATATTATACGCGATTGAGAAAGACCTGGTAAAGAATATCAACTGGGGTGGGGTTGGGGGTGGGGTGGGGGGGGGGGGGGGGGGGTTGGGACTTTAGGAGATTCTATACCAAGATTAGAGCATCTACGACAGGTCTTACCATTTTTTCACCAAATCCCATTTATGGTGGCGAAAAAATGGGCCATCTCCCACCGATAGCACACCATTTTACTCTTCCACAATTTTTGGTGGAAAAATGGTGTTTTTGGTCTCCAATTTGTTTCACCAAAATTTAGACCAAATATTAAAATAATAATATTTCACCATTTCACCACTTATAGGAAATGAAAGTTGGTTTGGTCTCCCATGGCATTTCACCATATATGCCCCAAAAATGTTAATCGTAATTTTATAATATTTTATTTCCTAAATATTAATTATAGATCCAATGTTAAGTAATAAATTTTTTTAATTATATAATTTAAAAATTATGTTATCATTCTATTAAATGTCTATATATTTCTCTTCTTGTATTTCATCAATTAAAGTGTGTTTCGCTAATTATTCTATTGTTTCTTATTATATTTTATTAATAGCAATTAGCATATTAGTTAAGTAAAGAAATGAACTAATAAACATTGACCAACAAAATATACAAATTAATTAAAAATAAGCATATTTATATTATTAGAATTAATGTTTTGTTAATAAAATCAAATGTATTTATATTTTAAAAACTAATTTAATAATTAATACCAATGTATTCACGATAAATGTGCTAATAAGTTGGTAATCAGGTGCAATAAGTTAAAATCGTTATTTTATATGGTACTTAATAAAATGGTGTTAATTACGGCAAATCCTATTTTCACCTCTATATTTGGTAGGAAAAATAAGATTTGGTGGAAAAAATAGGAAAATGGTGGACCGGTGGGAGATGAAAATTCCTTCACCAAAAAAATTGGTGGAAAAATAGGATTTGAGTATTTGGTGATATGGGATTGACCACGGTGGGAGGCTAAAACCAAATCTCTATAATTTTAGGTGTAATGATGATATAGGAATTTAAGGTGGGAGACTTAAAACATCTAAATTAGATGAAAAAATGGCATTATGGCTTTCGGTCGGAGATGCCCTTAGAGTGTTTGAAATGTTACAAATTTTAATTATGAAATCATTATTTGATGTATTATTAACAATTTACTTAAATTTTCAGCAAAAATACAGTTTTAGGCACTTTGCGGGAAGTGTTAGCCGAAAAATGGATATTTATCTTGCCGAAGATGATCGCAAACCAGCTTTCACGACCATAACGTATTTGGAACAGCACATAACAGTATTTGAATGATGATATCCTACATAAGAAAATGGGCTTCCTTTGTTTTCTAGGTATAATTCGACGACCTTTAATTTTGCATAGTTTACGTTGATTGTATTATCAAACCTACTCAATATCATAATTCAGTTATTTCTAATATTTACACAATTATATATTTTCAATGTGATAGATTTGTAGTTCGTTGAAAAACTTCACTCTTGTAGAAATAGAGAATATTTTGCAGAGTAACAATAAGACACTTGCTAATTTTCCAACAATGCTGAGCCTAAATATTTTTTGCTTATGCAAACTTAGGACGTACTTATCCATGATGAAGTTCAATATGATAGACATTCCCTAGATGTAGAACATTGTCAACTTTTGGTCAAACATATATTTGGAGAACGCTTGCAAAAGCTCTGAGATCAAAAAGTGAAATAGTCATTGCAGTTGCTTCAAGTGGGATAGCAACTCAGGGTGTAAATGAGCTAAGCCGGCTCATGAGCTCGGTGAGCCACATCAACAAAAGTTCGAGTTCGAACTCGAGTTTTTCGAGTTCGAGCATTCTCATAAGTCGAGTCTGAGCGTATTCGTAGTTGGTCGTAAGCTCGCGAGTCGGCTCACGAGCTTTTTTTATTTAATTTTAATGTAATTATATTAAAAAATATAAAAAAAAAAAAAAAAAAAAGAAAAAAAAGCACAAATGAGCTCAGGCTCGAGCTCGCCACAACAGTCAGGCTCCACTCGAACTCTACTCGTTTACACCCCCTTTCTACTCATTCCGGAGGACATAGTATGTTCATTATCTTTCATTTATTTTTCTTCTTTTTTTGTAAAAATAAACCTTGTCCCTTAGTCTTGAAAAAACAAAAGAAGACAAAATTAAGTAACTGGCATATTAGTCCTTTCAGATTTTGCAATTCAAAATTTATTATATTTTTGTGATCTTCCTTTTTGTTGATCTTCAAGTTCCATGTAGTTGAATTAGTATTTCAAATAGCCACAACTAAATATCTGAGTTTTTTTGACAAACAAATGAATTGAAATGAAATCTCAATAATAATCTCCAATACTAATAATACCACAAACGGCTTTCCAATGTACATAAAAAACATTATCTAAATGAAAAAGGAAATAAATAAACGCGTGTAGACTTGCACTGACGCGATATAGATTTGGATGGAATCCGAGTGGAAATGTCAAACTACAAATTTTCCTTCCTATATTAATGAAAGCACGAAAAGAAGTAAGAATAGAATTAAATCAATTCAATGGAGAAACAATCAAAACATAAGTATGTGGCTAGAAACAATTCTAGTTATCATTTGATTTATGTGTATATTTTATTGGAGAAAGTTCTAAACTGTCCATGCTGCAAAATAAAGTCAGGAGCTTCTCTAATTATTTTTAGTGTCTATTACTTTTTTTTTTTAGGTTAATAAAAACATCTTTGATAATTCGGACACTTGCGTTGACTTCTATCCATTCAATTAAAGTACGACTGGTGTTCCACAAGGGATGGCCTAGCAGTTGGAATAAGCGATCTTGTGTCAATTGATCCAAGGTTAGATCCCCTTACCAACGGTCGCTAGGTCGAGCTTGTCACACATGGTTAACCTAGTTTAGTTTACGTCTCTCGTGTGATTTGCAATCTGTTATTATTAAGTGTAGGTTTATCCAGTTCACCTATACGGTTGAATGCGGAGTCCTTCGTAACAAAAAAGAAAAAAAAACCCGACCGGTTTAATAATTAAATTAACTATATTTTTTGTATTATTTATGCTGACACTATTATAATTACTGAAGTTTAATAGTCAAAACATAGAAATAAAAAAAAAAATAAAAAAAAAAAAAGAATTGTCCAAGATTACAATCAAAAGTTCGATCAACGATCTAAAGTTTATGTGGTCTTGGACAATCCTTATTTCTGGTTTTGTGCACGGATTTTTTGTTCATCTTCTATTATTGTTGGTTTTCTCCTTCATTGACAAACTAGATTTTGTTGTGTGCATAAAAGATCCTAGTAGTGGAGAAGATAATGTGCATATTTTTTGTGAAATATTCGGAAGAAATGACGAATGTTTGGGGAGAGGTTTTTATTCATCCGTTCTTCCGAGTGAAATGGGCGTGGGTGTGTGTGTGTGTGGGGGGGGGGGGGCTTTCTAATAAAAAAAATGAGGATAAATTATATAGTGGAAAGATGAGGAGATTGTAATTTGTACCTATTAAAAATAGGGGACTTAAGATATAAGTTCTAGTGATAAACCTTATTAGCTGGTGTTTGCAAAAGCTTTTTGAAAGTGATTATGAGCTTTTTTTTTCTCATAATCTGTTTTCAGGTGTTTACAAAATCAACTTTCATTTTTTTTTGAAAGCTTAAGATATAAGCTTTTTGAAAGTGATTTTTTTTTTTTTCAATTTTCATTTTTTTTAATTGGTTTTTTTTACCGCAAGTTTAAGAAAAAATTGAAATCCTCTACATGCTCATTGAAAACCACTATAAATTCGACGAAAACCACTATTCGATTAACGTAGAAACAGTATGAAATTATCGTAATCAACTTTAATATAACTTTAATATTAATATAATGCGCTACAAACGTATCGAAATCGAATAAAAATTTACATAATCCACTACGAATTAACGTAATCCATTACAAAATTATCAAAATCCACTACAAAGTTATCAAAATCCACTCTATAGATTAAAGTAATCCACTACAAAATTAACGTAATATATGGATTGAAATCCATTACATACTCATTGAAAACCACTATAAACTCATCGAAAACCACTATTCGATTAACGTAGAAATCAATATGAAATTATCGTAATCAACTTTAATATTAATATAATGCACTACAAACGTATCGAAATCGAAAAAAATTACATAATCCACTACGAATTAACGTAATCCATTACAAAATTATCAAAATCCACTACAAAGTTATCAAAATCCACTTTATAGGTTAAAGTAATCCACTACAAAATTAACGTAATAGATGGTTAATCCACTAAAAACTTATCGTAGAAAAATTCTTATGCATCAACAACAAACTTATCAAAATCCACTACAAGCTTTCGAATTTATGATAGTGTTGCTCGTGGTTTTCGTTAGGTTAGAGTGACCCGGTGATAAACACTACAAACTTATCATCACCCAATATTGTCCCACTTGCTGCCATCACCCGCTTGTGCAAGAACCTAAACCAAAGAAAAATAAGACAACAACGTGTCAATTTAATTCATTCACTAAACATCGGTCTCCAAAGCAAGAATTTAAAATCCACTATAATCTCGTCAAAACTCACTACGAAAATTATCGAAGTCCACTAAAATATTAACATAATCCACTACGAGATAAGTTAATCCACTAAAAAATTACAAGAAAAGTATAATAATAACAAATATTCAAATAGTGACCGAAAACATGAAGGAGCCTCAAAAGTATATTGAAAATCTCATATATATAATATCTCATTCAACAATTCGACTAGTTGTCACTTCTATTTCGTTAACCATCATATAGAATTTATTTATGGATATAGGGAAAAAATGACAGCAACAAAAACAACAACAAACCAATATCTTAAACAGCAGCAAAGCAACACGAAAACAACAGCAAAACAACAACAAAAGCAGCTGCAAATTAGGAGCCAAACAGCAGCAAAGCCAAGAGAAAACAGCAGCAAAAAACAACAGCAAAGAACAACAGCAAAATAGCAGCCAAACAATAGCCAATTGCAGCTAAAAAATACAATAAATAAATTATAATTCTAAATTTTCAGAAAAAAATATCCAAAATTTGAAATGTTTTTGGAAATTATGGAATTTTCGATAATATTTAGTGCTTCACCTTTTTAATTCGTATTATATTCCTTACTAAAAATTATCAAATTTCAAAACCAAAACATGTTTGAAATGATACATTATCAAATTTCAAAACCAAAACATGTTTGAAATCAGAAGAATTTATATAAAAAAATCTGAAATCATGGGATGAAAATCAAAAAACCTAAAGCAATGAAGTATTTTCGCATACTTTATAATCACAACCGTCGACGAGAAAGAGAACCGCGGTGAACTTATCTATTTGTCGACAAAATATAGAGGGAAGGAGACAAATCGTTCTGCGTTTTGGGAAAACATACCAACTTCGTGGGTAAGCGGATCTCGTCGGCGAGTGAGAAGACGATTAATAGCATGGACAGATCTGGTAGTATGTAACGAGGGGCGGCGATGGTGGTGGGAAAAGAGAGGGGCGGCGGCCGAGGAGGAGAAGGGCGGAGATGGTGTGGTCATCCGGTGAGGCAGCGAGGTTGTGGGGCGAGATTATGGAGTGATTGTGGAGAGAAGGAAGGGATAAGAGGACTGAGTGAAGGGACGTGTTTCGGGGTTTGAGTAGGTTAAAAAAATTCAGAAAGGGTAGAACAGGTTATTAATAATATAATTTGTTTAATAATATACAATTGAATTTATCTCAAAAAGGAGGGAAAAAAAAGGATTTAGTCTAATGATACATGAGGGGGTTATCTCAAATAATCCCTTTTTTTTTTACATAATATCGAAAATTATGGTTTTTTTAATTTTTTTTCCCGGTCGTAATCATCTGCAGACACCCGTAGTTTTGTTTTTGTCAAATAATACAGTAAATTTTAAAAAAATACTATGGTATGGTATGGTACGCTATGGTATATACTACGGTATACAGTGGTGTACTATTCTGAATTCTATCATTCACCAACACCCAGCCGCCGTCAAACCCTAACTTCCAACATCTTTCAACCATCGTTAAATCATAGTAGCCAACAAATTGCAGCCGCCATAGCCGTCGACCAAATTAAACCCTAGCCGCCATGGCCGTCGACCAAAATAAACCCTACCCTACCTTAAAAAACGTAGTCGTCCACCAACACTAGCCGCCGACCAAATT
Source organism: Erythranthe guttata (assembly GCF_056151865.1). Taxonomy (NCBI): domain Eukaryota; kingdom Viridiplantae; phylum Streptophyta; class Magnoliopsida; order Lamiales; family Phrymaceae; genus Erythranthe; species Erythranthe guttata. Next base: position 13,082,911 of record NC_142537.1, read on the forward strand.
AAACCCTAGCCGCCATAGCCGTCGACCAAATTAAACCCTAGCCGTCGACCAAATTAAAACCTAGCCACCATCCACCGTAGATCTGACCAAATTAAACCTCAGCCATCGACCAAATTAAACCCTAGCCGCCATAGCCGTCGACCAAATTATACCCTAGCCGTCGACCAAATTAAAACCTAGCCACCATCCGCCGTAGATCCGACCTCCATCACTAGAATTATTTTGTGAATATTACTTGAACTGACAAACACATAATACATAGAATATATCTATCTACATAGATTATGTACTTGAACATATTTATACTTTTGTTGATTTTGTATTAATATATAAAAAAAAACTCGATTAGTGTATTTCTATTTGTAGCATTCACTAATTTGTTTATAATTTATTAAAAATAACTATGTGATGATACTATAAATAGATCACCTTAAGTAGTTGAGATAGAGGGAGCTGGGAGAGCAAAGTGGATCACTGCTCACATGCTAGATGGTCCTGAGATACCTACAAACAAAGAACACGTGAACTAGGCTAGGGGTTGATCTGGCGGAAACCCCTCCGACGCTCAAGTCAGACGTGCGGATAGTAGAAGTAATTCAGAGAATATGAATTATAGAATTGGCTAGATAAATAGGGTGTACTTTTAATAAATAAATTAAATCGTTATTTATACCTTGTCAATTGGGCTGAGGTTAATTTGTTGGGCCCAAACCTTATTTGAAGGTGATTGGGCTTTCGTAAAGTGTTATTCTAAATTGAGCTCGTAGCTCGGTAGATAGAGAAAATGTAAGCTTATTGGGCTGGCCCAATTAGGCATATCATTAGCCTCCACTCTCGAGCCAATGTGGGAGTCAAGTTGGAAAGGGTACCGGATCGTGTCGAGAGTAGATAGGTGTTGTAGTGTTACATTAATCATTGGCGTGGCGTGGAGAAATAATAATTTGTATTTATTCGTTCATAGAGTGTGCGTGATTTGGCGAGACACGTTGAAGAGCGTGCGCAATTTGGTGGAGCGCGTTGAAATTCGCGGGCAACTTGATGTGGAGGAGCACGCGATTTGACAGCCTTGGGACGTGTGCTAGGTATCACACGGGCGCGTGCACTGCACGCGCGGAGAAAAAGGTAGTATAGGTGCGTGCGCCGCACGCGCGATGAGATAGGGGCCGCAGTCACTCTGTACGCATGACACACACGCGCGCGTGGGCGCTACGCGCGAACTGTGCAGAGATTGCCTTCATTTTTTGTTTTTTGTTTTTTTTTTGGGTCTGTGCGTCCACGCGGACCGGCGCGGACGCGCTTCTCATTTTTTTAGGGGCGCGAAATTGTAGGTTTCTCATTTTGTCTTCATACTTGGTGCTGATGGGTTTGCCCACTACTTTTCATTTGACGTTTATATTGTATGACATTGCCATTGGTTTGATGCGTTGCTTGTGTGTGTTTACATTTAGCATTGTACGTGATGTACTTGATGAGGGGATCAGTCTCTCAAGATTTTTTGATGGGGATCGTGCCCCTTGTTAGACCTCATGGGTCGAAGATATGTTAGGACTGCGACCACATTTTAAATGTAGGACCCAATGAAGACATATAGAGAAGTTTATGAAATCAAGTTGGCCAGGCTATATAGATTATCATAACATCTCTAAGTGTTCCCAGGGTTAAGGTTGACTTGAGCTAATAATTATGCAGTGGCAGAGCAATAACACCAAGTGTAAGGGAAATAACTTGCTTTATTCATTGTTTGAAAATGTAAAGGTTACAAGCCTACTTGAGGCGAATGTAACTAAGCAAGTAAGGAGCGAATCTCTCGAAATATCTAAACTCATACTAAGTAGATGATGTAGGTGTTTCGTTCAATTGATGTAGAGAGGTGAGGGGATGCATCATCCTTAAGGTATGATAGCTCCCCAGTTTAGGATGATGTGATCACTAACAATGTTATGGGCTCGCGAGACTCCAAGTGTCATTGACATCATTGGAAGTCCAGGGATGTAGAAGGAGATTGTCAATGAGATGTCAACGATTGCCGTCGGCCATCTAGTCACCGGGTGTTGAAGTGATCTTCATCTCTTTTTCTCTTGGGAGGAGGGAGAGCCGAAGTCTCTTCGATGTGCACGTGTTTCTCAGCGCGGCTTAATAGCTCCTCCAGAGTGGTTGGAGATCTTCCTACAATAGATTCTTTGAACCTACCTTCCTTCAAGTTTTGTTGAATGATTCCAGAGAGCATGCTTCCTCCCACGTGAGGACTTCGTGAGCTGTCTCTACAAATCGTTGAATGTAGTTGCGGAGAGTTCCGCCCTCTCTCTGGGTGATAGTGAAGAGGTAGGCGGGAGTCTTAGCGTACTCTTTGTTGATAGCGAAATGGTGGGTGAAGTGATCCGTTAGTTGGGAGAGAGCTTCAATTGACCCAAGGAGTTGAACCAGCTCAATGCTCGTTTGGAGAACGTTGTGCGAAACATCTTGCACATCACCGCATCAGTTGGGCCATATAGATTTGCCATGGCATAGAACTTTTCAAGGTGCTCCTGAGGGTCACCAGTTCCATCGAACTGCGGTAGACTCGAGACCTTTACTCGTTGGGGTAGTATCTCATTGATTATTGCGACAGTGAAGGGACTGCGCCTTATTGGAGGTATTCCCTTCCACCAATAGGATTACCTATGTGCGGAAGGTGATTTGAGCGAGATACCTGACTGTTAATTTCATCATGTCCAGCATTGTGTGGAGGTACTCGTTGGCGAGAGGTGTTGCCTCTTGAAGGTGAACGTGTGTCTTGTCGCCCAGTTCGCGCATTATGGCGATGAGTAGATTGTTGCATTCGAGACCTAGGGTTTGAGGTGGATGTATATTCGGTGGCGGTGGAGGTCGTTGTGCCACGAGTGGAGATGTAAGGGGAGCGTTGACTCCCGTTATGGCGATGTATTGTGCCACTGCTTCAGTGGCAGCACGAGCTTAAGCTTCCGCAATCATGTGTTGGAGGGCCTCTTTGGTTATCTGAACAAGTTCGAGGAGCGGGGAGTGGTGGATCCTGCGAGAGATTTATCTGGACCTCATGAGGTGGATCCTGATTGCAAGGAGGAAGTGGCAAGCGAGAGCCTCCGCGAAGTGGGAGGTTGTTAGCATTGACACGTTCTCTCCGAGTAGATGACTCAGGGACATCATGCGCGCTACGTGATCTTGTATGCGTTCCCACAGACACCACCATTATGCTGATGCTATAAATAGATCACCTTAAGTAGTTGAGATAGAGGGAGCTGTGAGAGCAAAGTGGATCACTGCTCACGTGCCAGATGGTCCTGAGATACATACTGTTAAGTGTATATTTTTACCTCATATCGTATCTTAGTATTTGAGCTTTTTGTGTGAATTAACGATAATTGGTGCTTAAAAAGTTGATTTGTTGTATTCTAGGTACAAATTGAAGAATTAGAAAAGTTTGGGGTCAAAACTGCAATTTTGGAGAAAATATGGGCCAAAAGTGAAATAAACAAAAATACTGAAAATTGGCTGAAAATGCCCGCGCGGCCGTGCCAAATTTAGCCTATTTTTGGCACGGCCGTGCCAAATGCAGAAGTTGGGCAGAAGGTTTCGGCGATTCTCGTGCGGCCGTGTGAGATTTTGACTGATTTTCGCGCGGCCGCGCCAACACACGCTGGAGACAATTTTGGACTTTTAATCACACAAGGAAACCTAGAATCACCTACCAAGTTGGGACATCTATTTAAGGGCAAACCAAGCACGAATTAAAGGGCTTTTGACACAACCTTGGAGCGAGAGGAGCGAGAGAACGAAGAATCAAAGACGGAGAATTGACAAATCTTCATCACAATTCTTGCTTTATCTATCTTTTCTTAATCTATGTCTTTTTATATTTTTATTATGTTGTTCGTAGAGAACATGAGTAGCTAAGTTTTTAATCTAGGATTTTGTTGGAACCCTATGTGGGGATGGTGAACCCGTTTTCTTGAGATTATGCAATTATGATTTTATGATTATTTCTTCTACTTGTTATGATTGTTAGTGCATGAACTTGATCAATTTATGTGCTTTATCTGTGATTATTGGGATTGACTCGACAGAGCTATTTTGATAATTAAACGGTAAGTAGAAGAGCCTTCGAGTAGTTTTCACCGGATGAGTGTGTCAATTGCATGTGGTGTCGTAGACATACAGATATCACCTTAGGTAGCCATTTACGAGACTTGTTAGTTAATTCTTTATTTATAATTGGTTTGCATAGACATATAGTGAATCGTTTATAAATAATAGACTCATAATACACGCGACATCGGGTTATAAGTAAATTAGTGTCTCGGGTTGATAATCATGAATCATATATTTCATAATTGAGGGGTTTTGGGTGAGCAATTCTTGCATAGGGGGAAGATAAAATCCTAGGTCCATTTTTATTGATATTTTCTTGTGTTTAATTGCTTTCATAATTAGTTTAATTATTTAGTTGATCAAATTTGACAACTTTGCGTAGGCTGGATAAAAATAATAATTGTTAGAATTTGATACTTAGGATTAGATAATTTGAGTATTCCCTGTGGGATCGACATCCGACTCTCACGAGTCCACTTTTACTACTTGTTTGCGATAAGTGCACTTGCGTGTTGGTATTTGACACCCAACACATACGAACAAAGAACACGTGAACTAGGCCGGGGGTTGATCCGGCGGTAACCCCTCCAACGCTCAAGTCAGACGTACGGATGGTAGAAGTAATTGAGAGAATATGAATTATAGAATTGGCTAGATAAATCGGGCGTGCCATTAATAAATAAATTAAACCGTTATTTATATACTGTCGATTGGGCTGAGGTTAATTTGTTGGGCCCAAACCTTATTTGAAGGTGATTGTGTTTTCGTAGTGTTCTTCTAAATCGGGCTCGTGGCCCGATAGATAGAGAAAATATAAGCTTATTAGGCTGACCCAATTAGGCATATCAATATGAAAATAGAAAATTCCGTCCAATAAAAAGTTCCCATTAAATTTAATGAGATTTTACATCGATGGACCATAGAGGTAAGAGATTAATATAATATAACATACCTTGGTGCTGGGTCGAACTTGTCACACATGGTTAACTTAGTTTGGTTTACGTCTCTCGTATGATTTGCAAGCTATTATACGAGAGTGTGTGTTTATCCAATACACGAGTTCCTTCATTATAAGAAAACAACAAAATAGAACATATTAAATATATATATGAGGAATTAAAACGGGAATATATATTTAAGATATTGATTTGACCATTCTCAAACAAAATACTAATCTGAAATCTCAAATAACAATCCATCTGCTTCATCAACGCAGAACTTTATATTTCTTCTGTTTCTGCACAAATATAGAGAGAGAAACCTCAAAACTTAAGAACCACCAAAGGAACCGCCACCCACAACACAACTTGACCCGCCCGAACCGGATTTAGACTTTGCTTAGTCTCACACAATTCAACAATCGGGGCATGACCTGACCAGTCAAGCCCACCACCACCAATAAACCCGAATTCAATTTCCATTTTCTCCCCTTCCTCCTTCCATTTTCCTTCCCTCTTAAGATTTTTCCCTCTCTCTCTCTCTCTCCCCCCCCTTTCTCTCTCTACAACCCACAAATTAGAACTCTGAACTTCCGATCAACACCGTTCGCGCCGATCACTGATCGATTAGGGAGGGAAGAAATTAGGGCGGAAGCTTCTGCTACACCATGTCGATGTCGGATTCGGATACCTCTTCGCAGGGGGGCAGCGAGTACAAGACTTTCCGCCAAATTAGTCGCGACAGTAAGTCAATTTTGCCTCTTCTGTACGCCTTGTTTGTATTATGTGTTGAGAGTTTGTTTGTTCAATTTTTGAGTTTGCTCATATGTTTCCATGTGATCGGACTGATTGGAATGGAATGCCTTGGTTTTGCTCTTTAGATTGATATGGTTTCCCTGAAGAACTCCGGGGAGTTTGTTTTTAGCTTTCGATTTTTAACGGTATCTGCTATGATGGAATTCGTGATCTTCGTCTATTTGTTTTTTTAACTTTGGCAGTAGATTGCTTACATGGAATTACTGGGGGTGAGTGGATTGGGGGTGGGTGGATTGGGGGTGGGGGCTGTAATTGGTTAGCATGTGAGGCTTATTGAGAATCCGCTGCCCTTTCAATAACTGTAACATAATTATGGATAGTTTCCGAAAGCATTGGCATCATGTAAATTTATATAACTTGATGGAAAAGTACAGGTTTTGAGAGTAATTTTAGATTTGAATTGTTAGATGTCTTGGGGTGGAGAATTTAGTTCACATCTTTTACATTGTCGAAAATCATTCAACGAGTTTTGACAGAAGGAACTTGTTTTGATATGAGGTGTTTTGTGTAGAATACTGTTAAATATCACCCAGTTCAGAGTAACAACCACAAAGGGGTAGGATGATGGTCTTAATAATTCCTTCAAAAAATATATCAAACTGGCAGTTGAATGTGCAATTTGAAGATAAGCGATCAATAATGATCTTCATTTTCTATGAAGCTGGAAAAACTGTATCTCTAGTAGTTGTTTAGTTTTTTACCTTTTAATTGTTGAAGAACATAGAACAACCTTCTCAATACAGACGTGGCGGTGGTAGTTATAAATTTTTTAACATATATATTGAAATTGAATTACAAGTTTAACCCAAGAAAAAAGTAAATAAAACGTTTCATATTAGATCGAAGGTACAAAAAAGAAAAAAAAAGAAGCAGCCTTCTATGATCAGAAGGTAAACATCTATTCTGTGTAAAGAGTCTCTTGAGTAAGTTCTGTTATTTTACATTATATATGCGGGTTCTATGTTATTTGCGGCTTGAAAGTCCCGTCATTTGTGCTAGTCATAGAGGTGTATCGGTTTTGTGCAATCCCTCCATTTTGCTGGAGTTGATTAAAAAGAATAAGAAAAAAACAATTAAGATCATGTTGTGAATCTTCTCATAACCCTTGCGTGGCTTAAACTTTTGTTTCTATTCTCTCGTTCACTTTTTATCTGCCTGATCTTATATTAGTTTTTCCTTATTTTAGATTTTTGTACCTACTTTTAGATTGAATTTGTATTTCTTTCTCGTGTTCAATTACTAGGCTAAAGTTGTGATGTATTACTTGTTCCTAAGGAATTCTGCTAGTGATAATGAATGTCTAAAGTTCTAGTAGAAGAAACCAACTTCTTGGTGGTAAAAAAGTGTGTAATATAATCTTTGAATCCTGAGTTTGAATATTGTATCTTTCAATGTAATGTCTTTAGGAGCTCCAAATTTTTGCTATTTTTATGGTATTTCGTCTTTCTAGTTTTCTAGGACCAATCTTATATTAAAATTAGTACTCCTTTGTTTTGGAGGGAGAATTTCTTTACGTGCATGAAACCTTGTATAATTTTTGGTTTTAGTGAAGTTGATAAATTTGATATTGTATGCATTTTCTGTTGTTCTTCTCTTCGTAAGCACTCTCTCATATAGATTCTTCGTTATCTTAATTTTTCCTTCTCTTTGTGACATTTACTTCCAGATTGTTCTACTCATGTTTGTGAATTATTCTTTCTTTTATACAATAAAAAAATCTGTGTTCGTTAGTGATCTGGGTAACTTAAACTGTATAGAGGAGGCAGCAAGATGTAGATGAATGTAACTACAGATTTCATGCTGACATTGATAATTCTTGCATGAATTTGATCTGTCAATATTGATTGAGTTGCGAATGTGATAGAGTGAAGCGATAAATTACTAAATTAGGCTTTGTTATTTTGGACATGTTCTCCAACTCTAATTGTTGTTTAACTCTCACGTTCAATGGTGCACCTTCTCGGAGGCATTTTATCGTTTGTAAATCACTTGATTGAGACCTACTTGCTTTCACACTTTTGCTAAGCTAGGGTGGATAAACATGTGGGACAAAGATAACTTACTATTTAGGAGTATGATAGAGAGAAGTAGATCTTTGTACCGTCCCAAAAGGATCACTTGCCTGTACTCTTTGTCATGGAAGAAACAAACAGAAAAGCTCGCAAAAGCAAGATCTGAGTATCTGAGTAATAGTTGAAAACTTATTTCTGATTTTTTGTTCTTTTAGTATCGAGGAACTTTAATTTGATTTCTATATTGTGTTTCTAGTTGGGTTCAGGGACTGCACTCCTTTATCACTTGAAATTGTTGATTTCTAAACAAATCCCAAATATACAACTTCTAGATAGCGTTTATTAATGCATACGGTTAAAGAAAACTATTGACCTTCTCAACTTAGAGTAAGGCTTCCATTTACATCTGTTCTAGATGCCTGTGACTAAGCATGATAACAATCAATGTGAAACCTTCACAATTTCCATTCTAGTCATTTAGAAGCTGTTATCTACGTGGTAGTACCAGTTTGTGATTCCTGGTGTTACTCTGGCCTCTATTGTGACTTGTGTGGTGCTCGTATTATACGATTCCGTAATCTTTGAATATCCATATTAGTGCACCGCTTCTGTTTATCATGGCTGCATCCTTATAGGTTAATGAATTATTTAAGTTATTTAATGTAGTTAATGTTTCCTTCGTCAATTTACAGGATTATTGTATGAAATGCTTCGATCAGCCAAGACAGGGGACTCAAAGTCAAGTTGGAAGGTAGGAGCAACTTGTATGCTGAATATCTCTTACTTTCTCAAATCTGATAAAGGTTTGCAGGGTTTGGCTAAAAGGACTGCTAGTGCTTGTCTTTATGTTTATGGGTTTAAGTCAGAACGAATCTATTTCTTTGCCAAGGAGCTGTTTAGTGCTTAATGCCTTAAGTGTCTATATCAGAGAAGTCACCAATATCTTCGGGAATTCTCTGAGATCTATCCTTACAAGTTCACCAAACTGATATAAACAGCATTTTGGAAAATCATTCATCCATACTAGTACACCTATAATAGATCATGGATATATTTTATTTGGGGAGCAAGTGTTATGGAGTGGCTCTTTGATCAGATTTGATAAGGTTCTCAGTTTAGTTTTATCTTTCCTTCCAAAGGGCGAATATCAATGTTTTAACATTTGACATTCTGAACCAATTTAATGTTCTTGCGTTTTAGGGATCTAGTTTGAACTATTTTTCTTGTCTTTCTTCTTTGACCCAGGGTCAATCTAAATCTTTTGATATCATTCAAATTCTATCAGGTCCCAAGGTTTTCTGAATCTGAAACCATTAGTTGCGATTGCGTTAATAGAGAAATTTGCTCGCCTTACTTGTTAGACCCAATATCTCTATTTTTGCGTTACTTTTAAGATGTAAAAGTTTTTGCCTCATGTCTCCAGCTTATCGCTAAGTGCAGTATCCATGCCAAGTTTGTCCATGCCAGAACAAGCTCAAAATGGAAATTGTCCTGTTTGAATCATCACAACCAATAGGAGATTATATTAATACTGTTTATCCTTGTTTTCTGTATAAAGACATCACTCCACTTTAATTTCATATGCACTATCTTGTAATATCCCTTGCCATTGTTTATTCCTTTACTCATTTACATTTTGATTTTGTTACCTTCCAATTTTGACATTCCGACATGTAGGTACTCATCATGGACAAGGTAACAGTTAAAATAATGTCTTATGCGTGCAAGATGGCAGATATTACAGATGAAGGAGTATCATGTAAGAAATAAAAGGGCAGTCCCAGAGAAAATTGTATCTTTCTTCTTTTCATCCCTTGCTTTTGTTATGTTTTTGACCTCTATGATGATAATATTTTCAATATGGTTGGTCAGGTTTGGGATATTTCTCGTACATGCTTTATTTTCATGAAACATTGAAATTTCTTCAAAATGTTCCAATTAAGTATATGTACTTGGAATATACTACCTCCTACAATAAGTATTCATTTTGTGTTGTGAACTAGTCAACTTGACTTCTTGACTATTTTTGTGAATACAGTATCCTGTAATTCGATTATTTATTAAGAAAATGTGCTGAAACTATTAAACATAGAAATTGATTTCATGTCCTTAAATACAGTGCTAGAAAATAACATAATAAATCAGTTGGAAGATTGGATAAGTTTGATATGATTGCACTAACTCGGCGATTATTTGAAACTAGCAGTTTTTCGAACATCGTTTAAAACCGTTAAATCAAACTATAACATTCAAATTGCGATCGAGCGGGTAATATACAACTTTCTGAAAAAAGCTATGTAGTAAGAAGTGACTTCAAGTACATCTTCATCTCTATATAAACGGTTTCATCAAATATTTCAGGTATTAATAATTTTTATTACGGTTACTTTTCTTTTGTGCCTTTTCTGGCATATCTGGTCTTAGCTAAATGGCATAAACCACTTAGCTACACAATAGATATCCTTGTTGTATTAGTTTCTGTTTTACGCATGTTCCCAAGTTTATGCCCTCCATACGTTTTTAAGAATCTTTGGTGTTACCTAACTTCTGCTGTAAGCATAGTCTTTGATTATCTTTGTACTTGATTATGAATGTTTGTGAAGGTGTGGTGACGTCTTTATTTCTTAATTATGCGGTTCATGATAAGTTAGTGGATCCATTCTATGTTAGATATTTGTGCATAACCTGTGTAATAGTCCAGCTTTGGTAGAACATGCATGTTATAAACTATCATTGTCTGTTTGGAGATAGAGAAGTAATCATGTTCCATTACCTGCAGTGGTGGAAGATATACACAAGCGAAGACAACCACTACCAGCCATGGATGCCATATATTTCATACAACCTACCAAAGAAAAGTACGAAACTTTCACTCACTATTGTCTATTTTTAAGTTTTGACATCTTGTGCTAGTAGTATTTTATGGGGTTGAAAAGTAAAATTTGAGCTATCCAATGATTTTAGAGCATCCTAATAGATATTTAATTTATTTTTTGCATGAAACTGTCTGAAGTTTTGAAAAAGCAAGTATATTGGATGACTGAAAAGAGTTTGTGATGAAGTGAATCATTATGTATACGCACCCCTTGTTACCATCTCTCCCTATCTATCCGTGTGTATTTTTTAGTGGATATCACTTAACTTGTACGTATAATATATTATTTCTTGGCCACTTGTTGACAATTTGTCGGCATAATAGCAGAATTTCTAGAACTAGTGGCTTATAAGAAGATCATTTGATGCCATAATTGTGCTTATCTTGTGAGGCGCAAGTTCATCTCTCTCTGCGTTCCTTGAAGTTGATTCATTTCGTCCATTTTGTTCCATAATAAAATTGTAATTGCTCACATTAAATTAAGAAAAAAAGTATAGGCAATTTATGGTTGTAACTGAGAAGAACTATTCTTATTTGTTGGTGAGAAGATTTGGGCCAAGGCTAGGAATTTTGCAACACAGAGGATACACTTATTCTGTCGGTTCTGTATTTCTGATTTAGTTGCAATTAAAATGGGAACTTCTAAATGAATTTTGCCACATGATAGCATTAGGTCCAAACAAGTGCATGTGATAAATGTTGTATACAGATAAACAGAGGTACGAGGCGTGACACCTCATCGGGCGAATTTAGAGTTATGACAGGTGTTATGACAGGTAGCCTGAAATGCATGTCACTTAAGAAAGAATGACAAAAGGATGCAGCATCTAGGTGGTCACTATGGAACACTTAATTTAGTCTATATATATATAAGAACATAAGACATTAAACAAAAAGTATACACTTACTCAATATAAGGGCCTCACGGGATCAGGATTTGTTTCTCCTTTTTGAAAATTTTGTAGAGAAGGCAATTATGTTAGGAATTTCTACAAAATATGCACTAATGTTTAGATTTTATGATATCAAAGAAAACTAGAGAAATCAAGTTTACTAAAGGCCTCCTAGTACCTTTAACATATGCACGTTTAAATTAGTTAATAGAGTATGTATATTAAAGTTCCCCCCGATTTGGTGTCTTGGATCCTTATTTCAATTTTAATTGATCATCATTTCTGCAATATATGCATTATGTACTAATATGCATGTTTTATGGCGATAAACTATGTGTGTGTATACATTAGCCCACACTTGATCTAAGAATGTGAATTTGTTTGCATATATGTGCTGTCTGATGCTGACCTCACTCCTGTTCTTGCATGTCTTGGATCCATATTTCACTTTTAAATGATTATCATAACTCTTATTTTCATGTTCGACGGTAATGAACAATTTGTGTACAGTAGCCCATACTTCACCTAATCTAAGAATGTGAATGTTTGAATATATGTGAATTGGACCTAAATCTGCCAAGGAGTGGATAAAAATGGGACTTGTCTCAAAAGTGATTTGTTGGTCTGAAAGGTTCTTTCCTTAGTTCTTATTCCTCTTCACATGGAAGGCGTATTTCACGTGTGTAGTAACCATAGATATGACCATTAGGTGGGTTATTGCTCATTTCAAGAAGGGGATGTAAGGTGGCAAGCAAGGTGTTCCATGTATCTCCATGTCTGAGTTGTGTGTTTATTGGTGGTATGTGCCTCTATGCACTACCCGAAATTGTACCTTATGATGTTTGTTTCCATTTTTGGATATTAATAGGAATCTCTTACATAATACCTTGGGGATGCTGAAAAAGAAGGCACTTTACGCGAGTAGAGAGTGTTTTCTCTAGATAAATAGGTCATAGAAATATTTTTTGTGTGTAGCGCAAATTGATGTCTTTCCTAATCCTCGGATGACGGGCGCAATCGTCATTTGTATCTTGACATAACAAAAGATCCTTGTTTAATTTTTTCTAATTATTAAATATGTTTTTAGAATCCTTACGTTAGTATTTAATGAAGCATGAAAATGGCCGGAGAAAATGATACCTTATCCCTTAGGAAAGAGATAGATATTAGTTTGATTGTTACTCTTGATAAGTATGAGAACGGCAGAAAAACTCTAGTCATATAAGCCTCTTAATTTGGGACATGTCTCTCCTAGTTGAGCCACAAATCATACTTCAAATTTGAGATGTTTGAATATCTTGCATAAATTATTGAATTTGCTGCTTAATATGCCTTTCTTGCAACTGGGTCACCTATCGAAAGAGCGATTTGTTTCTTTTTTGTCCTGCTACCATCACAGTATTAATTTCTTGCAATTGAATTTGCTGTTTAATATCTTGTTTCTTTCTTGTTCGGTTGTATGATCTGTCACACCTTACCTGGCCCCATTCATAGGATGTATGTTGTTTGCAGATTTTTATCCTTGTCTTAACTGCCTATATTTCTCCTAACTAGCATGAACTACAAGGCTTTATTTTGATTCCTAGTTTGATTCAGTAAATGTAACAACCATTCAACTATCATTCGTTGAATTTGGATGGAGATAAAAAATACCATCCTGAAGCGATATTGGTAAACAAATTATTCATTAGTTCAGTGCACTCTTGTATGTATCAGATGAACCCATTACATGTTAGTTTACCAATATCCTTTTAATTTATAATTTATTGTAGCTGACACCCCTCCCTTTCTCTCTACTTAATCGGATCAATCTTTCTTCTTGAAATTCATGTTTTTATATTTGTTTTTTTCCTTAACCCTCTCATCATGTTTTCATCTGTTGTTTTTCTTGATATGCAGCATTGTTATCTTCCTCTCTGATATGTCTGGAAGGTCGCCATTATACAAAAAGTATGTCAAGTATTTGATTATTTGTTTTCTGTTCTTCTCTACAGTTTTATGGCATCTTTCTGCCTCACCTTCTCGAGTTACCTGAAACAATCATTCAGTAAATTATTTCCTGTGACTCATATCTCTTTTCCTACTTTTGTTCTGCCATTAGGGCGTTCGTCTTCTTCAGCTCACCTGTTGCCCGAGAATTGGTTAATCACGTTAAGAGAGATGGAAGTGTTTTATCTCGCATCGGTGCATTGAGAGAGGTTATCATTACAATTTATTGTCTTTTTCCTTCTTCTTCTTTGATACAAGCTTTATACCATAGACCTAGGTTTGGGCTTTATTCTGATTTTAAATTTGAAATCTACAGATGAACTTGGAATATTTTGCCATAGATAGCCAGGTGCGTAATCCTTCATATTTGTGTGGATTTATTTTCTCTTCTCTAAGAAGAAGAGTGTCCATATTTTTGTGGCATAATTTAAGGAAAGAACGTGTGAAATTGGAGATGCTAATGCTATATAAAAAGGCGACGGAACATGGTTTTATCCTATTCTTTTTGTGGATATGCATACATCTAGACAATACTTCCAATTTTTCTTACTTAATTCGTGGATATGTCTACGTTTAGATAGGTTTCAGTCTGTTTCCCGCCCTTTCTGTTAAGTTTTAAACTGTTCGTGTATAATCACAGGGTTTTATCACTGACAATGAGAGAGCCCTTGAGGACCTCTTTGGGGATGAAGAAAGCTCTCGCAAAGGTGACGCATGTTTGAATTTGATGGCTAACCGCATAGGTACAGTATTTGCATCATTGAGGGTACGTGATTTAAGTTATGAATGTCGGCTCAACACTAGTGGGAGTAGAGTTGAAGCCCTTTATAATATTTTAATGTCACAGGAGTTTCCATATGTACGCTACCGTGCTCCCAAATCCCTCGATCCTACTACAATGACAACTTTTCGTGATCTAATTCCTACAAAGCTTGCTGCTGGTGTTTGGAATTCTCTTATGAAATATAAATCCAACCTCCCTAACTTCCCCCAGTCTGAGACATGCGAGCTTCTTATTTTAGATAGATCGATAGACCAGGTTTCCAGCTAATCTTCATGTACAGTCATTTTCATATCAAAATCCTTATTGGGTCCTTATCATGTACAATATTTTTATATTTCCCATGCAGATTGCTCCAGTTATACATGAATGGACGTATGATGCCATGTGCCATGATTTACTTAACATGGAAGGGAATAAATATGTCCATGAGGTAAAGCCTCTATAAATTTTATAGCATATTGTTGCATAGTTGTTTTGAAATTCCTTGGCCACTTTCAGTAACTTCAAGTAGTGATATTGCTCAGATCCCAGGCAAAAATGGTGGTGTTCCTGAGAAGAAGGAGGTCCTTTTGGAAGATCATGACCCTATCTGGCTAGAGCTTCGGCATGCACATATAGCTGATGTATGTAGCATGCAGAAGCTTTCAATTCGTTTTTAAGTATTTGGTTTTGAAGAGAGTCTATATTGTCGTGTAAAAAAGGAAAAATCTCTGATCAATATTAACTTGTCAGGCTAGTGAACGGTTGCATGAGAAGATGACAAACTTTGTATCAAAAAATAAAGCTGCACAAATACATGGTTCAAGGTTGGTTCTTTATGCATCTTAGTACATTTTGGTACTTCCCTGAATGAAATGAAATTCTTTAGAATCTAATGTGAACTCTAATATAGAAGATTACTTAGCACTACATAAATCTCGATACTAGAGAAATTTATATTAAAATATCTGAACTTATCTCCATGAAAACATTAAATATTGTATCATATCGAACGAGGGATGTTATACGTAGTTCCAAGAGTCCACCAACTATCTCTGTTCATGTAAGAGTTAGTTGCTACTGATTGGTATGCTGAGCTGTCCGACTGTCATGAATTCCTAATTGTTTTTTAAAATTGTTTCGCTGGCTAGTATTTATGCATAATTGTTCTCTCCTGTGTCTTATTATCAAGGACTATGAGTTCTGTTACCTGCTAGATGGATTCTTTCTAATTTTTGAATATCTTATTTTTTTTAATTGATCTCTAGCATTTTCAATCTAGTAGTATAGGTTGAACCCATAACAATTCTAAGGATATCAAAATTTTCTTTTATTGTCTGTTGGTTATTGTATCTTATGTAAAAATTATGTGCAGAGATGGTGGTGAATTGTCTACTCGGGATTTGCAAAAGATGGTTCAAGCTTTGCCTCAGTATAGTGAACAAATTGAAAAGCTCTCGCTCCATGTTGATGTGAGTCTTGCCTTTTCCATTTCCATCTTTTAGCTGTCATACTTTGTCAATGCTTGATTTTAAATAATTTTATTGGCACAAAATTATGGCTGGATTAATCTTCAAAAAGTATGTATACTAGTTTATTAATTATAATAAATATCTGCTTTGGGCTTATTTACCAAGGGATTAATTTTCTGTCTATCATGTATTCTTATGTAGTTTTATGGCACTTCACATACACCATGGCTTAAGTCCTACCGATGCTTAGTAAATTGAAGATCTTAATCAAATACCATATCCGACTTTTATATACTCCCCACAAAGTGGAAAAAGCTTTTGGAAAGATCTGCCTATACTTCAATTGTGATATGAAAATATAATTGAACCATTATGTTGCTGAATTAATTATCCTCTTGAGATATGTTCTGAAATTTAGGTTTATTTATCACAATAAAAGTCTAGGCTTAATCAATTTCTCGGAGAATTAATTTAATTTACCTTTTGTTACTGAGTCAAGAAATTGTGTAGTGCATGTCATAATTTGGTAGCAAGACACCTTTAATCAGTCCCAAAAAACTATTAATTGCTACATTAAGTATTGTACTTCGTGAACTTATAATTGATTAGCTTATAGCTCGTATGTAGAAAGTTTACAGTTTACACTCATTAAGGGTCTAACGAGTTTTGGATAGTAGATAATTTCTTCTCATTGATAATAATAAACCTGAGCAATAAAGTAAAGAAATAGAAGCGAGGAAGCCTAATCAAGTGGTTTACAAAAAAATAGGAAAAACAATCCTAATTGATCTGTCAAAACTTTGTTGAATAAGATAAGTAAAAATCCCAATTACTTTCCTAATGTTGAAAAATAGCGACAAGAAATATGTATTTATCATCGTAAAAATATCTGAATTAGATCTTTTTCTTCTTTTCAATTAGCTAATTTTATTTTTCTTCTATAGATTGCAGGAAAAATTAACAAAATTATCCGGGAAACGGGGCTTAAAGAAGTTGGCCAACTAGAGCAGGATCTTGTGTTTGCAGACGCGGGAACAAAAGAACTGATTAATTTTCTTCGAGTTAAAGAGGTGACCGTTTTATTCTTCTTTTTCCTCTAAACATTGACAAGGATATTTGCTGATCTATAATCAACAACTATTGGCAGGATGTATCGCGTGAAAACAAATTGCGATTATTGATGATTTACGCAGCTGTTTATCCTGAGAAGTTTGAGGATGACAAAATATCAAAATTGATGGAGGTTAGTGTTATTCCTTACCGTTTTTCAATATGGCAGCCATGCGCTATGTGTTATCACGTGCAAATGTGTATTATGGTCAGGCTCAACTGCACATGCTGTGCCACAACTTAGTTTTGCCCTTTCGATATAATTTAACAGTATGCATTAGCTTTAGGTCAACAGTGTAAGTAACTCAGAAGTATTGCAATTTTATCAGATTCTTGATTATTTTGGGATCTAGAAACAACTAACAAAGTCTAATTCCTGAAAATGATTTGGACCATCTTTGTCGCCATCTACACATCAAAGATCAACAGTCAGTCTATCGAGCTAAAAATTTCTAATTTCTATTACATTAAACTCCTGCTTTTAACCCATATGTTCCAAGAGCAGTTGATTTAGCCCAAAAATATATTGGGCCTGAAGATAATTTAGTGTTAATATATCTGGTCTTTTGTTGGCCTAACTTGTTATGGTGGAGATAAATAATTATTTTGGTGCATAGCTAATGCATTCTATGTTGCATACGTCCGCCAGTCTCATCGAGTACTGTAGTCAGCATGGCTTTCTATGTTCATCATGGACAAAATTCATCCCCAGTAATTACTTCAATTCTTTCAGATTCTTTTTATTAATCCCCTCGCTTATTCATTTACTTGGCAGAATTTGAATGTTGAGTTAAAAATACTTTTTCTTGATTTGCTTATTCATCCTTGCAAGTTGGGTTATGCAAATTTCAGCAGTGAGACGTATTATCATAACTAACATCTTTATGCATGTACTCCAGTTGGCTAGACTATCACCGGATGATAGGACTGCTGTTTACAATATGAGACTACTAGAGGCATCATCAGAGACCAAAAAAAGCTCAATTGTGCCATTTTCACTTAAGTTTGATGCCCACAAGGTACTCGGCATATTGTCAAAATAATTATGATTTCTATGTAATCCATGCATCAGACATAAAAAATAATTTTTTATGTTTCCTTGTTTGCAGAAGAAGCATGCTGCTCGAAAAGACCGGCCTGGTGAAGAAGTTAAATGGCAGTTATCACGTTTTTACCCTATGATTGAGGTTTAGTATAAATCTGTTTTCACTTTGTCATGTAGGACATGTTTATCTCGTGTTTGATTTGGATGAATAATACAGCTTTTCTCAATACGAGGACATGAATTGTTGGCTATTTTATGTGACTAACAGATTGATAACAGAATAAAAAGATTAAGGATAAGCTATAGGAATTCCTTCGTCCTATATGTGATATACGGGAGAAGAAAATGTGGTAACCACTAGATCTCCCATACGCATCACTTTGAGGAATAAAATTGTTTCACCCAATCAAAAAGACATCAGTGCTTGCATAAACAATTAATTCTATATTTATTAGGGATCCGATATTTTATATTTAGATTAGTTGCCTACAAAACTAACAGTAACAGCCAAATACGACCGAAGTATTCTGAAAGAGTCAATGTTTGGAAGAGTTTTGGGGCTCATTTCCATTTTGTTTTGGGAATAATATATTCAATTGTCTGTTATGAAAAGGTGGAACTTCAAAGATAACAAGATTCAGAAATGTTTGTTCGTTTTTGTTGTCATCCCGTGCAATTTTTTTGGTTGTGATTAGTCTCTAATTTGCAGTTCGAAGTGTTTTATGTTGTCACCCTGCTTTCAACTATCAACTGTATACTAACATTTTCTTGTTTCCTTGCAGGAGCTTGTTGAAAAACTTAGCAAAGGCGAACTACCTACGAATGACTATCCATGTATGAATGAACCCAGCCGTTCATTTCATGGTACCCCTGGGTCTCCGAGTGCATCTCTAAGGACAGGTCAAGTTCCAGCTCCTCATTCAATGAGATCGAGAAGACCGTCAACGTGGGCCCGTCCTCGAAATTCTGATGATGGTTATTCTAGGTATCTTATGTAATTTCGCTTCCGTTGTTTCATTGACAATTTTTTTCTTTTTGTGGGTCCATACACCTTAAATTTGGCATCATCTCAGACTTTTTATTCTTTGTTGTCTTGCAGTGATTCAATTTTAAGGCATGCCTCTAGTGATTTCAAAAAGATGGGCCAACGAATTTTCGTGTTCATTGTTGGCGGGGCGACACGTTCTGAGGTAACATTTTCAGATTTCTTTTCCTTCTCTATCCGTCTTTGGGAATATCAATATTGACTTCTCAATTTTTCTTTCTCTTTTGCAGCTAAGAGTTTGCCATAAGTTATCAACAAAGTTGCAACGAGAAATTGTCCTTGGGTCGTCGAGTATTGATGATCCCCCACAATTTATCACGGTACAAACCTTCATTCTTTTTTGCATGTACACCTTGTCCCCATTTGTGCATTATTGAAGACCATGCAAGCTATTGTGCAGTAAAAAACGACTCCTTAAATACGATTAATCCTCTTGTTTTGAGCTGTGAAGAAATATCAACCCACTAAAACAGAATGTATGTTAAATGTGATATTTAAGATGGAATGCATATAATAAATTACTGGAAAATCTAAGAGGGTGGAATCCAATGCTGAGCTGGCCTATAAAATTTTACTTCGATTCTTTAAGTAAATGTGTGTGGATTAGAAACATGTATTGTTGTACGTCTCCGAGTTTAGATTCATTTGTGTGGTACTTGTTGTTTGCAGAAGTTAAAGCTGATGGCTGCAGACGAATTGTCATTGGATGATCTTCAGATATAAGATGTCTATCACCTGGTAAATCTCGATATGCAATATTATGTTGCCCTGCTTTCAAATTTGTTAATCATATATCGATTCATAGTTAAATGTGCTCTCTGTCCTTTTTTAATTTGATGTTTGCCGTTTCTCTGCCCACAGAGTCGTTCGATGTCAGTGTCTTGTAATTTATTGCTTGTGAAATTGTTCAACAATCCACGGTGTGTATAAGTATTCTTTCAGTTGCTGCAAGAATCGAAATATTTCAATATCGGATAACTTTTTAACTGTTTAAGTTTCTATCAATCATTTTCTCTCAGCCCTTTTGTATTCACTATTCCATTTCTACACTTGAATAAGGTCTCAAGGATTCAATTTTATTTTTTCTGGCATTAGATTTTAGGAATATATATTTTATTATGGTAGGAAATCTCTCATTTGCAAGTTGGTATGGTATATAGGTAAGCGGAAATCCATGTAAGTCTAGAGAAGAATTCTACTCTATGGTTCGGTTTGTTAATTATTGAATTAGCACAAAAGCTATCATTGTAATTACATTTTTTATTTTTTTTATTTTTTTTACTTTTTTATTTTTAGTTAGTAATTCATAAATGAAGTATAAACATAATATTATACATAGAAATATGTGTAAAAGAATGCATTTTAAAATATTTTTTGAACAATTTGTATTCTTTACGAATTGCTAAATTATTTTATAAATGAATACATAAATATTTGTAAAATAACCTATTTAATCTAGCTCTTTTGTTTGGTGACTGTGGGATAGTAATACATGAAATGAAATGTAAATTATAAGAATAGAAATACAAAGAAGATAATTACAGAGAGACAAATTTCTTAGAGAGTTAATTGTGGATAGTTAGAGCAATTTTAATGAGTTATTAAACATGGTATTCAAACTTTTAACCACCATTTGAATACTAAAAGATAGAAATTTTTAATTCTAAAAAGGGTTCTATTTTGATAGTTCACATTTTGGGATTTAAATATACTTAACGGAAATTGAGTTATCATAAATATAACAATCTAACCATCCAATCACAAGTTGACATGTGGCAAATACAAATAAAATTATCCATAAACTTTCAATAGATAATTAATTTGATAACCATGGTTGGAGTAAATGAATCTTAATCAATATTAAAATATTATCTCAAATATCAAATAAATATTTGATAATTCAATTTTGATATTTTGGCATTGGAGTTGCTCTTAGAGCAACTCTAATGGAGTTATTAAATGAGTTATCAAATCTCTTAACTACCATTTGACTCCTAAAATTTAAAGGGACTATTAGTCATAACTCCCTCTAGTGTTTTTTTAATAATAGGGGATCTAGCCATATTTTCAATATTGGTAGGAAACCCACTATTTTAATTAATCCCGAAAATAGCCTTTTTGGAGCCACGTTATTTCTAAACAAAAAATCACACGAAATCAGGAAAATAGACCGCTGAAATCGTGTGAGATTTTATCCCCAAAATCTCGCTCTCCCAAATCTTTCCATAACTCCCACTGTAAAACCTAAATCTGCTAAACGACTACGCCGGCGACAACCTATGGCTCAAAAATTCGAATTGCTGCCAAATTCCTGAACTCACCCACCAAAATCCGCGAAACGAGAATATTGCACCGTTCCCTGGGTAAAAAAAATAGGCGATGAAGCTACAAAATAAGTGAAATATTTGAAGCAATGGACACCAACGCACCGCAATCGAAAAATAAAGCAGACGTATGCGAGCAGTAAGTATTCCAATTGAAATAGTCATGTTCATTAACATTCTATCTTCGATTCTACCAAGAAACACCATCTACAGATGTATTTGTTTAACATTTTGTTTTTGTGAACAGGAGAACGCAGGACAAAAGCATTGAACGACATTCGGCAAACCGACGCAGGTAATTAATCTATTATTCTTGCTAGAATTAGTGGGCTTTGTATGTAGAACTTGTTCAGCCAAAAAATCACATAACACGCTGTGAAACACAATAGACTATTTGACTGTTTGTCTTGAATGTTCCTAGAGTATTAATTCGACTATTTGTTTTGAATGTAAATAGACTATTCTGTAAATAGTTCATTGCGAATTCTTGACTGTGAAAATCGTGGGCTTGAGTTTATTTATGGGGAAATTATTATAATTTGAAATAGATGAATTTGTTAAATAGTTGTTTTATAATTAGCTAAAATAGAAATAGTTGAATCTTACATATATGGTTTTGTTGGTATATAGTTGAAATAGATGACTTTGAAAAAAACAGTGTAATCCTGTTTGAGTATACTGCAAACAGACTATTTTGTAAACAATTGCTTGTAAATTATGTAATTGTAGAATATATGACTGTATCGTAGATGTTTGTTTAAATAGTTCATTAAGAATTGTTATTAATCTGTTATTCTTGCTGGAATTAGTGGGCATTTGTATGTAGAACTTGTTCAGTCAAAAAATCGCACGACACACTGTGAATCAAAATAGTCTATTTGGCTGTTTGCCTTGATTGTTATTTGAATATTAAATGGACTATTTGTGTTAAATATTAATAGACTATTATGTAAATAGTTCATTAGAATGTAAACAGACTATTCTGTAAATTGACTATTCTGTAAATAATTGGATTTTAAATGAAGCATGTTAGAAAGGTTGATACCTTAAATTGTTTCTTTGTCAATATTGTAACTTAATTGAATTTTTCCATTAGACATTGTTTTTAAATTACAAGAAAATACACCTTTAACTTACATAATGTACAATTTCAGAAAAAGGCCTCCCGAAAAAAACAGCAGAACATCACAACCTGATACTCGTATGTCCAGAAGAGCAAATCGTTTCACTCGCTGAAGCGCCACAACAAAAGGATGATAGTGTTGACTGCGGTGTGGTGGTTTTGTATCTGATTAAAAAACTTTTCGAGCAACAACCAATCATAAAGGACAAAGCTGAATCAGAATACCCAGCAATGCTAACTAGAGTTGTGCAAACTTTTCTAGATTGGGGAAGCAAAAATATGAATTTTAGTAAAAACATCGCTTGATTATTTTAGTTCAATGTAGTTGTAAATTTGCGTAGAATCTCTTTTTTCGTATGATATGTTGACATATTATTACTTTTGGGTGAAGTTATTTTTTGAGCAAACTTTTAGTTTAATGTAGTTGTAAACTTGCGTAGAATGTTTTATTTGGTATTTTATGTTGATGGTGTTTAATTTATGTAGTGGCTGGTATTGGTTTATAATAGATGTTCATTAATAGTTGTATGCTTTTTTTGTTGCTGAAAGCACAATCGTGTGCTGAAGTGGAAAGGCATAAGCATAAAGATGTTGAAAAACAACTATATGTTATCTAACCAACTATTTCACAGTTCTCATGTCATGACAAAGTGTAATGTTAGTTATATATGTACGTATTTGATACCTAGTTTTCATCTATACACTTTATGAGAACAATTACTTTGAATACAACTATTATTTATAAAAAAAATATAGTTGATAAATTTGTACACTGAACACCATATGTTGATATCATTGCACAAACAAAAGCATATCAGTGAACTGAACTATACTTGAATATAACGTATATTCGATCTATTTAATCGAACTAAACTGAACTATACTAACAATAGTAAACCAGTCAACAACAACCACAAACTTGAAAAACTTGAAAGGCATATATTCGAACTGTTTAGTCAATGTACGAATAAGATTGTACACTGAACACCATAAGTTGGTTTTAAATTGATACCAACAAGTCTATATAACAATAGTTAGTCTATGGAAAACAACTATTTATGTCACATGATAACGAAAACGACTATACAACACACCTAATTTCACACGCACAAATTAACCAACAAAAACATCTAAAAAAAATATAACAAAAACGAGTAAAAACAAATATTCAATTCAGTGAAACCACCTAGTTATGTCATGCACAAAAACGACTATTTTAAGTCAATGGAAATTATTTATGTCACGCGACTAAAAAAACGAATATAAAATGAACTACAATTTCAATGGTAATAAATAATGAATTATGTGACATGAATTCCAGGAAAAAAACACCATTTATATTACATGATAACAAAAACGATTACGAAAAATCTAACATAAAACGACTACAAAAAATACTCAATTCCATCATAGCCCTAATGCCTCCACGCGGAATGAACCAACAAAAACAACTAAAAAAATTTCACATATACGACTATAAAAAAAAATCCAGATTTCAGTGAACTCTAACGTCGCCAAGCAACTGTGAAGCCTGTGGAAGAAACTTTTGCCGCTAATCTGAACAGCATTGCCGGCCAAAATCCTAATGGAGAAGGGGCTCATAACGCCGTTTTAGACTTCCGTCTCGACAACTAGAAGACGATTTGTTGGTTATTGTCGTTGTTGAAGTTTTCGTCGCTCTTCTTCCTGCGATTAAACTTCCAACAGAAAAGGGAGAGAAAAGAGAACTAGCAAGAGAGAGGAAATAGAAAAATAGAGATTCGTATTAATTATGGACCGAGAAATCTGTGATCTCATATCTTCCGTAATATGAAGTTTAGGGATAGATTAGGGATAATACTGGTATAACACTTAATAATTGTATTAATATGAATTTAATTTAATAATTAAGGGGGGTCTCACTAATAGTGAAAAGGGAGTTATATCCACCTTAATATAAGTAAATGAGTTGGGGGGTTCTCACTAATTATTTTAAAATATTTGTTCTCCAAAGGGGTTATTAAAATGGGTTTGTATTTTGATATTTCACCTATTTGATCCTAAAAATACTTCCTGTAGATTGAGTTATCAAACAAATAATCACCTAACCAACCATTCACAAATTAACATGTGACGTTTACATATAAAATTATCAAAAAAATCCAAAATTGATAATAAAATATATTAACCATGGTTGGAGTAGATGAGTTTAAAATAATTTAAAATATTATCTCAAATATCAAATAAGCATTTGATAATTCAAATTTGACATTTACCATTGGAGTTGCTCTTACGGGAAGAGAGATTCTCATTTATAGACGTGTAATCCAACGAAAGTTACAAAGAAACTAAAATGGAAGTTCCAACCACTACAAGGTGTTGGAATAATGAAGTGGTGAGAAGTTGAGAGTGTCTAGTGGAAAATAGAGGTTACAAGCTCCCACTTGCTAGGATAAGAAGAACCATTTTTCATATTATTTACAATACTCTTTTTTGGGGATTTTATCGAATTACTATTGTGTTTTTCGTGTTGTCTAATTAAAATCTCCCGAGTAATAAAAATCCAGTGAAAAAAATAACCTTGATTAGGGAAAAGTACAACACACAATCTTTCAAATCAGCATTCATTGTCTCGTTAATACCTTGGCGGGTAATGAAAACCATGTGGGAAAAATAAACATTTCATGATGGAAAATGAGTACAACAAGGCGCCATGATATCTTCTGGAAATTGAGTAGCTACAGAATATACCCTCAAATTAACTCCCCCTAGTGTCTACAAGGGAGGGAGCTCGGGTAATATACGCAAACAAAGAGCATTAATATGATTCATAAGTGGCTTTTACACAAAGACTTGATAAACAAGTCAACGTAGGGTCCTACTCATGATCTGCGAGAGATCTTGTTGCTAATTGAAGAAAACTGCAAAACTACGTGCTTGGAGTTGCCACACAATGAAGTTCATCTTCATTTTCTCAATGCATGATGCATTAACGTGAAATACAGTTTCACATGATCTTTCGTGTGAGCCAATTCACATAAATTTGGAACATGCTCAATCATGGCTTCAGGCTACGTGCATTCACGCACTACCTCGTGAAGCTAAGTTTTTTATATGATTCAACCAAGTAACAACTAATGTGTATTTCACAAACTTTAAAAGACATAACTATTCTCCCAATACTAAATCATAGATTTTGGGAACGATCTTTGTGTGTATGACTTATCGTCAATGTCAGTATAACCCACATGTTTTGCATATTTCACTAATGCATATAGCGTATCGGTAAGGTGAGCTAATTCTACCTAAAAAATTTACCAAAGACACTACATCATATTGAGTACATGGAGTTAAATACAATAATGCCCATGTTGCACTTAATTAACATGGAATTTCAGGTGCTAAAACTTCCTCATCTTCCTCCACACGACGGAGTGAATCATTCGACCTATTTAAATGCCGAATTTCCATAGGTAGAACTCGATAATTTGCTTTATTCTCATGAAAGCATCTTAACATATTCTGGATGTAATTCTTTTCATGGAACAAGATCTCATCAACATGATACATTTTTAGTCGGTAGGGCCAACAAATTGGTTTCCACAAGATCTTGGGTTTCAAGCTTAAATTTCAATAATTGTGTTGTTTACTTGGCTTCTTCAGGAGTCCCAATCAAGTTCATGTCCTCGTCATAAACTATAGTAATAAGAACAGACAAAAACCATTGTTTTTCACATATTCTCTTTCGGGCAAGTATTCACTTAGGCTATTATCTTACATTCTTCCGGAAGATTACAGCCATAAAGTGAACCCCTCAACCAAACAGAGTTTATATTCCGTAGTCTGGAACTAATTGCCTCGGGAAATCAGAGTTGACGCAGAACGGAAGCACGGTTAAATTTATTTGACGTGATTCATGAGCTTTGCTCATTAGTTTTGTTCTTTGCGCCGTTTCACTTGAGATAGAGTTCGTTTCGTACTCAAATACAATTTGAGTTCATAGAAAACCCTTATTTTTCCATAATTTCTTTCGATATTTCCACCAATGCACAATAATAACTCTTCTCCGAATTAAATAGTTATTTTGCAATTCGAATCCAATTTGACGTTAATTAGCAATCTCCTCTTCTTCAAAAGAGCTCGACCTCGAGCTATGATCAAGATATAACGATGCATATTTCTTTGCAAACAACTTCAAGTGCTCCTCCAATCTTCCTGGCACAAAAATCTCGCTTACAAAATCTTCCTCCTAACGAGGCATTAGAAAAATTGGCTTCTTAATCGAAAACCCCAATGGATCCACCAATTTCTCTAATACAAGAACTTCACAGCAAACACTATCTACAATTAGATCACATACCTCAACGCAATCCACTTGTCCCTTATTTTCTCGTGCACCTTCCTCTTCTTGAACAAATTTTACAACTTCAAATTGTTCCTCAAATTTGTTTTTAACACCCTTTTTAAACTCATTGACTCCCTCTTCGACCTTGCTAACGTTCTCTTCTACCCTGTTGACGCTCTCTTCGACTTTCTTGATATTCTCTTCAACCTCGTTGACTCTCCCTTCAACTTCATCGACTTTCACCTTGATTTCGTTAATGTCATCGTTAATCATAGCTGCGCCAATTTTAACTTTTGCATCAACAATTTCGTCTTCAACTTCGTTAACTCCTACGCATGATCCTCCACCAAACCGGATGCTTGAATAACGAACGAAGTATCTTGTACCTCCTTAAATGTGACAACGGGTGGAACATCTTCGGTTTTTCTAGAAGAACTATTTCGCTTCAGATAATATTCCTCCCTCCATGCTAACTCTTGAGCCTCTTCAAGGGTGTAGAGTGTATGCCACACCATCTTAAGACGTATTGAAATATTCAATCCTGTCAAGTACCGTGAAATTTCCGTACTTCGGTTTCTTGTAGGTTATTTAAGTTTGCTAGTCTCATAAACTCAACAGGATACTTCTTAACCGATCTACTCCCTTGCGAACAATTTTGATATAGTTGAAATAGATGTTACTTGTAATCTAAATGTAAAAAATCATCCATCAACATTTTTCTCATCCTCCTCCATGATTGGATTGGAAACTTTTCCTGTTTAGCTCTATTCCTCCGTATTTCATCCCACCATGCGGCTGCACAATCCTTTAACACATAACCAATTTTACCATCTTATTCGGCACAATATCCATCAATTCAAAATATCTTTCGACTTCTGATACCCAATCGATAAAATCCTCAACTTCAAGAAAATTTCCCCTAAAAGAATGAATTTCAGCTCTTACCCGATATTTATCACGATCCTTTTGCCTCCTTATAGGCGGGTTTTCTTCAAACTCAGAGTTTTCGCTCCGCTTTGAATAGTCGTCATAAGTTGATTGAAATTGAACAGGTCCATGATAATTTTGTCTAGCATATGCACCTCGGGCTACACCGTCGACTATCATCATGCTAGATTTAGTCCTTCTGTTGTTGTTGTCAAGGGCAAATCCCTCGCGCACCAACCGCAAATTTTGTAATTTTTCAACCCCGCAGTCATTGCCAACGTAGTTGTTGTCTCCATGTTTCGCACCTTTCGCCATCTAACCAGGAAAAACTTCGCTACTGATGCCAACTAACGCAGAACAGAAGCACGGTAAAGAATTAATTTATACAAATTAATCCTATAGAACAAAATAACATTCGGAATCCACCGAAAACTCTGGAATCCACCAGAAAAATAGAGAAAACTCTAAATATTTTATTAAAATTCGAAATTGTATTCAAAATAAAGTCCTAAGGCAGCTATTTATACTAAAAAGCTGAAAACCCTAATTAAACTAAGAAAATACTAAAAATTACCAAAAACGGCAAAAACAAGTTAGATCCTGATTCTAGTAGATCTCGTAATTTTGGGAACAACCCAATTTACGGAATCCTAATACAATTTTTCTATGATTTGATATTAATTTTCTAAAACTTACCTAAAATAGCAAAAACGAACTTTTAGGAGTCTAAACGACGCTGGATTGCTGAAATTTGACGTGATTCATGAGCTTTGGTCATGAGTTATGTTCCTTGCGCCGTTTTACTTGAGATAGAGTTCGTTTCGTATTCAAATACAATTTGAGTTTATAGAAAACCCTTATTTTTCCATAATTTCTTTCGATATTTCCACCAATGCCCACTAATAACTCTTCTCCGAATTAAATAATTATTTTGCAATTCAAATACAATTTGACGTTCGTTATCAAGAGTTCTTTAAAGAATTTCATATACATACCTGTATCTGGATCTCCATAAGATACGTTGTGACCACAAATTTAATAGTATTCATCATGAAAGAGTATATATCTTTAAAGTCAATAACAAGTCGTTAAGGAAATCCTTGAAGTATGAGCTGAGTCTTCGAGCTCTCAATTTCATTTTGTCATAAATTATTGTATTATGAGATGAGACTTATAGTTCTCAATCTCATTTATTTCCTTGTACTATGAGATGAGTCCTGTAGCACTCAATCCCATTTTTTTCCTTGAGCTATGAGATGTGTCTTCTGTCTCGCTACCTCATTTTTTATTTCTTGAGCTATGAGATAAGTCTTCTGGATCCCAATCTCATTTCTTTCCTCAAATTATAAAAGGAGTGTTCTAACTTCCAATCTCATTTCTTTTCTTGAGCTATGAGATGGGTCTTCTGGTTCCTAATCTCATTTATTTTCAAGAGCTATGAGATGAGTTTTCTGGCTCCCAATCTCATTTCATTCCTTGAGTTATGAGATGAGTCTTCTGGCACCCAATCTCGTTTGTTTCTCTTGTGAGTACTCACTTATATCCCATGGGAAAAATTCAAGGAGGTGTGGGTACTATTGGTCTCTACACTATTTATATTATCTCATCATCCCTTCGAATATCCTCACCCCATGAACGATTGCCGCCTTTCCATGATCATGATGAGCAAGTCGTGCTAATAAAGTATGGTAAAATATATAACCTATTTAATTTAGTTAATTGATTTGGTGATTGTGGGATAGTGATACATGAAATGAAATGTAAATAACGAGAATAAAAATACAAAATACGAATAACAAGAGAGACAATCTATAGAGAAATAATTGTGAGTGTTTAGGGGAGAGGATATTCTCATTTATATAGCTGTAATCAACCGAAAGTTACAAATGAGTTAGAATGGAAGTTACAACCTCTACAAGGTATATGGATAAGGGGATAGTGGATAGTTGAGAGTGTCTAGTGGAATATGAAGGCTTAAAGCTCTCACATGTTAGAATAGGCAGACCCATTTTTTCATATTATTTACAACATAGATCGAATTATTAGTTTGATAGTTCATAATTTGGTTATGAGTTGTCAAGTTGAAGAATATTTGTAAGTTGTAATAACTCAGTGTTCACAAAGGGGATGCTTGCAAAAGCTTATGTAATAATTGCTTATTTCTAAGAGTTAGGGGTGTTTTGTGAATGTAATTAAAAATCAACTTGAATTAGTTAAACCTTGCATTATGGTTCACAATAGGTTCTCTTTTCTTGATTGTGGTTGTAGTTTACTATCTCAAAGTAATCTTCTATCAAAGTCGTTCCTCGCAAGTATTACGACCCAATATGTGGCAACTTCTTTTTCGCTTCGTGGACCACCCTTGTTTTCTGGCCCTCGGAGCTCTAAATTCAAATACTATTCTGATATCTATTTTCTTAATTTGTGTTTAATCTTTTGATATTATCTGAAGCAAGATATAATGTAGAATGATTGCAAGGCAAGAAAATAGTTGGTTAAGGAGAAAAGTGAAAGTTGTGCAAGCATAAGAAAAGAAGATAAATCGTATTTTTGCTTCAATTGAATGGAATTAGATTTTAGTCTGGAACCACCGATCTTCGCAATACTGATTGGGTCTAAATAAAAAAATCCGTCAAGGCATGAGCGAAAGAGTTCCTTTATTGTTGCATATGAGAAACCAGTACTAAAATACTTATGCATGTTTCTGATGGAGGTTGGAATATGTTGCAACGTCCAATGTTCAACTCAATCATGACATGAAAAACTCCAATATAGTGATCTGGGTCAAGGCCCCGATCCAAAATGGCAAGCTCAAAAAGAAAATACTTGGGGATGCCATTATGCAAGTAGACATATCGCAAACAAGTAGTAAAGTGGACTTGTGATAGTCGTATGTCAAACCTATATGGAATAACTATCTGTCTCATTCTAAGTACCAAATTTGTCACAATTGCTATCATATCCAGTAATCCAAAAGTGGCTGTTTTATTTTATCAAATATCTAAAATGCAGAAAATTAAGTACAAGACAAATATCAATAAGAAAGAAACTTCATAATTTACCTTCCCTTATGCAAAATTGCTAACTCAACTCCCCTCAATAATGCAATATATGATTCTTGATTATAAGCACGAACCTCTAAGTTAATTATATCCCGCTTTCGTCTGAATTATAAATCTAATTTATCAAAACCAAGATAGACATGTATATGCAAGCTAGATCGTGATAAAAATAATAAATACGGGTTTCAATTAAGGCTACCTACGATAAATATCAATGTCTGTGATACCACTCACAATAATACACCTTACCGGTAAAAGTGGGTCTAACATTTTTCTACTTATCGTCTAATTATTGATAATTATATTTCGATTCAAACAATCCTAAATTATCTTTATTATGATCATACAAACTAGACATGACTACGGTTCGCTTCAGTTCCGGTTCCAAACTGTCGGTTCCGGTTCCGAAATTGGAGGAACCGGAACGGAACCAAATATTTCCGGTTGTTTAAGGTTCCGGTTCGGTTACCGATTAGAACCGGTAGAACCGGCCGGTTCTTAATATATATATATAACTTATAAATTAAAAATTACTTAAAAAATAGTTAATTTAAAAAAAACAGTGGACAAAATACTTCATGACTTAAAAAAATTAAAGTTTTTTAAAATACTTAAAAAATATTTTTTTACTTTAAAAAAATTGAAGGAATTAGTTTTAGTTTTAAAAGTTAAAAAAGGCAAAGGAAAGAAATTGAAAAGCCTTGCATTTAATTTTTAAATTTTAAAGTTTAAAGTTAAATTTTAAATAATTAAAATTTTTAGTTTGTTAAAATCCGGTTCAAATGGTTAGAACCGCGGTTCTAATTGTCGGTTCTCGGTTCCGAATATGGGGAACCGGAACCAAACCGATTTTCTTGATTCCGGTTCCGGTTCTGGTCAAATCGGTTTCGGTTATAGTCAAACCGGTTCTGATTCGATTCTAAAACCGTTGAGCTCGGTGCGGTTCTGATTTCGGTTCGTGTTCTAACCAAACTGGTGGTCATGTCTAATACAAACCAATCAAGTACAACGCATAATCAAAAAATAAAATATGCATAATATTAGGTAAGCGGGTCCACGTACAATCCCTACACTGGGTTCTTACGCAATCTTAGATTATAGTATTTTGCTACTTATGTTCTTAATAAAAAAACTAGTTTGGACTTTGAAGATTACTAGTCACTATTAACAAGTAAAGATATGAAAAACTCTATGATTTGGAATTGAAGAATGCGCGGATCGTCTTGATTCTAGGTGTTGCTATCGCTTTTTACTGGGGCATTGATTCTCCGTTTGCATGTGTTCTTCGTACTTCGGCTCAAACATGTTTAGCTAGGGTTTTTTTTCCCTTATAATAGGTCTCTTCCCTTGAAAACCCAATTTTTTGCCCTTTAAACTGCCCCTTTTTCCTTTACAAGTCAACCCTTTATTTCCTTATCTCGGGCCACGCGGCAACACACCATGCAAACCCAACCCGTGTGCGAACGCGCCTGGTCCAACAAATTGAATTTCTTCATCTTGAGTCGCAGGCGTCTCATTGATGCAAATTTCAGTGTACAAGGTTCGACTTTAAGCATAAGTTTGAACATGTTCATGACCTAATCTAAAAAAATTCCAAAACAAGCAAGTTGTAAATTTTCGACCGAGCTTTCCAATGCCACTAAATCAGACCCTGAGGACGTTGGAGGAAATATTTATGATCAAAATAGCAGGATCGCCAAAACACTAACTTGATTTCATCCTTAGTCGTTAGATTTGATTCCAATTGCTTGCAATTTCCACCCGCCATTTATCCACTTACATATGTTTACCAACAAAAACACCAAGAACACCTAGAGACCATAAAACTATTAAAAATAACTATGGAACAAGAAAGAATCAAGATCAAAAGTAATGAAATAGAATGTAAAATCATGCACTTGTTAAATAACAAAAAAAATGACGATGGCCGAAAAGCACCATCAGTGTTGAGCTTTATCCAATTTATCTGGGGAGACTCCGAATATTAGTTCCCTGAGATCTATAGATAATTTCCTACAAAATTATTAAACTCTTATCTAGATAAATTATTGGAAATAATTAATTTTCATATTTCCAGATTTTATATTAGTTAATTCATTTTCTAAAGTTGTTATTCTGTAATTGCAATTTATACAGGTGAATAGCATTTTATATAGTCGGTTATTTTATCCAGTTGCATATATACAAATATTCCCGTTGTAAAGGATAATCATAATTTCATTATGTAAAAACTCTTTTCTGTTCAATAAGATTTCTTCCCCTTTCTTCAACCTTTCTCTCGATTATGTTCTTCCCAAGCCCCAATGGAGTTTTTCGGTTCTAACATGGTATCAGATTGAATTCGTTTTTCCCTTCCGCATAATTTCTGATTTTCATTCTCCAATTTGATTGTCATGGCTCCGATTACTTGATCGCCGTTATATGATTGCTTCCAGTGCATTTTTTATTCATCATTCTGACGGATCGAATTTGATTCTCATTTCTCAGCCTCTAAGTGAAGATAACTATGCCTCCTGGGCTAGGGCGATGACAATTTCTCTAACGGTCAAGAACAAGGTCGGTTTTGTTGATGGACAATTTCTGATCCAGGGGCTGATGACCTAGTTTTGCGCAACGCTTGGAGTCGAAACAACAATATGGGGATGTCATGGATTATACACACCATTTCGAAGGATATTCAAGGAAGTATCATGTACTCTTCACCGGGTAAATAAATTTGGGACGATCTGAAGACTCGTTTCTCTCAGACCAATGGACATCGCATCTTCCAATTAAGGCGTGATTTAGCAAACCTCTCTCAAGGCCACCAATCTTTCAACGTATACTTTACTAAATTAAAGGCTATTTAGGATGAATTAGCAAATTTTCGGCCTGCCTATTCTTGTGGAAAATGTGATTGTGGGGTCTTGATAGTTAAATCCTCACAACAATCAAGAGTATGTCATGAGTTTTTTTATGGACCCTAATAACAATCTTGCACATACAAGAGGGCAAATTCTCCTTATGGGCCCTCTCCTTTCCATAAGCAAGGTTTTCTTAGTTGTCTCTCAAGAAGAAAGACAACTATTTGTCATTGTCATCAATCCTGACTCCAGTGCAACTTTTGCTATCAAAACTAAGAGATTTAGAAGGTCGCTCAACAACCAATTCTATAACACTGGACCAAAGAAGAAAGAGAAGGGGCAATTGTACTCATTGTAACATGCATGGACACACCGTTGAGAAGTTCTACAAGATTCATGGATATCCACAACATACAAGACCAAACCTCGTTTTCAAACTTCTAATGTGAATCAGGTTTCCAGGTTTCTAGCTATGAGACGCCTTTGGATAATCTTGACCAAATTGCACAAGCTAACTTAGATGGCTTCTTCCAGAATATGACAACTGCTCGGTGCTAACAATTCATCAGCATGATCAACTCTTAGATGGCTTCTCATCAACAAACCAGCTCTTCTAATCAGAGGTAATCTGTTCCATCTTCTGCATTGGATACATATACTGTTTCCAGTGTTTCAGGTATGAAAGGTATATGTGCTCTATCCATATCTTCACAGCTGCTACCTCACTTTTGGATTATAGACTCTGGAGCTTCTAAACATATATGGAATAATAAAGATTATTTTATTAACATGAAAACAGTTACCAATGCTAGAGTTATATTGCTTAACTCCATTGTATTTCATGTTCCCTTTATAGGAGATATCCAGCTGAATTCAAAAATTATGTTGAGAAATGTTTTTTTATGCCCTTACTTTTCATTTTAATCTCCTATCTATTGGCATGCTTCTTGAATATAGTTTTGGAAATATTAACTTCACCAGTCAATCTTTTATGATACAAGACAAGTTATTGAGGATGATTGGCAAACGTAGAAAAGTTGAGGGTCTCTATGTCCTGGATTCAGATCATTGTTCTCCTTAAAATTCTAGTAGTTTGTGTAAAAAATTGTCTTTTGTAATTAGGTTTCTACTGTTATTTGACATAAAAGGCTTGGCCGCATTCCTTTTAAAAAGTTGGCCATTTTGAAAAACACTATTGGTTTTTCCTCTCTATCTTCTGAATCTGTGGACTCTTATTGTCATGGTCTAGTTGCTAAACAAAAAACACTGCCTTTGATCTCTAATAATAATTTTTCTTCTCACGTTTTTTATATTGTTCACTTATGATCTTTGGGGTCCTTATAAGGTTGAATCTTATAATGGCTATAGATATTTTTTACTCTTGTTGATGATTGTTCCAGGTTCACTTGGGTGCATATGATCAAAGCTAAGTCTGATGCACCCATTGTGATTCCCAGATTCATTGCTATGGTTCAAACTCAGTTTGGTAAGAATATTAAAGTGTTGGGAACAAAAAATTCTCTTGAGTTGTCATTTACATTTTTATTTGCTGATCTTGGCATTCTACACCAGTTCTCTTGTGTTCTAACTCCTTACCCAAATGCCGTGGTTGAAAGGAAACATCAACATATTTTAAATGTGGCTAGATCTTTGTTCTTCAGTCAAAAGTTCATATTGAGTATTGAAATGAGTGTGTCTTATCTGCAGTATACATCATTAATAGGATTCCTGCTAAGAATCTTAATAATAACACTCCTAATGTTATCTTATATCCAAATGTGCCTTTCAAATATGATAATTTGAAAGTTTTCGGATGCCTTGTTTTTGCCTCTACCATACAAGCTGGTGGAGATAAGTTTTAATCTAGAAGTAGACCATGTGTGTTCCTTGGTTATCACACTGGGGTTAAAGGATATAAGTTACTGGATTTTCATATTAGAGAAGTTTTTGTGTGCAGAGATGTGGTTTTCTATGAAGATAATTTTCCATTCTCCTCCATTTCCTATCCTCATTCTTTTGATAATATTCCTAAGGATGACTTTACTGTGATTATCCCTAGTTCTGTTAATATTGCTTCTGGTAACATTGAGCCTCTTTATAATTCTTCTCTGGACATTACTAATCCATCCCTTGATAGTGATCCGATCAATTATGAAAATGTTGGTAATGAACTTAGAAGAACCACCAGACAGATCAAGACTCCTTCTTACTTGGCTGATTATACATGTCATACCATCGGCACTTCATCTAAATAGCTCTTGAGGATAACAATACTTGGTCTGTGGTTCCTTTACCAGAAGATAAACACTCCATCAGCTGCAAATGGGTGTTTAAGATCAAAAGAAAGCATAATGGCTCTGTAGAAAAGTATAACGCAAGGTTAGCAGCTAGAGAATTTACTCAACAAAAATGTATAGATTATATTGACACCTTCTCTCCTATTGTCAAGTAGTTACAGTAAAGGTCTAACTTGCTTTAGCTGCTTCACATAATTGGGAATCGCATCAATTAGATGTCAATAATGCTTTTTTAAATGGAGACTTAAATGAGGAAGTTTACATGGACCTTCCTTTAGGTTACACTAATCCTGCTAAATCTTTTTCTCCTCTTGTTTGGAAGCTTCATAAATCCTTATATGGCTTAAAACAGGCCTCTAGGCACTGGAATGCCAAGTGTACAAAGGTTGTTCTAAACTTGGGTTTTTCTCAATCTAAGTTCAATGACTCTTTATTTACTAGAGGTACTGGTTCTTCTTTTATTGCTCGTTTAGTTTACGTTGATGATATGGTGATTGCTGGTCCTAGTACTGCGAATATAGCTGGATTAAAAGTTGATCTTGGTAATAAATTTACGTTGAAAGATCTTGGTTCAATGAAATATTTTCTTGGCATTAAGGTAGCTAAATCTCATTCTGGCATTTATATTTCTCAGAGGCAATGCACTTTGAATCTCCTTAAAGATACTAGGTACACAGATTGTAAACCAACTACTTTGCCTATGATTCCAAAGATTAAGCTTAACTCAGAAGATGGAGAACCTCTTTCAGATCCTTCCATTTACAGAAAATTGGTTGGCAGATTGCTTTATCTTACCTTAACCAGGCCTGACTTCACTTTTGTTGTGCATAAACTTAGGCAATTTGTAGCTAATCCTAGAACTCCTCATCTGCAAGCTCATTGGAGATCTTGTCTTGATTTAAGAAAGTCCACCACTGGTTACTGTGTGTTTCTTTGAGACTCCCTCATCTCTTGGAAATCCAAGAAGCAAGTGACAATGTCTAGATCTTTTGCAAAAGCAGAATACAGGGCTCTTGCTTCTACTTCCAGTGAATTGGTTTGGATTCTTCAGCTCTTCAAGGAATTTCAAGTTGTTCCTTCTTCTACTCTCTTGTTTTGTGACAATTTGGCCGCAGTGCATATTGCTTAAAACCCTACCTTCCATGAAAGGACTAAGCACATCGAAATCGATTGCCACTTTGTGAGGACACAAGTAGACCTGAACCGGAACTGAACCGGGGTCAACGGTTTTAGAACCGAACTAGAACTGGTTTGACCGAAAGCAGAACCGGAACCGGAACCCAAAAAACCGGTTCCTCGTTTTCGGAACCAAGAACCGACGGTTAGAACCGGTTTTAAAAAAAAAATATTTATTTCCCCTCTCTCTCTCTCTCTCTCTCTCTCTCTCTCTCTCTCTCTCTCTCTATATACATATATATATATATATATATATATATATATATATATATATATATATATATATATATATATATATATATATATATATTTAAGTATTAAGAAAAATATTTCCAACGATCAAATTAAACAAAAAAAGGTTTTACGTATTTAAAAAAAATTTAAGTTTTTTATATATACTTGCCACTTTAAAAAAATGAACTATTTTTAAAAGTTTTTTTTTAAGTTTTTAAAAGTATTTTTTAAGTTATATATATATATATATATATATAATATATATATATATATATATATATATATATATATATATATATATATATATATAACTTAAAAAATACTTTTAAAAACTTAAAAAAAAACTTTTAAAAATAGTTCATTTTTTTAAAGTGGCAAGTATATATAAAAAACTTAAATTTTTTTTAAATACGTAAAACCTTTTTTTGTTTAATTTGATCGTTGGAAATATTTTTCTTAATACTTAAATATATATATATACATGAATTTTAAATACATGAATATTTAAATATATATATATATATATATATATATATATATATATATATATATATATATATATATATATATATATAAATGAAAAAAATTATTATTAAGAACCGGACAGTTCTACCGGTTCTAACTGGGAACCGAACCAGAACCGGTTAGGAACCGAACTGTAAGGAACCGAACTGCAAGGAACCGAATTTTTTCGGTTCGGTTCCGATTCCTTCAAAATTAGAATTGGAACCGACGGTTCGGAACCGGAACCGGAACCGAACCGAACCGTGGTCAGGTCTAGACACAAGTACACAAAAGAAGCTTCGATTAAGATCAAATTGCAGATGTGTTTACTAAGGCCCTGCCTCTTCCTGCTTTGTCTGATTTGTTATCCAAGATGACTTTCCTTAACATTTATTCAAGTCCATCTTAAGGGGGAATATTGTAAATAATCCATTTTCATATTTTCAGATTTTATAATAGTTAAT